>NC_056608.1:11414564-12014564 GCF_018340385.1 Cyprinus carpio
AAAAATGTGTGAAATATTTCTATTTCTAATAAATGCTGTTTTGAACTTCCTATTAAAGAATGTTGAAAAAAATGTATAAAGGTTTCCACAAACATATTAGGTAGCTCAACTGTTTTCAGCATTGATAATAATAAGAAATATTAATTGAGCATAAATTCAGCACATTAGAGTGATTTCTGAAGGATCATGTGACTCTGATGAATACAGTATTGACTGCTGAAAATTCACAGGAATAAATTCTATTTTTAAATATATTATATTATATTATTATATATTATATATATTTAAATTATTTCAAATTGTAATAATATTTCACAATATAGGACTATTTGTTGTATTTTTTATCAAATAAATGCAGCCTTGATGAACATAAGACCTTTTTCAAGAACATTTATTTATCAACATCAAATTGCATATAACTTGTATGTACAGTATATACAACTATAATAAAACCACTTGCCCTAAGCAAATTTTGTAAAATATAAAATCACAAAGGCATTTCAGTGTGTACTGTAATGCTGATGGGAAATTACTTCACTACCTAGATAATCTTTGTAAAGCTCTGCACATTTACCCCTCATTCCTGAAAAAAACGGTGCCCAACCCGGAACAACGCTCTAATCCTATTCGAGTGTGCATCTTATCTCGTGGTGAAAGTGTGGTAATGTCAGCATTTACAGGGGTCACAGGCTACTGCATCTTGGCAGGCAGATGCACCAGAGAGGAATAGACACATGAGCCATGGAGGCTAGATAAACCATCCACCGTATACAGTTCAGCACAGTTACAGAAGGCCATGTTTCAAAGCCACTGCTGTCAGATGTATCAAAAAGTAATCAGTGGCCAACAGATAAGCAGTGAACAGGAAAGAGCACACAGTAGCTGAGTGTGCCACTAGAGACAAACTGGTCAAAATAAATGGACACTTCATTCAAAAACAAAAACAGCTTTTAAAGACATTAAATTATTGTCTTTTCTTCAAACAAAGCTATCACATGGTTTCAGAAGACTTGGAAATGCATATTGCAATTCATATAATGTTTTGGATTATTGATATTTACATTTACATTTAGTCATTTAGCAGATGCTTTTATCCAAAGCGACTTACAAATGAGGACAATGGAAGCAATCAAAATCAACAAAAAAAGCAGTGATATACAAGTGCTATAACAAGTCTCAGTTAACTTAACGCAGTACACATAGCAAGGGTTTTTTAAATAATATAATAAAATGAAAACAGATAGAATACAAAAAGAATAGAGCAAGCTAGTGTTAGAGGTCTTTTTTTTGCTTTTGTTAATTGTATAATAAATTAAAAGAAAACAGATAGAATACAAAAAGATTAGAAAGCTAGTTAGATATTATTTTTTTTTTTTTTAAGAATAGAATTAGAATAGTGAGTGCTAAAGTTAGAGGGTCAAATAAAGATGGAAGAGATGTGTTGTTAGCCAATTCTTGAAGATGGCTAAGGACTCAGCTGCTGGGATTGAGTTGGGCAGGTCATTCCACCAGGAGGGAACATTTAATTTAAAAGTCTGTAAAAGTGACTTTGTGCTTCTTTGGGATGGCACAATCAAGCAATGTTCACTTGCAAAATGCAAGCTTCTAGAGGTATCATAAGTCTGAAGTAATGAATTTAGGTAAAGGGGTGCAGAGCCAGTGGTGGTTTTGTATGCAAACATCAATTCCTTGAATTTTATGCGAGCAGCTATTGGTAGCCAGTGCAAATTGATAAACAGAGGTGTGACGTTTATTCTTTTCAGCTCATTAAAAATTAATCTTGCTGCCGCGTTCTGGATTAATTGTAAAGGTTTGATAGAACTGGCAGGAAGACCTGCCAAGAGAGCGTTGCAATAGTCCAGCCTGGACAGAACAAGAGCTTGAACAAGGAGTTGTGTTGCATGTTCCGAAAGAAAGGGCCTGATCTTCTTGATGTTGAATAAAGAAAACCTGCAGGACTGGACAGTTTTGTGGTCTGAGAAAGTCAGCTGATCATCAATCATAACTCCAAGGTTTCTGGCTGTTTTTGAAGGAGTTATGGTTGATGTGCCTAACTGGATGGTGAAATTGTGATGAAACGATGGGTTTGCTGGAACCATAAGCAGTTCTGTCTTGGCAAGGTTGAGTTGAAGCTGATGGTCCTTCATCCAGCAGGAAATGTCTGTTAGACAAGCTGAGATGTGAGCAGCTACCATCGGATCATCAGGATGGAATGAGAGGTAGAGTTGAGTGTCATCAGCATTTACCTATTTCAGTGCCGTTATTCATGAATGCTATGGAAAGTACTTGCAATAATACAGTCACAGACTAGTCTAAAATGACTGAGGAGTAAATGCATTAAGCATGAAGGACACCTAATACCCTATCGATGAGTGCTTAAAACTATCTCCACTATTGCTGATTAAAGTTTGATAATAGGGTTTAGCTTAGCTGATTACGTTTTATTTTTGCATTAACTCTTGCATTAAAATGAGTGTTTTTATTGTTATAATTGCCTCCCATTACTTAAAACTATAAACAGACTTTGTGTTAGACACATGAACCATATGTTAAATACAATATAAAGTAATATAATATAAAACAGTGAAGCGATTCTTCGCAACTCATTAGTTCGCTAGAAAAAAATAAATAAATATATAACAATAAATATTTTGATAAATATATTCACTACATCACGTTCTTTATGTTTAATCAACCTGTTAGCAATGTCTTCATTAATGTTTGAAAAAAAAAAGTTTTCTGCAAAAGTTTTTATGACGACCATTATTAAATGTTTTATATTTCAATAAGAAATTGTAGAAATTTTGATTAATATATTTAAAAAATAAAAATTTTTTATTTTTGTATTAATTTACAGTGTTACATTTTTAGTTTACAGTCTTAGTTTGTCAACTTGATGTCATTCCAAAACTAAAAATATAGTATGCCCTTGTTTATCTAGCTAGGTAAATGCTTGCATTTGAGACACGGGAAAGTAATGGTGTATTATTGGCACAGACAGACAGTTAATGATGGACGAGGGGCAGACAGCGATCTGCCCAGAGTGCCTGGACTGCAGAGATAGAGAAGAAAGAACAACCATTCAATGAGGGTACGGTTTCACACACCCACAGAGAGGAGTGTGTGTGTGCCTGCATCTGCTTACCGGCCCGCGCAGGTCGATGAGTTCCTGTCTCATCTGTCCGATCAGGTTGTCTTTGGCCATGAGGGAGCGGTACAGCCTCTCATTAAACTCTATCAGCTCTCCGTGCATCTCAGCCACCTAAAAACACACACATTGACAAACTTGTATCAAACTCCCAGTGAAATAGGCTGTTTAAAAAGCACTAGTGCTCGGCAGCTGTCGCGGAGCAGGTTGTAGTATATGACATTTCTTAAAGGCATGTGAATATGAGTTAGCTTGGTTTTGACTCTCAGGTGTGGAAGTGTTCAGCCGGTGAGCATTAACTGCTCGTTACAGCGAGTCCCACACCTGCCCGGCGACTCGTCAGCTGTCACTAAGAGTAAGTGACACAGACATGGAGGCAGGCTCCAGTCTGCTATTCAGAACTTGCATTCATTTGTTTATGGAAATCATATGTCAGGGTATATTTGGGTTAGCTGCGTTTTGCCTGACAGACGCATTATGTCACTTTTTGACATGTTTGTCCTGGTTGCAAGGCCGCACCTGGCCAGAAAAACAGGGTAAAAAAAAAAAGAGTAATGCAAAATCCTAACCTTGAAAGCAAATACCAAGGCCATAAGACTGCAAATTCAAATGCATTCTTGGAAAAAGGATGGACACAAAAGAGATCATGAAATATAAAGTGCATTTTGCATTTTAGGATACTCTATTTACATATGCTAATGCAACCAAAATTAAATTAACCTAAATTAACAAAGTCTTGATCGCTTGAACTAAACTTGTACAGTGCATCCTAACCAGATGCAACATGGTAAGTCTCATGTATGTAAATGTTTTTTTTATTTTTTGTCCTGACATCTCGTCAATTGCTTGGTTTCTATTCTGAGTCTCACTGGTCCAAAATCCTGCTCCATATAACATTTGTTTTGTTTTTTTGTTAAACTGAAAAGATAGATTATGTCGCATTAATGCTGCCAAGAGTTAGACATTAAGGCTATTATAATGACATGTATTGCATTCAAGTCAAAAAAAATAAAAATAATGAGTGCAGATGTTTGCAAATATGTTCACATTGCAAATACTATGTAAAAATATCAGAATTTTTATATTTTACACTTATTTTATGCAAGACTGATTTACAATGGACATTTACAAATGCAGAGCAGCGCCATCATTTACATTAATGTCTTATGCATGCATCTTACACAAAAATTGATAACTGTTTCCGATTTATATCTGCATTTAGTACTTATTTATGCATATTACCAAACAAAAACATTAATTTTGCATGTTTTATATTTTAAATTTATTTTAATTTCTCTCTAATTTATGCATAGTACCAAAAGAAAAACATTTTGCATATATTTTTAAAAATTATTTATATAGCATTTTAATTTCTCTCTAATTTCTCCTATCCAAGGTATCTTACAAAATACTTATTTTGCGTATTTCACATTTCCAATGTCATTTTCATCTAACATTTACTCTGCATGAAGCAAACCATAAAAGTGAAAAATAAATTAACTTTACATTTGTTGTCTATTGTCTTAAGTTCTGAGCAAATCACTTCCCACTAAAAATACATCACATTGCACCTGAAGTAGACACAAAAAAATATATGACGTACACAAAAAAATGACAAGAATTAAAACTTCCTACCAAAAACTGAATTTCAAACAGTGCTAAACGAGTGGGTAGCAGTCTCAAAGAATCTCACAAAGCAGTCTGGACTACAGAAATAGCTTCAAAACTTTTGTAATTGATTGTCAGACACGGTCCTCTATCTGGCTACTTCACTGCCTAATGTAGTGCTTTATCTGTTTCACAGCATAAAATCCATTTCTCCAAGTCGTTTTTTAGTAGCTTGTGTGACAACTTCAAAAATAGTGACCCTTTCAACATGTTAAAAGAACGTCAAGCTTCAAAACACATATTTAACAAGAGAACTATAAACATCTCTTGTCAAGAAGGGCATTGAAGGTTCTGGAACACAAGCACGTACAACAATCAAGCAAGCACAAACATACACAACACCATGACAAAAGAATGATTATCCATCAAGCTGGATACAAACAGGGGAAATTACGCCAGTTCTGCCATATTTACACACCCGGATCGATACACGCCCATTGACCACATCCACGGTTTCATGTTTCATTCATCTCGCCATGGCTCCGCATGGCACACCGCTCGTAGTATTCTCATTCATCACATTTATTTATCTGTGGCCCAGCTTTCAGACAGGGCATTAAAAAATGGAAATTAATTTTAAGCGTCAAGGAACCCAATTAATTCTCTGCTAGGAAGCGAGCTAATCAGTTTGTTGTTCAGTAAGCAATAAGCTGGCTGCGTCCTTCCAGGTCCCTGTGTGAATTTTTCGACCTTTGCTGCCGGGTGTTATCGCTTTGGATTTATCTAAACAGGCGACAGGTTCATGCACTTCAGACAACGCATCAAACCTCATTACTGGGCCTTAGCAGGAATCCAAGTGTGTGACTGTATCTGTATTCGCTCATTGTAATTACGGGCCGCCCTAGTGCTCCAGCACTGATATCAAGAACACTGCATTCCACAATTATCCATAGTCATTATTTCCATGAAGGAAAGAAAAACAATTGTGCAGAACACAAACACCACACAAGCATAGCATCGCTGAAATAAGTCAAAGCCGAGGTGAAACCGAATAAATGTCAAGAAGGATGAAAAGCATGTGTGCGTTTTCATAACACGCTCATAAGCAATAAGCTGAAGTAGATGGGAGCATATTAATGAGAGGAGATTTAGAGGAGTTGATTTTTCATTTTTAAGATGCACAACGAGAGAGAAGCATATTATGAGACTGATGTGTTTGCCAGATGCTTTCGCCTTTGAATAAAATAAACTTCAACTGATTAAAACTGCCTCCAAATGGATTTAAACCACCAACAAAACAAAATGTAAATGAAAGGTTCTGATTCCTTTTAACATAGTTGCTTAATGGTTCCATTAATGATTCTTTTATAGACACCATAAATGCAATATAGGATCACATTTAAGGCGTTAAAAATGCATAGAATATATGAAAAATATATAAATAAAATAATAAATAATACAGATCATTTATTAGATATTTTTAATAATAAATATTTATTAATTAAATAAAGTACTTCAATAAAATTTTTGCAGCTGGGTTCGGTTCATAAAACTGAAAAGAATAAGAATGTCATTTGTTTGGTTATTCACTTTAAGGGATAGTTCACACAAAATGAAAATTACCACATAATTTACTCACCCTCAAGCCATCTTAGGTGTATATGACTTTCTTCTTTCAGACGAATCCAATTGGAGTTATATTTTTAAAAAAAATCCCAGCTCTTGAAAGCTTTATAATGGCAGTGAATGGGTGTTATTTTTCAATAGTCCAAAAGAAGTCCAGTAAAATGCATCCATCCATAATAAAAAAAAATGCCTTACATGGCTCTGGGGGGTGAATAAAGGCCTCGTGTTGCGAATCGATGCATTTTTGTAAGAAAAATATCCATATTTAAAACTTTATAATCACTAATCATATTCACGATATAACGTTGTTCTGGTTACGAATCTCTGGATTTTTATTTGCTAACCTGTTAGCAACTTAGTTGATTGGCAATGGGAAATTGCATTGCAACCAACAAAGTCGCTAACTTAGTTAGCAACTATGGTTTTGGGAAACGCACCCCTGGTTGATCATTTAGGTCCTCAGCATAGCGTTAGCTCCAGTGAGAATATTCTAGTCTCACGAGAACCAACGTTTGTTTACTTCTAATTCATGACCAGTGTTTTGTTTTGCTTCTCACTGGAGCTTACGCTACGACAACATCCTACGTCATTGGCCAGAACAGAGTTCTATTGTGAACCCGTGTACGACAGTTAGCTAAAGTTAGAGATTAGTGTTTATAAAGTTTTAAATAAGGATATTTTTCTTACAAAAACACATCAGTTCACTACAGGAAGCCTTTATTCACCCCCCTGAGCTGTGTGAGGGATGTGCTTTATTGGACTTCTTTTGGACTTTTAAAAAATAACACCCATTCACTGCCATTATAAAGCTTGGAAGAGCCAGAATGCTTTTAAACATAAATCTGATAGGATTCGTCTGAAAGAAGAAAGTATCATACACCTAGGATGGCTTGAGGGTGAGAAAATTATGCGCTAATTTTCATTTTTGGGTGAACTATCCCTTTAAAATGACCGACTTTATATTTATGTCTTAATAAGAAGCTGGTTCTTGGTTCCTGATCCTAACTATCAAATTAACAAGATGGCTGGGTCTGAACACTGAAAACTCACAGGCAGTATAAAATGGTACAGTAGGAAGGCAGCAAACCCAAATGAAATCTTTGTATCACATCCTGTCTATTATTAAGATGCCTGGGCAGATTTTGAAGGCAGCAAAGATGTATTTATATTCCGCAATACTGTGCATATGGCTGGAGGAAAGAATAAAAAAGGCATTTGAAGGAATGGATGAAAGCCATAATCTTATTTATAAAGGTTCTTTTTTTTTAAATTATGACTCCATTTCTACTGAGAAAAAAAAACTTAAATATTCACTTGGCTATCTCCAAAGCTCATACTTGAATTTGCTTTAGATCATTAGACATGAAGGTGCTCTGGAAGCCTTCTGGAACCAGAGGGAACCTTCATACATAGTCACTGACTAACAGCAGCGAGACAGCAAGGCTTCTTTCGGTTTCAAACAAAGCCAATGATTCAATGCTTTGCGTGTGGGGAGTTTCAAGTCATCCAATGGGTCTTGAGGTTATGTGGGACCCCCAAAAAAACAAAAAAATCCAACAACAGCAGGTTATATTACAGGTCTCTGGTCTCCTGAGGTAAAGCTATTGCTAGCATTTCAGAGCAGTGCTACTTTCAGAAGCAGGTGCTGCTGACAGCTCGTCTGCATGGCTGTCAGCGAGAGGGAACGAGTGCTGAGCCAGGTGTCCTGAATGAAAAAGATTTGGACAAAGCAGAAGGGGAGATGGGGTAGCGTGGCCCGCTGCAGCTCTAATGCCCGTAATTGGATGTGAAACAAGTTTGAGAAGTGAGCTTAGAAGACAGGCTTAGCAAACACAAACAGACTTGAAGTGTCAGAGGAAGAGCGACGGAGGAGGGGGGATAAGTGTGACAGTGAATGTGCTGCTATCACTTTCTTCCCCAGGCAAACACTTGCTGACAGAAGGAGAGTTTGGCCTGGCAAAGAAGATCCAAACTGATGGGTAAAAATGCAGCCGGGATAAAAAAAGAATAGAAAAACCAATAGTACACCACCAGAATAAAAAAAACTAGAGAGAATTCGAGCTTTAAAATGAGAGAGAATGATCATTATCATCAATTGATCCTGGAATTCATTACACAAAGTACATCAAACCAAGTAAATGAACATCACATCCAACTCTAAATGACTATAGCGAACACATGATTAGAAACCCCACTGAACAGACAACATATTGTTTTCACTATATTAGCAGTCATACTTCATACAGATTAAATGCTCTAATTACTAAATATATTTTTTCAATGTCATTGTATACATACATACAATAAGTACATATACAATACATAAATGCATACATAGATATGAACATAATGCTTGAGAATGTGTAAATGAAAGGATCTGAATACTTTTTAAAGCCACTGAATACAGATACACACTTTATCATTATAATGATCAAAAGAAATGGTCACACTTTAATTTAAGGTCCAATTCTCGCTATTAACAAACCATTTACAATGACTTTTACCTCATAAAACTCCTAATTTGCTGCTTATTAATAGTTAATAAGGTAGTTGTTAAGTTAGGTATTGGGTAGGATTAGAGATGTAGAATATGGTCATGCAGAATATGTGCTTTATAAGTACTAATAAACAGCCAATATGTAAATAATTGGCACGCTAATGAGCAACTAGTTAATAGTGAGAATTGGTCCCTATACTAAGGTGTTACCAAAGTGACAGTAAAACAGTAAATGCTACAAAATATTTCTTTCAAATAATTGCTGTTGCTTTATTCATTAAACAATCCTGAAAAGTGTTAAAAAATGTTAACGTTTTCAACATTGATAATAAACTAAATGATCCCTGAGCACCAAATAAGCATATTAGAATGATTTCTAAAGAATCCTATTTCACAATATTATTGTTTTACTGTATTTCTGATCTAATATAGCCTTGGTGAGCATAACACACTTCTTTGAAAAACATAAATCATACCCACCCCAAATTTTGTATGTATATTATGGTGTTTATGTACTGTATGTGTATACATGTACTGTATGTGTATATATATATATATATATATATATATATATATATATATATATATATATATATATATATACTGGAGGGCCGTTGTCCTGCAGAGTTTAGCTACAACTTGCCTCAACACACCTGCCTGGTATTTTCCAATATGCCTAGTAAGAGCTTGATTAGCTGCTTCAGCTGTTTAATTAGGGTTGAAGTTAAACTATGCAGGACACTGGCCCTTTAGGACCGGGTTTGGACAGCCCTGAAATACACAATAAAATAAAAATTTAGATAGAAGAAAAAATTATGTAGATCTGGAGTGTGTCAGGAGATTTAAGTGTAGACGGCGCTGTTGATTATAATGAAAGCAATCTAGTTTGATCACGTCACAATGTCTGATTGCTAGTACTTTACATATATCATATCTAAACGCCAGCCATGGCACATAGCATCCAAATATGAACAACAACATTACAACCAGAGCAAAAAATGTTTTGTGTCTACACTAAATAAGTCTGACTGGTGACAGAATCAGATGCACTTACCAATGCAGAAAACTTTGCCAACAAAACATCAACATACTATATTATTCCTAATGTGTTTCTCATAATATGGTTAATGTCGTGACCGACCTATTGTCCCAAATCCAGACGGTATAATGTGAGCAGTAGTGCTGTGTTCGATACATCGATACGATGATGTATCGTCACAGAGATTTGACAATACGAGTATCGATACAGCCAGACCAGTATCGATATTGTGGCATATGTGCAGCAGTGAACCGCGTTTAATTTGAATACAAGAACAGCATTTAAAATTGAGTAGAAAAGTGCGAGGTTTCTAAAAATAATGAATAGAGCATAATATATTGGCTACAACAAGGTTTAATCTGGCCACAGAAGAACACAACTGGGTTACCTGATATACAGAGACGTAATCCCCGAAACAGAGCTTCCCACTTGCGCAATATGGAAATATCTGCGAAGTGTGCTACTGATCTTGGTCAACCTGGCAACCATGTGCCCCCGCTCTCTCTCCACTGTGGATAAACGTGCTTGCTTTCTGAAAACACTGGTTAGCTTGCAGTTTAGCGATCTCCACTTTAATATTCTATTCTCAGAAAAGTGTAACTCGTCATGTTTATTTATTTACGAGAAAGGCTGTTGTCAGACTCCCTGTGCAAACAAAAATCGCACAGGATTATTCTAATTAATGGCAAAAGGAATGTTTGGAATTATAAACTGATATTTCCTATTGACACGACAGCAAAAACTAGAATAACTGGACTGATATTTCCTATTGACACACAGTAGTGTGTGTATTTTTGTTGGTAAAATACACAACACACAGTAGTGTGTGTAACACAATGAAATACATAACATAAACACATTTTACAAAATTAGCACAACACAAAGAAAAAACAACAACACACACTAAATTAGCACAACAAAATTAGCACAAGCCACACAACGAATTTAGCAGAAATGAGCCACAACACACACGAGCCCTCCGCGAGCCTCTTCTTGAAAAAATAACGTAATCCCACAACAGCCGTAACTTTGGCCAATGCGATCGGCAAATTTTTGCCTTATTGAATCTCTGTTCTGGACTTGGGGAGTGCAATAATTTTCCAAAACTGTCTTCTGAAACCCGCTTGAAACGGGTATAATTTCACAGATCAAGCTTGTCAGAACATATCGGAAGTTTTGCTTCAATATTGATTTGGGGGTTTATATGAATGTGTTTCTGAGCTTGTCTTCTAGTTTAAAGGTATAATTTCACAAAGCTTGTCAGAACATTCCTGTTTATGCAAATATGATTATTATTAAATCAACGATGTGTATAATTATGATGTATTATATAACTAAGTGATATGAAATGATATAAATGATATGTATATGAATTATACAACTAAAATTAAATAACTGTAATTACAGATTTAGGTTAAATAAAGATGTCAGTCTTGTCTTTTTTCTTTTTAGGAAACAAATAAAAAATAAACTAATTCTACTGTTTGTAATATTCTGTATGTTGCTCAAAAACAAAATATATTGTGTCCAGCGGAAAATGATTATTATTTTTTTTACCCAGTCATTCAAAAATAACACATTTCAGAGCTGTAACGACAATACAGTGATACCGTGAAACCGTGATATTTTTGCTTAAGGTTATCATACCGTCAAAATCTCATACCGGCCCATGTCTACAACAGACACGAGTTGCAACAGAAACAAGCCACAACACAAAAGAGACAAGCCACAACACAACAGAGACAAGCCGCAAAACAACAGAAACAAGCCGTAACACAATGGAAACAAGCCACAACACAACTAAATTAGCACAGCACAACAGAAACAAGCCACAACACAACAGAGACAAGCCGCAACACAACAGAAACAAGCCGCAACACAACAGAAACAAGCCGCAACACAATGGAAACAAGCCACAACATAACTAAATTAGCACAGCACAACAGAAACAAGCCACACTGATTTCGATGGAAAGCATCAATAATAAACCTTTCAATTAAAATTTGACGACGTGTTTTATTCCTGTCAAATACACATTGTGTAGGAAACCATAAAGTTTTCACTGGTCACTTACTTTCATGTATTTCGGGAGAAATGGGTGAATTTAGGTGATGTAAATTTGACAGATCCACTAACATGGACATTAAGGTTGGTCATTAAGGCTCAAAAGAAGATACTTTGAAGAATGCTGTTATTCAAAACCAACACGTTTGTCCAAATGGACAACATGAGGGGGAGTAAATGATTTTCATTTTTGAGTGAGCTCTCCCTTTAATTAGCATTAGCTACACACTAAATATTGATAATGCTCAGCACAGCCCATTGCAGTTAGTGCTGTAAATAGTCTGCAAAACAACAGGTACATTGCTACAACATATATATTTAATTTAATTCAGTTTGGCATATTAAGTTAGACCTTTAGTAATAGATACTTGTATATTATTTGCTCTTTACCGGTGCAGAAATGAAAACTCCCAAACAAAGATATCAACCGGATTAAGATGTGGAAAGTCAAGTTACATCACAACGACCATAAATCCTAAATGATTTAAAAATGAGCAACAACCAAGGAACAGTAATCATTGTTTCACTCAAAATGATCCATGGTAACAGTTGTAAATTATTAAATAATTTTTAAAAAGTACAAAATGTGTTTAATTTCAAAACTTTGCCATTTATCAATGTGTTATAATAAGGTTTCATAGTAAATGTTGATTGCTGAACTAACTATGAGCAATACATTTGTTACAATATGGATTCTTTGTCACTGTTAGTTAATAACAAATAAAACTGTTCTTTGTTAGTTCATGTTAGCTCTGATCCATTAAATAATGTTAACTGATATGACTTTTGTTTTTAATAATATATTAGTAAATGTTGAAATTTACATTAACTAAGGTTAATATATGCTTTAGAAGTATTTGCCATTGTTAGTTCATATTAGGTAGGTAACTAATGTTAACAAATGAAACCTTATTGTAAAGAGTTACTTAAGTGTTTATGTTTATACTTATTTAAATTTACAAAGTATAAGTAAATGCAAGGGTAATTTTGCAAAATGTTATGTTTTATAGCTATGCAATTTCTGTGTAACAACTTTTGTTGTTGTTGTTGTTTGACTTTAATTGCATTAAATACATTTTCTTCATTCCAACTTGATCAAGTGAGTTCTTTAAAATGGCCACAACACAAGCCACAATTTTTGTTCTTTTTTTTTTATTTTAGTTTCATTTAATACCGAAACAACAAGCAATGAAACGAAATTAGCGCAACACAATGGAAACAAGCCACAACAGAATGAAAACATGCCGCAGCACAACAAAATTAGCACAACAGAACAATGCAAAAACATGCTGCAACAAAACGCCACAACAGAATGCGAAATTAGCACAACACAACAGAAACAAGCCACAACAGAATGAAAACATGCCGCAACACAACAAAATTAGCACAACACAATGGAAACAAGCCACAACAGAATGAAAACAGGCCACAACACAACGAAATTAGCACAACACAACAGAAGAAACAAGCAACACAACAGAATGCCACAAACGGAAACATGCTGCACAACAACAACGAAATTAGCACAGAAACACAACGGAAAAACACAAGCCAACAACGCAACAGAAGCACAACACAAAACGGAAAGCCAACGGAAACAAGCCACAACACAACAAAATTAGCACAACACAACGAAAACAAGCCACAACGCAACGGAAACTAGCCACAACGCAACAAAATTAGCACAACACAACGAAAACAAGCACACCAACGGAAAAACAAGCAAGGAAACTAGCCACAACGCAAGCCACAACAAAATTAGCACAACACAACGAAACAAAACAAGCCACAACGCAACAGAAACAAGCCACAACGCAACGGAAACAAGCCACAACACAACGGAAACAAGCCACAACGCAACGGAAACAAGCCACAACGCAACAAAATTAGCACAACACAACGAAAACAAGCCACAACGCAACGGAAACTAGCCACAACGCAACAAAATTAGCACACAACGCAACACAACACAACAAAATTAGCACAAACAACAAGCCACAACACAGTGCCACAAAAACAGAAACAAGCCACACAATGAAAACAAGCCAAAACACAGTGAAAACAAGCCACAAAGCAACTAATTTAGCACAACACAATGGAAACAAGCCACAACAGAATGATGGTAACAAGACATGCAGAAAAAAATGGAAACATGTTGGAACAAAACGATGGAATTAGGCCACAAAAGACAATTGAAACAAGACATGACGGAGTGAAAAAATGTTAGCACAACAGAAACTGAAAACATGCCGTAACACAATAAAATCATATTCTTAACTACAATTTCAAAGCCCTAATGACAAATAACTTAATGTGCTACAAGCTGTTCTGAAATGCCACCATCAGTGAGCAAGTGAAAAACAAGCAGATATGTGAGTCAGTGGAACAGTAAAGTGGTCTCAATGTAATACCTCATACAGTCTGATGTGACACTATGTCCTTTAATTAATCTAACTACCTGACTGGAGTCATTAGCCTGTACTCACCGGGAGTGGTGAAGCAGTGGCTGCAATGATATTCCTATACCACCACACTGACTGCCAGCTGTCATAACCTTTAAGAGACCTTCAGGTGTGAAGACTGTAGAGCAGAGGTTCAGTAAACATGCTAACCCTGTAGTGATGATCACACATCACATTCCTAATGAAGACTTGGATCAAAGAGGGATATTCAGCAGTTCTTGCCATTACCAGGACATTTGCTGCTCAAAACAGAACAGTTCTCCAGACTTCAAAGCACCTTCAAGAGGTGGGGATCATCTTATTCATCACAGGTTGCCCATTCAAAATTATTCAGCCACAAAGAAAGAGAACAGTTCATAAAAACCTGTGGCTAGACTCCCTTCATTTAGTTTCTTAACATCTTTCTTATAGTCACAATGAAACAGAAGTATTGACAGATATTTTCTTTCACATGGTGACATACATCTGAGTGTAACAGATTACTGAACAATAAAAAACATAAAGTGGTTGGTTCTATATATCAGTTGTTAACTGAATTTTGAGATGATAGTGTTGCACCCAAAAACGAATGAGAACCTTTAGTCGATTGCGGATGGCTGGACTTAAAAATAATTTTATTACAGAAATAAAAGTGTTTCTTCATGAAAATTTTATTTCTTTTATGATAAGATTTCTGGTTACACTTTATTTTTCAGCACGTGTATTTACTTACCCGAGAAAGTACTGTAATATAAGATAACTACATGGGTGAAGGTTAGGTTTAGGGGTAGGTTAATACCTAGTTATCACCCAGTTATTGTAGTTATTGTAATTACTATTATAAGTACATAGTATTTACATGCAGAACAGAACTGTAAAATACACTGCTTTACCAGATTATTCTTAATAAGAATGAATAAATAGATACTACTACTACTAATAATAATAATAATTCAAAAAAAATTCCAAACTTCCTGAAGAAATTATTGACAAATGTGTCATTAAATATCAACATGAATTAACTTTCATGCAGTATAATGAAGAGAACTACACTCTCTTACATATTGTGATTACTGTCTTAAGATTTCTGTGAACCCTCTAATGAATTCACAGTACTAAAGAGTCACAGTCATAGTCCTAAAGAATTTAATTGTTTTTCAAATATCTGTTTAACAAAATGGTTAAGGGGATAATTCAGCCAAAAATGAAAATTTTGTCTTCATTTACTAACCCTCATGCGATTCCAAATTTAAAGAACATTTACAACAAAACGGTTTCTGTTACCATTGACTTCCACTATAGTTCACTAGTATAGTGTATAGTGTCTTTCTTCATTCAGTGTACATCAAGTGAGTTTCTTCCTGATCTTGGAAGTATAGGATATAGGTCAGCTTTATTTGTTTTTTCAAAAACCTTTTAACAATCTCAGGCCTATAAATTCTACTCATTGTTTGTCCCTGTTCTATGCCAAAGCTGAGAAACATCCCTTTATCCCCTTTAAGCTAAAATTGCAATTTGATGTAATCACTCTCATTTTAGAAGACTACTTACACTACTATAAGTTAAACTGAAAGAAGAACTCATCAACCTTGGGAAGTCACTGGTGTGTAAAAAATAAGAGAATAAAAGATTATTATTAAATGTATTTATTTTACTTATACTTCACTTTAGAAACGTTTTTAGGAACTCACTTGCTTGTATATGTCAAACTACCTCTTGCAGAACGTTTCATTTTTCTTCTACAGTCCATCTGAGGTCACAGCGCAACAGCTCACAGCAAAACAGGCAGTCTGAACACTTTCTGTGCCTGAAGTCCCACAGGGCCATTAACTGGTGTGTGATAGTATTACGACAGCTTCCAAGACAGAGGAAGAGTATTCCACAGTGATAATTTGAAAGAAGACTGGGAGAGGAAGTGTGTGGGTAGCAGAGAGAGAGAGAAGATGCAAGGCTCCTTTGGTGTTACTTCAGAAGAATGATGACATCTTCAAATCATCTGATACATTTAAGATGATGCAAGTACACACTTACTTACACTTGTGGCAGAAACGAATAGTGAAATCAATCAAATAGATTTATAGATGTACACGCAGGTCTTTACAGTATGTCATTTCACGCAACAACTCACTAATGCAGTCGAGGTACCATTGCTTTTACTTTGTGTAGAAGCAAAACTTAAAAAAATATTCATTTAGCTGCCTAAATACACCACAAATGGAATAAAACTTCTATATGGTCCATATTCACTGCTGCTCTTGTGGAAACTGAAATAAATATGCTAAATTTGTCAGCAGAGAAAAATTGCAACTCTTTTACATATCCGGGCAGAAGCAAAAAAGGATGCCTGCTTGCCAACCAAAATTGAATAAAGCCTTCAGAGCTCTGTATGTAAATTTAAAAACTACAAGGAGGCAGTCTTTACACCCATGTTTGAAAAACCTTATTGAGGCCGACAGCTAAGCAAAAGGACCCATAAATAAATGACTTGTTTAAAAATACACACTACTATAAACACATAAATAAGTTAAAAGATACTCCCCCCAAAACATAAGCAGAATGTGAAGTTATTACAGCAGTGAGAACTATATATGAATTATTCCTACATCCTCCATTGTATATTGTCCAGCCAGTTCTGTAGATGTTCAACAAGTCAATATGAGCTCAATGCACATATACACCAAAACAAAATGTTTTTCAAATTTCAGCCCCTTTCAAAGGCTGCGTTTATACTGGCACAAAAAAAAGCATGGCTTATAACTGACATATATTTGTTACACACGCGTAAACACAAAAATCCACACAAGACCCTGTTTTTTTTTGAGCCACTTCCAAATTTGGTTTTAAATCGGATACAAATGCAATATCGGCATGTTGTATACGCTGGCATTTTATTGAGGTGGGAACTTTATACAGTACATAGGTAAGAAATTGCACAACATTCAGGAGCTGGTTTTCAACCCCTACCCTGTGAACAGCTTTGCTACTAAAAGCTACATTATATTTCTCAGCATTGAGGTGATGACGTAGCTGGTTTTGTAATTAAACAATCTTCACTATTAGGCTACTCATTCACGTCTTTGCATTCTCTCTCATTAATTCATTTGAATTCCTTCAAATAAATATAATCTTACAGTGCTACTTGTTTTCACTTCAGAATTCTATATCTAAAGAGCTGTAGACAAATGACAAATAAATGTTATTTATATTATTAAATACTGGTGTCCATGCTGGCAAATAATAATGGCTACTCAACATAAAATAAAATAAATAATTTTAATAGCACGGCCACTTAAAACCAAAGGGTCCATAGTGTGCATAGTAAAAAGGTCACTGATAATCATTTTGGGTGGGAATTAATGTAAACACAGATATTGGACACCAGTCGAGTCCATAGTAAATGTAAACACACGGGCCAAAAAATCAGATATTGTCAAAAGTTTGGATCTGTGCATTAAGACTTACAGTGTAAACACAGCCAGAAAATGAACCTAGACAGCATATAAAGTATGTAATGTTGAATCTACACATTGCACCTTTCATAGACATCACACATAAAATGTGGTAAGAAATTGAAATCTAGTTATTACTGATGTTATTAAACTTGTTCGCTGAAATTTGGAGTGGTAAATGTTGGTTTACACTACATGACTTTGAGGTTAGAGAAGGAAAGGACAAGTGCTGCTTGCTTTGGTAGCTCCAGTACTCACCTCAACGAGTTTACGCTCATAGTTGGCAGCCAGTTCCTCTATATCAGCTACAGACCGATTTTGTGGGGCTGGAAGGGGACTGTCACAATTCCTTTGAATGGTTAATGCTGGAAACAAAATGTAACACACATTAGCAAGTGCAATAAATGAAAAAAATTAAAAACAGTCCTTAAATAAAATAAAATACATTTAAATATAACCCAAACATTTAAAATGATGTCACTGTATAAATGTTAAAATACCATCCCAGTTTATTGTGCTCAGTCAAATAAAAAGTGTAAATGTTGCAACACTGTGTTTCAGTGGTCGACTTCCAGCACAACCAATGGCATGAGTTTGGGGCGGTATTATCTGTTTGATGAACATCGATGCAGTAATCTGCAGTTTGGTTGCCCTAAAGGTGAAGAAACTACACACTACAGCTTTATGGCAAGTTACAAAGATTCAGTAATATAATTATGTCTTGTAAAAGTTTGGGAAAAACAATAAAATCTGAGATGCTTGTTGTTCACACCAGCAAACTTGGGCTTCCTCCAGTGCTGCGGAGCTGTAGCCTTTAAATCCGGTGTAATCTAGTTTCAGTTGAGCTGCCTGTGACGGCTGAGATCCGCTGAGTTCATAAGCAGCAGAACAGAATCTTTTACCAATTGAAAACTCAATTAAAATCTGCAAGTTTTCACAACACAAACGTTGCTTGAGGCACCACAGGACAGCAGAGACGAGGAAAGCAATAAGAACATAAACCCAACCCTGGACCTGGCCGACTTTCAACAGAACAGCTGTTAGACTCTCTCATTTCTTAATTCTCAAAGGAGAAAGAAAATCCCAATATTTCCATGGCAAAAACAAAATTACATGCAAAAAGTTTTCTTTTGTGAAAAGCTAAAAGATGGTTTTGACCAAGAGAGGATGTAAAAGTCACAAATTGACTGTCACTGATGTACTTAGTCAGGGCAAAAGCAATTTTGCATGCTAAAAGACTAGTGTGACCACATCTTAACACCAATTGGCTGATAAAGGGTGGCTGGATCATCAGAATAGTGGAGATATGCACACAAAGGGTCCGGAGGGCACGCATCTGCTGGGGTAAAAATGACAGCAACGAGGAGGTGGTGCTCAGCTGAAAAGTTTGCCATAAAGCCGTGAATAAGTCTATGGAGTACAAGTCAACAATCCTGAACATTATCAGCTCACCCGCACACAGCCGCCCGCCACTTCAGTGCCGAGTCTTATCAGTGCTCTGCCAATAGTCTACATGTCCCACAAACTCACACACCACTACTGTCAGCAAGAGTGGACTGCACTAAAATCACTGCCAATGTGCAGCTCAACCTTGATTTCAGTCCACCACAGTCATGCATGAATGTATTAATAATAAATACATTTATATATAAAGGTTGTTTGTGAAGTTTATCACACTGTTTGAAACAGGACAACTATACACAAGAGTTTACGCTGTGTCAGCTTCATCTCTCAAAATAAATTTAAAGACGGTTAATAATGTCCTTAGTTTTACCATCAGTTCAAGCCCAAAAGGGGAACAGAGTCACGTGACAGACACAGTGATGAAGCTCCTGGACAGCTGACTCCACTGTGTGACCCTGTCTCTCTCTCACACACACACAAACACACGCACGCACACAATGCGCAAAACTCCGCATTTGAACAGTCAATAGCAAATACTTAAACTAATAACAAAACATACTTACAGTAGCTGATTCAGAAGCGCCAGATTGTCGTAGCAAAGTCTGAATTACCTTCTCTCCTAGGTTCACGATATGGTAGTGTATTCCATAAAATGCATGCTGTTCTGTTGTAAGTAATCTTAAAGAATACTAAATGCATCTACTTTCGGAAGGCCAAATAAAGTGCTTTTGCTTTCACCTAGATACACACAGCATCTCCCTGACATGGCTGCTACAACACTAACTGAAACCAAACCTTCTTTCTTTGCGTGAACATTTGGGCGGCATTACGCAAATATTTCCACATAGTGACGCAGACATGTGGGGGCGTGTTTGAATGAGCCGTATTAGGGGGGCGTGGCAGAGTCTTAACTTTGAAGAATATCTCTTTGGATTTGAGACTTTAGTCTTTGCAACTTTACAGATCTTCTTTATGATCATAGAGCTTGTAACACTCCAAAGAGAAAGGAAAAATTGAAATGACATCATGTGACCCCTTTAAAACAAAAATAGGCTATTCGGACACATCATGGCAGATTTAATATTATATATGGGGGCCAAAATTCAATAATCAGTTGAGAAACTGATAATCAACTAAGAAATAAAAATCAACTGAAAATCAACTGTATGTGGACCACAGGAAGATTATCAACCACTTTGTAGAAGCTAATGGAGATCCAAATAAACAAAAAACTGAGAAATAAATAAATTTAATGACAAACTGGTGCATCATTTCAATGATTTATTTAAAAAGGTGGAATTTTACAATCCAAAAATAAATAAAAATGAGTCAAAAAAATAAAAATGCAAAACAATATAAAAAATTTTAAAGTATTTTTTATTATTAACTAACTCTCTATTAACAATTCCATCACAATGCTGTAAGCAATCTACTGTCAATCAGTGAACCAATGTTATACAAGCTGACATTTGGGGAAGTCGTGGCCTAATGGTTAGAGAGTTTGACTCCTAACCCTAAGGTTGTGGGTTTGAGTCTCAGGCCGGCAAAACCATGGCTGAGGTGCCCTTGAGCAAGGCACCAAACCCCCAACTGCTCCCCGGGCGCCGCAGCATAAATGGCTGCCCACTGTTCCGGGTGTGTGTTCACGGTGTGTGTGTTCACTGCTGTGTATGTGCACTTTGGATGGGTTAAATGCAGAGCACGAATTCTGAGTATGGGTCACCATACTTGGCTGCATGTCACGTTACTTTTTTTTTCATTTGTTGAGACTATTTCATGTGTAAGGCTTAAAAAGCTATTTCCGTCATTATGAAAAAGATTATACAATTTCTAAATTGTAACTGCAGATGTGTCTATGTAAGGGTAATGTATGTTAAGCCAAACGTTATATTTGATTGCTATGCCAAACAGAATGACACCTAATAGCAGTGGACCTCATTTCTGTTGCCTTCATTGACTAGGGCATGTTGGGGAAATTGATTTGTTTTCAGGCATTAGAGAAGTTTTAATGACTGTAAAGATAAAACACCAACAACAGCTCCCTGAATTAAAGAATAGATCCTTATGGTCTAGGCTGCCCTGAGAGACTCATACAGTGGTGTGGGTAATCATTACATTTTCTTTATGAAGTTCAGATGGTTCTTTTTTAACCCCAATTCAAAAAAGTTATTGGAGAACTTGCATCTCAAGAAACCAAGAGGGGGAAAAAATCGTAAAAGTCTACTATGTGAGTGAATGAACGTAGGTTTGACAGACATATGCAAAATTAGTGTCTGTTTACGTGCTGAAGAAAAAAAAGAAAAAAACTAAGAGAGTTAATGAGAGTGTTGATCAAAGTAATTTCCATCCATTTTCCCATCATGCAGCAGTCGCCTCCTGTGAGACAGCTTGAGATAACAACAGCGTATCATTCCATCAGCGAACGATCTCTACTAAGTACAGGATGCAGTCAATTTGACGCCCAGACATGAAATTGCATACCAAACACTCCTTGCACCTTAGAGGGCAAACACAGAGGGTTCTGAAGAGCAAGTATGCTTAGAATCTTCCAACTTACACTTCTGAACCCCTCATTCCTCCATCAACATCTGACCTCAATCAGACTGGGGAAATTAGCCAACAATAGGTGATTTAAAAGACAAAGGAGGCACAGACTGAGTTGTTTTGCTTTTCTCTTTGATGTAGGGACCTCAATAAATGTATCTTGTGTTTGTTTCAGTAAAGGTACTCTACTGGGTTAAACTTTTTTGTGTAATTTTGAGTTCGTCAGGGCCATTGTTACCATTTTTCCCCTGTACGTCACACGTTATATCACAAAACAAAATCCTTGAGGCAATTTCTAAATCTAAATATGGTGCAAACTGTTGTATCACTGGCTGCTTTTTCCTGCATTAAAGAAAGGGCATCTGCTGTGTAATCAGGCCCTTGAATTAACAGCAGACATCTGAATTGTATAATATATATACATTAAAGAATGAGTAAACAATGACAACACTAATGTCACACACACATATACATACACTTCTCACAAAAAAAATAATTTCTGATTAAATTTATGGAAAATGTAAAAAGTTCATGCTATAGTGATATTATATCATGAAAGTAGGGCATTTAAGTAGAAGCATGCAATGGCAATTTCTTCATCTCAAACAATTCATTGAAACAAAAGTTAACAACAGTGGTGGGTATACCACAACAAAAAATTTCAATGTCTCAATAACTTGTCATGCATCCTTGAGCATCAATTACAGTCAAATATCCCTAACTTTTTGAGAGTAGTATATATATATATATATATATATATATATATATATATATATATATATATATATATATATACACACACACACACACACACACACACACACATATATTAGTGCTGTCAAATGATTAATCAAGATTAAGCGCAACCAACATAATGGTTTGCTTTCATAATATAGGTGTGTACTGTGTATATTTATTATTTATATATAAATACACGCAGGTATATATTTAAGAAAAATATTTGTATATTTTAAATATATTTATATAATATAAATTATATGAATATAAATATACACATGTAAATACAATATATAATATAAAAATATATACTGTATGTGTGTATTTATATATACATAATGAATGTACACAGTACACACATATATTATTTAGGCGAAAACTTATTTTGGATGCGATTAATCATTTGACAGCACTTATTTTATATATATATATATATATATCTGTTTGATGTCTCTCAACATCAGTATGGCTGCGATTCGCCGTATGCAAGATCATTTATATCCAACACTTCAATTTTTGATTTAATTTTTAAGAAATTAAAAGAGATTACTAAGCAACATGGTAATGCTATGGCTTACAAATTTTCATAAGGAGATGGAAAGCGGCCAGTGTTTGATCAAGGAATCCCTTTTTTTAGCAATTCGGTTAAAATAACCAGGCCTGATTTAGCTTCTAATCTGCTAATGGCTTCCTTGTAAGAATTCTCATGCTTTTCTAGCTCAGTAAGAGAAAATATGCAATGAATAAAACAAAAATAACCTTGGTTCTGGTAAAAACCAAACAAACTGATATGTTTACTTTGAGAAAGCTTGATCATTTGCAGAAACATGACCATCTATATATCTCAGAGTCAGCATGTGTAACGGAGCACATCAAACAGAACAAACTTCAGTTTAGTTATTCTAAAGTGTACAGCACCAGTAAAAAATCTTCTTAAACATTAGGAAAAAGACTACATAATCTACATCACCCTCGATTTCCCACTTGACTTCACATATAGTTGTATAGTTCTTTATTATAAATTTTAAAGTGTATACTTATATCTGTGTATGTGTGTTAGAAATAAAATCCTCATTATTCACATTAAGATCAAAGCTATTAGCTTAAGAAACTTGACCTGATAACGTCAGCTGCACTGAAAACATGGAACCAGCCTTGTTGTGGCTCATTAATCGTGAAATTCTGAAAACATCACAGGCTAGAAGCCATAATGAGAATTCAAATCATCCTCCCCTACCCTTCAGTGGCCTTAATATAACCCATGAATGACACATTCATTGATGGCTGGCTATTAGAGTCACCACAAACGCCGTCTCGCCTTGAAAATAGACTCGAGGTAGACAGAGTGCCCCTAAACCAGTGCTTTTGGGTCATTTAGCTCATCCTGCATTGCTTAAGTGAGAGGGGTGGTGGGGATGCTTGTTTTTATTAGCGGAAAGCTACATTATCAGACACTCAACAATCTAGTTCCAGTCACTGTAATTGACTGCCATTTCTAAAAGTCAATCTAATTGCTTTTTCGTTATTGTGTTAATAGTCCTGACAGTTGTAAAGGGAAATCCCTCTCCCCATGAGAGGGACCACAGCCTACAGATGATTAATTTGACTCTTTGCCGTAATTAAATGCACCGTGGCTGATAAACTTGCAGATGACTAATGACAAATGTTAAAGTAGGTCAAATCAATTATTTCAACATCCAGCCACCAAAAAAACTAAGCAAAACAAGTCTCAAGAGGCAAAATTAGGCAAGTTCTTGAATGTGGTAGGGGAGTCCTACACAACGTCTAAATACTAATCATGGCATCATGCCTGGACCTGGACAGTTTTTTTTTTTAGTCCATCATCCCCAAGGACTGATGACATGAGGAGAATGTGGGAAATACCTTTGAAATAGCTGAAAAGTGGTTCTGCTACACTTTCAAAATGTCCAGTGTGCATCGCTAAAAACGTGTTCAGTTTTATCCAAAACAAGATCAATTTGAATCTGGAAGCTTTTTATTACATTGATTGCAGTAAGTATTGCACCAGTTCAGAAATCAACGAGTGGCTCTAAAAATACTCAACAATATTTGAAAATAATGTACCACAAAACCTTACCCTTAAACTAACCCATAGTGTTAACAAAAGCCAAAATAAGATAAAAATTCATTCGCTAAAGCAACCACAACTGCAATGCTGTACCAGATGAGTGACCTATGTTAAGTTGCCTATGTTAGTAAAGCTATACATATGAAAATATATTAGTTTACAAACCATTTACTACTGTAAAAACATTCTGAGATCATAGCATTGTATTGTGCTAGGACCCACACAAAAATAAATATTTATTAATCAATCATCTGCTCCAATAATCATAATTTGTGTGGAAAGGAATAAGTGTTGTTTCTTTGGTATAATTTTCAGCTGTAAACTTAAGTATGTTTTTGTGGAGTTTTACAGAAACATATTCCAAGTATTCCATATAAAAAGAAACAAAATATATGTAAAATTATTTATATGACTACACAACTATAAAAAGATTATGTATTTATAAAAAAAGATAAATACTTAAAATGAACTATTTTTAGTCAACTATTTACACTGCTTGGAAAAAAGTAATGAGAAAAATAAATTAAATACAATTTTTTTTTTTACATCTTTCAAATTTAATCAAGTATAATTTACATCGCCTTCACATAAAATCCATAAATTATGCTGAGCTCCCTCACTGTCTGGTCAGCTCTTCAAACCTGCTGCAGCGGCGGCTTTTCCCCCGTTCAGACATCAGGGCTGTTATTGGTCCGTTTACGATCAGATATCTTTATTAACTACTTAAGTGCTTTCAAAGGTTTGAATATCAATTCAAATTGTGGGCTTACTCCGTAACAAACTATGATTTAAATGTAACAAAGTATTTTGCTTAATCTGTAGGCTACTTAAAGGGGTGGTTGACTGTTTTTTTTCTAAGCTTGTTTGTGTTTATGGGGTGCAGTCTAATGTTTTAATGCTTCGTTTTTAAAAAACTGCATTATTTTTCGAATAATTTACCTTTATTCTACAGCACTCTGTCCCTTCTCTGAGAAACACGCTGATCATTTCCTGCTTTTATGAAGCCCCTCCCTCAAAAACATGGACTCAGATTGGTTTGTTGGCCCAGTGTGTTGTGATTGGCTAAACCGCAAGTGTGCGTTCAGAAACGTCACACCCCTCACCTCAGTGCATGTGCTTCAATTGTAAACAATGACATTGTTACTGCTTATTAATTTGAGCCCGAGATGCAGAGGATATTATTGAAGAGAATTGTGCAGAACCTGTACAAGCATGGCTCTTAATGGTATGTCTTATTGTTTGATGTTGTCTCATACTTTTAGACACGCTGTTATTTGTAAATGCTACTGCTTATGTTAGCTTTTAATTTAAGTTATATCCTGATTAAAGCTTTAATACAATACGGCAACCGCATGCGCATCAATGTATAATGCTTCTCATAGCAAATTATAAAGTGAAAATAAGTGCATAATTGGAACAGTTCATTGATGGAGCTGAGACGAGCTGATGATCTGAATGAGAGAGAAAGAGAGAGAGAGATGCAGAGCAGAGAATGTGCAGAGCAGGGCGATGTGAGGAACAGGATTAAGAACTGCTGCTTTAGAACACTGATTTTGAAACTTGTGAATCTATTGGAATCATTACAAGACAGAATTGCGATTCATATATGAATAGATTTTTACGTGCTCTCCTAGTTTTCTGTTCCTCTTCTCTAAAGCAGCGCAACATGGCCTCGCCCCCTTCGTTGCATGTTCCTGGGGTTTAGCTCGTCTTGTGTTTTGCTCAACGCAGGAAGTAATTGGCCCTTTTTTTTATTGTTCGTTTTTGTAGGCATTAAACTGCCATAATTTTAAAAGACGATATCTGCATTGAACTTTCAGCGCCGCAACTTTGCAGATATTGTTTAAGCTCAAGCAGCAACATTACACAAAGCTTTAGAAGTATACTCAAAAAAGTACCCAAAAAAAGCTACTTAATTACAGTAATGCGAGTAGTTGTAATTTGTTACCTCCACCACTGTGTATTTTAAGTTGTTTCCAATGCAAGTGATTCCGCCGGCGCCTCCTTGTCCTGCAAAACACGCTTTAGCTCCTCTCCACACAAATCATTGGATATATGTCTAACCGCACTCATTTATATAGGTTAAACATTTAAACTAACATTGTGATATGATTGAACTGTTTTATATCTATAGATTTTATTTTAGGCAAGTTGCGATGATTTGAGAAGGCTAAACTGATCAAATACAGGCTATGATCAACTTACTGTCTGCCGCTGGCCGCTTGGACGTTATTTGAACAAACAAAAACTTGCATGTAATGAACAAAAAAATGCTCCAAACATTTTCCTAAATTAACTTAAAAAAACTAAACTAAATATAATCACTTCATTACATTTCATCACAAAACTGAACTATTTTAATAGCTGAGACAGCAGTAAGCTGTTTTGGGAGAAGGGAAAGGGTGTGGTGATTTGGGGAAGGGTTCAGGCTAGGGCCTATATTTGAGGCCCGTGCAGGGCTCTAAACAGAATAACTTAAAATCCTTTACCTATATTAAACAAAAAAATTACTTAATTAAAATGCTAAATACACAAATACATGGGGAAAAAAAATACTGAAACTGCAGTCATATTTATTTTTTCCTCAGTCACTACTGGTTCTTTGGAGAGCATGCAGAGAACCTTGAGTATTGTGAAATCACAACATGAATCATGGTTAATTAACTTAAATCTATTCATGTAATATTATAAATATAACTTAAAAAATATCAACATATTCCCAGTTTTTGTTGAAGCACTGTCACAATTACAGTAGAAATACCAAAGGACAATATCTTTGGACAATGGGGGGCTTGGGTTCAAAAAGCCATCATACTAATCATTGCAGCCTTTAATTATAAAATGCAGAGAACTAAGCCAGATTTTGCATTTGATTAGTATATTAATCAATTCCTTTAATCATTCAATGATGGCAAGTGCGGTGTGTGCATAAAGTCCTGATATCCCCATCTGTTTATAAAAAGGTTGGGTGTCTGCGACGTAGCCACATGCAAAAGTCCTCTCCTGCCCCCCGCTACTCTTCTTTTCAAATTGTTGATAAGAGAAAGCCTTTCATTTCCTACCAAATGAGATGTGCTCTGTTCCTGATAGAAAGGGAATTAAAAACCAAGCAACGGGAGGGCAAAATAGAAGAATCGCCATCACAGCATGCTATTAGCAAGTGTAATTTAGACATTTCCTATTTTGAGCTTTGGGAAAGAGTGCAGAGGAGGCCATATCTTGCTTGGCAGAGGGGCTCAGTGCTAGTCTGATGCTATCATGCTCTATTATGAGAACTAGCTGCCTGACACTTGCTACAATACTCTCCTCACACTCCCAGCATTCATCAGCAGGGACAGAGAGCACGTTCTTTTGGAGGGAGCTGAAATGAATCCCGCTGGAGAGGCCATCAGTGCGCCACCTCTGACCCACAGTAATATCCCATGAGCGGAGGACCGCTACACCTCAGTCCCCGGGGGATTCAGAGGTGGCTGGCTACAGGTTATGAGATATGAATTAATAACAATTCACATGCATCTAAATCAGCTGTACACATTGGACACGGCACCAACAAGAGTAATTTACAATGTGGGCTAATCAATCACTATGATTATTACAATTTAAAATAACTCCAATTTATTTGAATATATAAGATTTCAAACGTAATTTATTCTTGTGATTGCAAAGTTGAATTTTCAGCAGCCATTAGTAACATCTTGTAACAATATAAATCACTTTTGATTTATTTAATGCTGAATAAAAATATTAAAAATCTTACTGACCCTCAACAGTACTTTGAACATTGCCTCCAAATGCAGGAAGTACTGGTATATTTTGAAGTGGGGGCTCTGAGGGAGCTCTGACAAAAAGAAACCCGTTGTTCCAAGAAAACGATTTTTTTTTTCCTGCCCCAAAAAAAGTTAAAGCTCCTTCAGCCTCTCAAAGTTTGGGGAACTGCAAAGGAGGAAGCAGCAACATTTCTTATTTCCCTGCAGCACTGACGGTTGGTACTGTATGTGGAATAATAATGTGCTAGTTTGATCAAACTTTTTTCTTTCAAGAATTTAACATTGTTTCTAAAAAAGAAAAACCACAGTGTGCTACTATAAAGGTCCTTCTCAAAAAATTTGCATATTGTGAAAAAGTTCATTATTTTCCATAATGTAATGATAAAAATTAAACTTTCATATATTTTAGATTCATTGCACACCAACTGAAATATTTCAGGTCTTTTATTGTTTTAATACTGATGATTTTGGCATACAGCTCATGAAAACCCAAAATTCCTATCTCAAAAAATTAGCATATCATGAAAAGGTTCTCTAAACGAGCTATTAACCTAATCATCTGAATCAACTAATTAACTCTAAACACCTGCAAAAGATTCCTGAGGCTTTTTAAAAACTCCCAGCCTGGTTCATTACTCAAAACCGCAATCATGGGTAAGACTGCCGACCTGACTGCTGTCCAGAAGGCCATCATTGACACCCTCTAGCGAGAGGGTAAGACACAGAAAGAAATTTCTGAACGAATAGGCTGTTCCCAGAGTGCTGTATCAAGGCACCTCAGTGGGAAGTCTGTGGGAAGGAAAAAAGTGTGGCAAAAAAACGCTGCACTACGAGAAGAGAGGTGACCGGACCCTGAGGAAGATTGTGGAGAAGGACCGATTCCAGACCTTGGGGGACCTGCGGAAGCAGTGGACTGAGTCTGGAGTAGGAACATCCAGAGCCACCGTGCACAGGCGTGTGCTTTTGAACCAGAAACAGCGGCAGGAGCGCCTGACCTGGGCTACAGAGAAGCAGCACTGGACTGTTGCTCAGTGGTCCAAAGTACTTTTTTCGGATGAAAGCAAATTTTGCATGTCATTCGGAAATCAAGGTGCCAGAGTCTGGAGGAAGACTGGGGAGAAGGAAATGCCAAAATGCCTGAAGTCCAGTGTCAAGTACCCACAGTCAGTGATGGTCTGGGGTGCCATGTCAGCTGCTGGTGTCCACTGTGTTTTATCAAGGGCAGGGTCAATGCAGCTAGCTATCAGGAGATTTTGGAGCACTTCATGCTTCCATCTGCTGAAAAGCTTTATGGAGATGAAGATTTCGTTTTTCAGCACGACCTGGCACCTGCTCACAGTGCCAAAACCACTGGTAAATGGTTTACTGACCATGGTATTACTGTGCTCAATTGGCCTGCCAACTCTCCTGACCTGAACCCCATAGAGAATCTGTGGGATATTGTGAAGAGAAAGTTGAGAGACGCAAGACCCAACACTCTGGATGAGCTTAAGGCCGCTATCGAAGCATCCTGGGCCTCCATAACACCTCAGCAGTGCCACAGGCTGATTGCCTCCATGCTACGCCGCATTGAAGCAGTCATTTCTGCAAAAGGATTCCCGACCAAGTATAACTGAATAACTGAACATAATTATTTGAAGGTTGACTTTTTTTGTATTAAAAACACTTTTCTTTTATTGGTCGGATGAAATATGCTAATTTTTTGAGATAGGAATTTTGGGTTTTCATGAGCTGTATGCCAAAATCATCAGTATTAAAACAATAAAAGACCTGAAATATTTCAGTTGGTGTGCAATGAATCTAAAATATATGAAAGTTTAATTTTTATCATTACATTATGGAAAATAATGAACTTTTTCACAATATGCTAATTTTTTTGAGAAGGACCTGTATAAAAATCTAAATATTCATTGCTAGTTTATGGATATTTTAAGAAAAAGCAAATATGCAGGCACTATAATGATAAGGTAATTGCATAAACTCGTTTTTTTTTTGTTTTTTTTTTTAACTATAAATTGTTCAGGTAATCCCTAATGGCGTAATTTAGCCTTAGCAAGTCATGTCATTGGACCCATTTTTTTAAAGTCATATTTCTATTACATCACCTTTCCCTTCAACTATAGTACTAGAGTTCTTTTTAAATAAATACCCTACTCTCTTCCATTTAGTGAGCAATCTCATAAACATCTAGTAGGGTTAAACATAGTGATCAAGAAACACATTAAAGGATGTGCTTTAATTACTGAACGACTGGTGTCTCCCCTGAAGCAAATGACAGTCAGCGTGTAAATCACATTGACCACAATCAAGGACAGAATTTACATGAAGTACTTCTCCATTCCAACAAGCACCATATACAGTGCTGTGGGCTTTTTCATCTTGTGCTACCTAAACTGAGACACCAGCATATTAAAAATGACACCTTCACTAACCAAACCAGGTCTCAAATACTCACCGCACAAGCATCCACCTCACGTCTAATTTCCAAGCAACCCGCAATTTAAATTTCACAATCATGTTCAATCAAAGGTGTCATGTAGCCATCATTTCCCCCAGCCTTAGTTAGAATATTAATGTAACTAATAAAAACAAAACATTTCAAACAAAAATTAAATCTGTCAGCAAATTATTTTCCTATTGTTGAAAAATAATGCAGAAATGAGTTAGAGAACACCTTCAGTTTCCATTAATTATAAAAACATTTCCTGGCAGCAGATGGCAGAGTCATTTTCCATCTTTAAATTATTACGAATAAAGGACCGCAAGGTTACCACAAAGCAACTTCTGAGAAAGACGTTATTCTATGCAATTTCACTGAGAATCACTTTCTCTCTGTGAGCAGATTATAGTCCATCCACACTAGAATGAGCAGTAAACTCATAGCTGCTCATTTCTCAGAGCATCTTTAAGTGATAAATCTAAATACCCAGAGGCTCTCACCACTGAACAGTCAAATCCAAAAATATAATCTACAGGAAACGTATGACTGTAGAAATTAGGCCTGTGATGTTATGACTCCACATGTCATGCACAAAACAATTCAAGGGATCATAGTTCACCAAAATGTTTTAATTTTTTGTTATTATTTGTTCCAAACAGTATGCTCTATGCTGTATTTTTTTTAAATGGTCTACAATCAAAAAATAAATATTTAGATAAAATATAAATAATAATTAAGTCTAGAGTGTCTATGATAATAATGCCCTTCCAAAAAAAAAAAAAAACACACAAAAAAAAAACATTCTCTGAAGTCCACAGGAAATAAAGTCCAATAAAACTGTCTCAAATTGTTCACAGATATTCAACTAAAAGGAAGAACCTGCTCAATGAACTGCTGTAATGATGGGGAACATTCAAGGCTGAGGAAGGACATTCTCTTGCAGGAAATTGAGGCAACCTCCTCCCCTGGCATCTATGCAAATACACAAATAAGCTTCAACATGCATATCCGATTTAATCAGCCAGCCATCTAATTACCGTTCAGATTAAACTGCCATTAGATATTAAGTCACCAGTGGCAAACTGTTAATAAGATTGAGTATTGTGATGCGAACTTTAGATCACTGTTCCCTCACAGTCATATGGCATGTATTTCTGATAAACCTGAGCCGGGTGTGATTAGTCATCTCAAACGCTGATGAGTCCGAACCCAACTGACCTCAAGCATTTCAATACACAAGCTGTCCTACATGATCATCTGATTTGGCAGCCCATGAATATTTTCCCTTGTAAACCCATTATAGTCCAACAATTAGCACAAGGAAAAGAGCATGAATCAGAAATAATACAGTCATATTTGAAAAGCCTGTAGGTCTAATGATGCTGGAACAATTTCTTTTCTCTGTAATAGTGATGGCAGCTGCTGTCTGAGACGTTTATGAGGCGAGCTCAGCTGGAGCATACAGATGGTCCAATAGTTCCTGGTTTTGGCTAAATTTATATCAGATGTCACATTGATGAACTCAGAGATGCGAGGAATAATGTAAATCAGCTCAAACAGTTTGCTGCAAGAAAGAAGGGAGGAAAAACATTTTACCTTCACGCATCTATTGTACTCTGCATAAAAGATTTCAGTGTGTCAGCAGAAAGGAAGCACTAAAATCCTAAAACGCTCACAGATCATGCGGTCAGCTGCATCACAATGTGCATGAAAAAACTAAGTCAAAATGTCTTTTTGAATAATTAACGCACAGCCATTATGCAGCCTAAAATATGAAGGCAAGGGTACTGCTTCACGTTACAGACAAGGGCAACTGGAAATCTTTGAAAATGGAGACTTATGTAACCCCAAAGCAGGGGACGCTTTTCAAGGGAGCATCAGGTTGCTTTAAGACAAGAGAAGAAACGCTTTGCTTCAGTTTCTTGGAGAAGGGCTTGTTGCTCTTTCTCAGTTTGCATTTTCTGGCCTAATAGCATCGGATAACGAGAAAAATCATTAAATCATTCAGTTTTTAATGAAACACTGCAAATTATTATATAAAAAAAAAACAAGCAGGCAGCACACAGAGCCAATTAGTCTTGAAAGGTTAACCTAAGCCTTAATAAAATTCTGTCATAATTAAACCATAGACAAAATGTTCTCATTATTCCCCACAAAAACACAAAAATGTTACAAAATTTTAGCCTAATCAGTCATTACATAGCAATAAATTCAGATTTGTCTTGTCCCAGCAGGACATTACATCAACAGTCTGGTATTAATGAGTATTACTTCTGTCCTTTATTTAAGTCCTTTAAATGTATGTTATTTTAAAATATTATTAACCTTAAAGAGATCCTATTATGCTCTTTTCAAAGTCTTGATTTTGTTTTGGGGGTGCACTAGAACAGGCTCTCATACTGGGTTGTTCGAAAAACATTATTTTTCACATATTTTACATTATTACAACACCTCTCTCCCCAGAGTCTTGTGAATGGCTCGAATAGTTCCTGTATCAAATGAAGGCCCACATAACAGATGTTAACATATACTCCACAAGAAAAAATAACTGAATTTATTAAAAATGACCCCATTGAAAAAATTAACATACCCTTGAATCTGTGATTGTAATTTTGTGATAGTTGTTCATGAGGTCCTGAGCAGTTCAAAAAAAATCCTCCAGCTCCTGCACATTCTTTTGTTTTTCCAGCATCTTCTGCATATGTGAGCCCTTATACATGTAAACATCTGTTATGTGAAATAGCTTATTCAGGACAGTACTAAATAAAATAAAAATAACATGCTATTTTCATGATCCCTATTATTTTGTTTCAATTATTTACATTTTGCAAAATCTGCAAAGGGGCATGTAAACTTATGAGCACAACTGTATAAACAATCTCTCCTGGGCAAAAAATGGACAATGCCCAAAATGGCTGAACACTATTTTCACATATTTTACATTATTACAACACCTCTCTCCCCATCAACAAAATTTAAGCAAATGCACTACTTAAAAAGCAATTACTATCTCAGAAAAACATCAAAGACAGAATTAAGACAGAATATGGGAAGTCTGATTTTTTGATGAATCACGATAAAACACAAGTTGCATGGTAATGTTCCAAAGCGTTGTCTCTGAAGATCTGATGAGAAATATAATAATAAATGCATCTCTACCACAGTGAAGCTTGGATGAATAAGCGTCATTGTGTGGGGAGCCTTTTTACTTGCTGGTGTCGGTGAGCTACTTCACTGTGAACAGTCAGTTAATGCTTTGGAGTACAGGAGAATATTGCAGAACGGATGCTTCCCACAGATGAAATTTTTTTTTCTAAAGAGGAATGATGAGGTGTCATTTATCAACAAGAGAATGCTCCTGCCCAAACTGCAAAAACAATCAAGAAGTGGCTTAACAAGAAGTCCATCAGGCTCATGTTTTGGCCTGGTCAGAGTCTGTTTGAACCCTATAGTGAATATTTGGTCTTGCATTAAACCCAAACAAACTGGGAGACATTTTTAACTACTCATGAACCATTTGAAGCCATTAACATTGAGTGGAACAACAGTGATTTATGATTAAAATGGTTAAGACCTTTAAAAGATTACTAAATATTTTGCCATTTTGGCTTGTCACATTTTTATTGTAACGCTGAAAAATGTTGAACCATATTCTAAAGTGTTACCAATTAATAATGAGCTAATAGTGGAACTGATCAAACTTAATGAAACATTAAAACTGACCCCATGTACTTTCTCAGTTCCTCAAAATCTTGTTGTTTTTACTACTAAAAAAAAATACTACTGTTTCAGCTTTTCCTGATGGATATCACCCTACATTTGTCATATATCCCACTTTACTCAAAAATGTGCTAATAAAATAGATTGCGCAAAGCAGTTCACACTATGGTGACCCAAAAACCATTTTTAAAATTTTGTCTGTAGTTTGACGCAACTATAATGTAACACAACTGTCATGCTTATTAGTTAACAATTTGTTACACATAAAATTTTATTAGTATCTTATGTGTGGTTTACCATGCCCGTATGCCCGTGGACCGTTGGCTTAACATCTGATGCATATGGCACTCAGGAGTGTCGAAGTCGTCATCGGATTGGTTGAATTATACAGGATTTCCGGGAGACGTGTGTGTTGCGTTCTTTAACGTTCTGTCCGGAAACAAAGATGCCGTGACGCCAAACCCCCTCACGAAAGAAGAAAGCCGTAGTGTTTACAACTGTGACAACGAGCGCTTATCAGGATCAACTAAACACTGGAGTTTCAAAAGTATGTGAAATATTTAAAGTTCATGGCATAGAATCTTTACAATATGTCCGAGAGTTTTACACACCGGTCTGTTATTGTGGCGACATTTCCACACCTCTAAACGTGATGCTGAATGAAACGAACCCTGATTGGTTGTTTGACATTTCGGTCAAACGATCTCATTGGCGGGCCTTGGCCAATGAAAGCTGCCATGAATTCCAGACCATCAGTCGTCAGTCTGAAGGTCTGGTTACGCGAGACTATGCATAAAAAGACAACAAACACAAAGTTCTACCTCCCAAAAGCTTATCAAGTGCAAAAAACTTGCCAGCAGCATCACCTCCTCAGTCTGGCTGCAAGGTTAACAAGAAACGCTTCAATTAACCACGATAACCATCATGCATGTTGAAGAGCTTAAGTCACCATGCTGAGAAGCACATTAGCATGGGCCAGGTACAAGCAGCACCTGTGTTTACTCTTTATCTCCTCACACTTTTTGAAGCAGGGCCTGGGGACAGGCAGAAAGGCTGGCCCCGCTTTGATAAGAGCAGAAGCACCAAGTTGCTTCTCTGATGAGCACAGGTCTGTTCGAGTGCAGAGAATTCCTGGAGGGCCTCAGCATGGTATAGGCCTCTGAAGTCCGACTTCATCTGAATAATGTCAGATAAGCAGCTGCTACTCACCAGAACGCAACTGTTGCATTGGTTCCTTGTGCTGCCTACAATCTGTTGCCCTCTACTTCACCCTCACTGTATAGCTGTCATTGTGCAAGATGAACACAAAGTCAGTGATGCTACAGGGAGAAAACAGCCAAGTCATAAACACAACAACCTTGTTCTTACTAGATGGTTCGTACTAGACTTTTAGATCTTGTTCGTAGAGAGATGGGATGAGAACATGCTGTGGGCAAGACTCCAAGCCACACAAAGAATGCAAAGAAGATACAAATATTTTGTGCATTTCACATGACTAGAATTTACTTTGTGTGTGTGAAGTAAATTGCTGTTATTTTCTTGCACAATTACAATATATAATGATTATGCCTTCAAATATCTGGATAAATAGATATTTACGTCTTGAAATAAATGCGCTGATATTGAAACTCAATCGAATACCAATAAGCCGATCATTGCTTTCCTGTTATGGTGAATAACTGACAGATGACTGGTTTTAAATTGTTTAGTATTGTGTGATTTATTTTTTATGTTGTAAATAATGTTCAGTTTCTTACAGGCTGATCGTTTCGCATCATAAGTCCTCAATATATAGTCAGGAGCCATGGGTATTAATTTATTGTTTCTTGATATGCCTTTTTTTTATTCTCAGATACGGACAACTCAGACAGTCACTGACTTGCATTTTATGAATCACTAGGGACCACAGTTTTAGCTAAAAAACTTTTTTACTCTTCTACTGAAGAAAAAAGTCACCTTTAAACTAATCCCTTTAAGCATTTCTCTAAAATTTCCAAACCCATCCTGGAGAAAGCCTACATTAACATGTTAATATGAATGATATTAAGGTCTGAACATGCAAAGCAGAGACAGATTTAAATGTTTTGACATATAACATGTCTTTATCTTAAAATAAGTGAAACAACTTTTCATAAAGAAACAAGAACATGGTATTCTCTTCAACAAAAGACAGCGGTTATATTCTGTATGTGTTTATTAAACAACATTCTTCTTTCTTTGAATCAGACATATTATTTTATATAAATTAAATATAAATGAATCCTTATTAAAGCTACTAAAGTGATCCAGTCTAGAGCATTGAGTGATTTTCTGTTTTTCTTTTGTTGTTTGCTTAACATCAATAACACATTGACTTAAGACATAACCAAATGTGTTTGTCAATACATTTTGACATAGACATTGTGTGCATTTGTCCATTCAATCATGATAAAATACAAAAGAGAACTCAATTGAGTACTCTTGAATCGCTTCTCAAATCGTCCTTCCCTTACATTTTCATCATTTAAATTCGTTGACAGAAATGTCAATAGATTTTCATCTTAGTTTTTGCCATTTAAAACTGTTTTTTATTTAGCTATCATCTTGTTTTTGCCTGTTAAAAAATTTCAATTATGAAAATTATGACAAAAAATATTTGTCAACTAAATTAACACTGAATGTTAGCCACCCAGAAGCAGGACTGGATATATATGTATATTAATTAAAATAATTATCTTGTGTGAAATTATAATGCAAATGAGGATTATTATGTGAAAGCCCTTAAATGTTAAGTTGACACAACTTGCATTTAACTGGTAGATTCTATTGGTGCTAAATATTTTTAGGTACAGAATGTTGAGGGAACTTGTAAATTTATGTACTTATTTTACATAAAATTGCTTCAAGTGTGAAGCAAAAATGATGCATGTTTATTTTTAAGGGGTCATCGGATGCCCATTTTACACAAGTTGATATGATTCCTTAGGGTCTTAATGAAGTATTTAAGATAGTTTGGTTAAAATTTCTCAATTGGAAGTGTAAAAAACACCTCTTTTCAGAGCAAGCCATTTTGTAGCATTTTCCTTTAAATGTTAATGAGCTCTGCTGACCCCGCCCCTCTCTTCCGACTTTCTCTCAGAGAGTCTGTTTACTTCAGCCGAATTTAATGTGAAACTTGCTAATTAACAAGGCGATTTGCAAAGATTCATTAAAAAAAACCTTACACTCACTTTTTCTTTTGGTGAAGCTGATAACGAATGATTCGCGTGAACATAGACGCATTTAGGTAGATCAGGGGCGGATTCCCTTCAAAAACAAACGTAATCTACTGCGTCTTCAGTGGTTCAGATGTCGGAGGTAAATGACGACTGCTATGTTCATTACTACATCCAACAACAGAACACCTCAATCGCTTAGGAGTCATTCTTGTCTACATCTGCTCCAGCGGTGAAACAATGGCAGACTGATAACAGCTCACTCAGGACGGGTCAAAGGTAAGATGCCAGTCCAGTCTGTGCTGAAACACCACTGTCAATCAAACTATCATGGGAGGGGCATGTCTTCTTTGTTTGAAGTTTTATGCCCAAGAAATAGATTTGTATCAATTCAGAGTTATTTTAGCTGTCTCGCCTTGTGCTTTTTATTTGAGATTGAACCTCACTGAGATAACGGCTTGAGTAATGATGGGCAAATGTAGTCCACCCTCTGCCCTTTTTACTCGCCTGTCTGTTTCTCTCTCTCTCTCTCTCGGGTGGCACGGCAGGACCTGAATCACAAATTAGTGCCAGCATCACATCACACTCTGACTGTCAGTGGAGATCTCGAAGTCTGCCATAGCCAAGAACCAGAGCGTCCGCTCTGTCACCGGAGGGGAGCATCTGTGGAGACGTCGGAGGATGGCTTGACAGTAAATGAAAAATAACCACAGGCAATAGAAGACATTGCTGTCCAGGTGCTCCCACCGAGGTATCTGGTGTACACCTGCCTGACCTCTCTATCTTCAGGCACGACGGCTGTGCCATAACGGACACGAGTTATGAGGTCCCTGTTTAACCTGCGGGTGATGATTAAAATGTTCATTAACACCGTTCATTAACAGGTGATCAGGTACGTCACCCCCTTGCCGAAGACCAGCTGGCCTCACCTACGCGGCCGCTCATCTCCACTCTGCTGCGAACGCACCCCTCTGATTAATAAAGACCGAGCTCTCTCCAACACGACGGGGATCCGCATTAGTCAAAGTAAACACAATAACCCACATTACCCACACACGGCTGCACACTCATCTACACCTCTCCACCGAAGCAGAGGCACGAACAACAAAACGGCTTCACTTCCAGAGCCCAACAGGGATGAGTAAATACAATCCGCCGTGTAATGAATTCGAAACATGAAATTATTAACGCTTTTCTGGCTGCACTAGTGAAGAATGGCCTTCATTGACTCATTAACTGTGGCTGTCATTGGAGAAAGGCGAAAGCCCGGCACATTTATTCATTTTTAAATAGAACCCTGATCCATTTCCTGAACTAAGATTCATTTAGCCTGTCAGAGGCTCTGTAATGAATGCATTACAAGTCAAAGAGGGCTGATGGAGCAATGAATCCATCGCAATTTGAGTTCCAAAATCTCACACTGTGATAGACCTGGGTGGCATATGAATAGTTTGAGAGTGTACACTATATCTGATGAAGAACTTACTTGCTACTTACTGTGTAGTATACACTAAAAAAAATCAATTCCAGCGCGAAGCGTCCGTTTAATGTTGAAAGATAGTGAGGTAGGATGAAGCTGCAAATCATTTAATATTAGTCAATTTCACAATAGAAATGTTAAAAGACCGACAGCTACATCCAGTGATGCAAACTACTCAACTTTTTTTCTCAAATATGGCCATTTTGAGAGAGAGAGAGAGAGAGAGAGAGAGAGAGAGATTGAAGTTGCGTGTGAATTGCTTGCGTCTGTCTCTCTGTACAAACAATGAAGCTGAGTTTAGTTACATAAAAAAACACAGATTTTACCCCCCATTGCTGAGAAATATAATGTAGCGATTCAGTATCGATTAATAAAAGTCGCAAGGCAGAGCTTACAAGTTAATGAGCTCCTGAATGTTTCTGTTTGCACAGTGCGATCTCCGATCTCTGCGTGCAAGTGGGATGTGTGTGCGCATTAATTCTTTCCCCGTCAAACACATTCATTTCTGTTATTCATGAGACAACACTTCCCTGCCAAACACTGAATTTTCTGGGTTTCCGTGTTCTCACTGTTATACACTAGGGGCGCTATTACGAATCCCCTGAATGAGTCTTGAAAGTGCCAATCAAAATTCTTGTTTTATGTGTTTTAAATGTTATAAGATAGTGGATATTTTACGAATATATTTGATTAATGTTACAGAGTGAAATATCAATCCATGAAATTGTAAAAGACTGTGCAAGATTTGGGAGTGCTGATGGAAGCCATCTACTGCATATTTGCTTTGATAATATTACTGAATATGATCCAGATGTAGTATTTGATAAAAATCCTCAGCTTTTTGCTCAAAATGTTGCTTTTATATGAAACCTGTGTTGATAAAAGACAAAGCTTGAAGCTAGAATTAAACAGATTTTTTTGTTTAAAAGTAGAGGGTCTGATCTTTATTTTATTGTATTGCATGTTCAAATATTCATACAACAAAATATTCTGTGGGCCATGAATTTTTTGTGAAAATCAGCAAAAACGCTGGCAGGGAAAGAGTTAATATAGAACAGGGATTAAACTGAACAGATTTAATGCACAATTGGCCTTGTTACACACACACATTCAGTGGTGTTCAGTACAGTCACGCTGTACATGTGTTATGAAAGAACCTAAAAAACTATTTATGAAAAAATGCTTCAGAAACTATTTGAATGAACATCAAATATTGTTTTTTTATCTTATCATTTAAAAATGTTTATGTAGTATATAAATACAGCATGCATTTAAAAACAAATAAGGAGGGGGAGGTGGTATTGGCACAGTGGTTCACCAGAAAAAATAAAACAATGGCATGTCATGTCGAAAAGTTTGCAAACCCCTGCTTTAAAAAAAAAAAAAAAGTTGCTACTAAATGTCAAGCCACACTTACCAATAGCAAAAGTCCTTAATAAGGGATGAGTTCTTGTGTTAGAAAAAAGCTAGAAAAGTATGAAACTTCTCTGAAATGTTGCTAACTGTCAGCTAAAAAAAAAACAGCAGTGTGTTAGAATGCTAATTAGAAAAAGAAAAAGAATCTATGAAAAATTGCTGACCACACTAATTGACTATTTGGTTGTTGGACAACTAGTCAACCACTGCGACCCATTCCTGTAACTTCTTTTTTCAAACTACACAGATACATTTATAATATAATGAGCTGCAGAACTACCATCCATCGTCTGAGACAAATGTAGGGTTCTCTCATCTTGGGTTATCCCAGAACTGATGACTCTCCCTTTGACCCACATTTCTGGAGAAAAGAACAGAAACAAAAAAACGAAAACCCCAGCTGTTTCTGCTCTCTTTACAGCCTCTGCAAGTAACAAGACACTTAACCTCTCCTCATTTGCATGATTTCCCATTCACTTCCAGTGCCTGATAAAGGTATATATGATATGGGAATGAAAAAGATTCTTCAATTTCACATTTTGGTGAAGTGAGGCATTTATCTAATTGCATGCTCTAATCCAACACTAGCAATACTGTGATAGCAGTTCAACTTTGGGGGCATGCAAGGAATTCTTTTTTAACATATCATGATCTTAGTAGCGTGGGTTCACGTAAGATCACATTGGGAGCACACTGTCATTAAAGCAAAACTTTCAAAAGAGCTCATATCATATGCGCACCATCTGACAGAACATAAAAAAGTCTTGTATTGTGCGCTTGTATTGTGCGCAATTTCATGCGTCCCTACCATCCTTTTCGGTTGCTGTTCAACATCAAAGTCAGAATACAGTACAGACACATCATTAGCCCAGAAGACATGGAGGGAGGAATCATTTAAGCCCTGTTCTACAATCTAGTGAGCTGCCTCGCTGTCTACAGCCTACACAGGCAGCACCTAACAGTCAAAGAAACCTCATATGTGCGTGCTCTACATAGGCAGCACACCTTACAAAGAGTGTTGCATGCAGAAGACTTAAATAGAAGAGTTTGACGCTAAAACTGTGCAAACTTATGACAGCTCAATGATAAGCATTACAACAAAAACAAATCACCTAAAAATGAAAATTCTTTATTTTTTAATTATTTACTTAAAACTAGTGCTGTCAAACGATTAATCGCGATTAAATGCATCCAAAAGAAAAAAAATTGTTTACATATGCGTGTATACTGTGTATATTTATTGTGTATATATAAATATATGTAAATATTTTCAAAATATATATTAATTGGGATTAATCGTTTGACAGCACTACTTAAAACTGTATGTTGTAATAAAAAAAGTCAGATTAGATTAAGTATGGAAGCTTGTTTCCACCACAGGAAAAATTAGTTAAAAAAAAAAGATGATTGCTGCATTTTTTTTTATAATTTTTTACTTTTTTTCTCTTGCTAAATTTGAAATTGAAATATAAAATATCAGAATTGCAAGACATAAACTTGTGACTGCGAATAAAAGTCAGAAATGTGAGTTAAAAAGTCACAATTACCTTATTTAATTTTGTGGTGGAAACAAAAAACCTGAACTGAGAGATGTAAACTCAGAATTGTAAGAAAGTCAGTCAGAATTCTAAGTTTATATCTTGAAATTCTGGAACTACTTCAATTCTTAAATACTAATTTGTTCGCCAATGTTTAAATTGTTCGCCAATTTAGATTCATCTCATCACTAGAGCTGGTCACAATGCATTCTGGGAATGCATATTCTGTGAAGGATACATGCAACGATATCATAAAATGTTGCTAAAACTGCATAACATTTGGTTAAAAAGAAGGCAGTTAAGGAATGCCTATGTCTAACATCAAGTTGGGAGCACATCTTCAATGGTTTAAAATCCAGCCTCCATAGGCAGCTCACTAGGTTTTCGAATGGAGCATTAGACTTGCATGTGGTCGCCTCTATTTTTCTAGTTTTATTTCTTGCAGCAACGGAGAAAGAGAAAACCACATAGAAAATGCGGAAATTTGCAACAATAGTGCTGCTCAGTGCATCCAACAAGGAGCCATAATAGACCCAGCACACGCAGCATGATCCGGCCGTATAAATCTCTTTATTAGGCATCCATTTGGGGTTTCTCTGAGGCTTACTCTCCTGTGGGACCACACTTCCACACACAGATCTGACTGATACTGTAATACCGTAATGCAATGACGAGCTGGGAGAGCTGCGACTGCTGATCTGTGAAGATGAGCATGTTTGTCAAATCCATTAAAGAGATACAGAGCGCAATCATAAAGGTTCGCAACCAACTGTTGCTGGGTCTACATCACCCAGTTATCTGGATTTATCGAAAGGGCTGAGACGCAAACAACCCACACAGGAATTTTGATAAACACTTCGCATTTCAGCTCCTGTAAGGCACACTTTTACTTTGCATATGATAGCCGTGCTACCACACTAAACTTACTGCATGGAAAAATCTTACAATGTTCATCTGATGCAAGCTGTTGATTAAATGATGCAGAGATAATTGAATTTCCCACCAAATTGCAGAAAAAACTGTGAAATTATAGACACAGGCTGTTTAAACATATGACAGCATCCCACAGAGGGATGTCATGTCATTCATCACACACATGCTAATAGTCTGCAGAAGCGAAGGAACAACTGCAATGCAATATTTTTTTATTTTTTTATTTTTTAATTAGAAAATTTTTGGGTCCCTTCTAAACCCTCCAGGGGATTGGATTGTCTGCAGTTCCAACGCATCACTGCACAGATAACTGTGACACTGAAAAAAATTAACAGTCCTTTTTGTTCCCCAAAATCATTCATGTTTATGTATCTGACTTTAAATAGGTGGTTTTATCTGGTTACAAGTTTTAAAAAGTTTAAAAACCACCAAGTATATGAAAATGACTGCAAGCTGGCCACATTTCGTTAAACATGCTATAGTATGAGAACACTGCCTTACCTTCATTGCCTTGGCTGCCTTCTCTTTTCAGCATTTGGACAGCTCCAACATACTTCTTCAGCTGGACCTTCAGAACCTCATTTTCTCTAAAACAGTAAAAATAAATATCATAAAATAGATCAAATGTGCATAGAAGCTGTTGAGTTCAAAAAGAAGCTATTTTATATTAAAAAAAGAGAGAAACATCATGTGGAGTTATTTTACAGCAACATTAAATTAATTATTACATTTTAAATATGGTTATTATTCTTACAAAAACACATCAATTCGCTACAGGAGCACTTTGTTCACCTGACTTGACTTGAGGGTGAGTAATTTATGGGCTAATTTTCATGTTTGGGTGAACTAACCCTTTAACTCGAGAAGGGACAGAGAATAAGGTAATAAAGGTAAATTGTTTTTCTGAAAAAATGTTTTTTTTTTTTTTTTAAACGAAGCATTACCTTCTGTTAGACTGCACCCCATAAACACAATCAGGCATAGAAAAAAAACAAGATTAGAAAGCATAAAGCTTGCTGTGGCAGAATGCCAGTCTGTCCAGTCAGTCAAGTACAAAGCAACCCATAGCAACACATTATGACAACAACATCTGATGGCAGATTAAAGTAAACGGTAAATAAATGACTTTAGAGTGAAACAGGCTACTGTGTCAGCAGCACCACAAGCATACGTTATGGTTACTCTAATGAATGTGCTTAAAAAACTGACATTGAAGAGAAGAAATTTGTTGAAGTCTTTATTTTTGTTTTATCGGCGCACAGAAAGTATTCTTGTAGCTTCAGAAAATTACAGTTGAACCACTGATGTCACATGGACAATTTTATTGATGTCCTTACTAAATTTCTGGGCCTTGAACGTGGTAGTTGCGTGGCTGTCTACGCAGGGTCAGAAAGCTCTTGGATTTCATCTAAAATGTCTTAATATTACCCACATGAGGGTGAGTAATTAATGACCGAATTGTGATTTTTTTGGTGAACTATCCCTTTAACTGCACTTAACATGATTGACTGCTATTAAATCACAGAAAACTGAGATTTTTTTTTTTTTACATTTTTTAAATAAATAAAATAACCCAATTAAAATAAAACTCCACTACTATTTGTAATAACAGCTTGCATCTTCCATAACATTAAACAGAACTGCACCACTGAAACAAATTTAATTCATTTAGGAATTACAGGAAAATAATGCATAAAAGGATATGCTAACATCAGCCAACACTATCCTGACATTCAGGATGTAAGTGCAGTATGCAGGAGGAGCCCACTGAGAGACTCCCACAGCAAGCCCCCCAATGAATTCAATTCCAGGAAATGCTTTACACAAAGTTTAATAAGGCTGTTCTGGGGAGCAAGATGTGTGTGTATGCGTATGCGTGCTTGCTTACAAGCCTTGTTACTAGTGGTTTGGAAAAATCAATCAGAATCAATCCAGGTTGTGTTACCTTGAAAAATATCCCTTCCTATTCCTCCAGGAAGCCTTTTGTAACTCGCTTATCACTGCCCATTTAATACCCTTCAATAAACTAAGAGAATGAAGGATATCCAAAGGCGTCTTGCAGGCTCTCAAAGGAGGGGACTTGGCCATTTTTCGCACCGGCGAGCTGCGCACGATTCCACAGCGATTTAATTAAAGTTAATAAGTGACAGCTTCTCTATAGGGAGGGCTCGACAAGTCAGGTGTGCCACATTGATCTTTTCCATTGCCCCTCCAGAGCAAGCCACAGTATGCACACATGCTAGCGGATTCATATTAAAAGACTAACATCCAGCACAAGAGGGGGACTGCTGATGTCCCTCTGAAGGGCTTATAGGTCATATAGTGGTCTACTTAATGAGTGCCACCTTGAACAGACACTTAGGGTGGGTTGCACCATCAAGGATTAATTTAAGTAAAGTTTAGAGCTAATCAAGGATTACTTGATCTGGGTTTTATTTTAAATTGAGTACCACTTAATTTTAAACACAGATTAACAAATCCGGGATTCGAATTCTAACCTGCGTTTAAAACCTCCATCTATGATTAATTTTCTCTGCCATGATGGATTTGCCATTGTAATTAAATAGTAACAATGTTAATATTCCTTATCCTAAACTTTGTCTCTGACATAAATTGCTTTTGTCGATAAAGGAAATAAACTTGTAAAATGTCAGCAGTCTTTATAAACTGCTACATAGTGAGACATAGTGAGATCAAACAGCTGATCAAGCAAGCAATCTCTCTCTGAGACCTGATGACTCACTCTCAGTTTCTGTCTTTGTTCAATAAGCCACATACTGTAAGTGTAGGAGCACTGTAAGTGTAGGAGCACTTTATTTTATTTAAATCTCCATACCTGTAAATGTAAATATATTAAATATAAAATAAATCCAGGATCAAAATGATGGTTTAAATGTAAACCTGCTTATTTTAAAACTAGTTTTAAAGTTTGGTGCAACAGAATTGTTAGATAAACCTTGATTTAAACTAGATTTAAGCTTCATTCTCATTGGTTGCATCAGTCTAAAAGGTCTAGAATTAATGTGCATGTATAAATCCTTTATCCACACCACAAAAAAAGTTACTGTTCTTAATATACCAGGTCAGTGTTTGTTACTCACTGTAACAATAGTTTGAATTAAACCCTTTAACTTAAACACACTTGTGAGATATTATTAGCTAAAATACTACTTTCTTTTTGTATTCAAAAACACTCTGCTATGTGCCCCATACATGTACTGATGTACACACAGAAGAGAAAGGTTTCTTTTAAAAACCTCTTCCTCAATGAACTCCCTAAATGTAACTCCATTAGGGAAATTGGATCACAGAAAAACTATTAAAAGCATGAGCTACAAAGGATTTGCTATACAACCGCTTTGGTAATAGAACTCAAAGTTCCACAGAACCCTAATGCCCATCATTCATAATTTATTCTATAAAATTATATTTGCATTTGTATACGTATTTTGTTTATGAAGACAGCAGAAAGTTCCACAGAACTATAACATAAATTCATACATTTTTATAATGTATTATATAGATATAATAATTGTAATTTAATAGTTATGAATTTAACTTTCTGATGCATGTATTATAAAAATCACAGATTAGTCATTAAATCAAAAAAAGTCTTATTGGCAAAACATTTTTTAATTAAAATATGCTCTGCATCAAGAAAATTTAATCATAACTTAATTTAATAGTATATTTAATAGTTTTCAATTTGATATTTCCATAATTAAAAGTCACTGTAGAGCTGAAAAATTGCCAATGAACAATATGCTCTTTATATTAAATTACAATAAATACATTAAATCAATAAAACAATAACTCACTAATATCTTACTAAAAGTGTCCCTGTTAAAAATATTTGTATTTTTATTAAATCATAAAAAATGAGGGGGAAATCACAACAAAAATACAAATAAATAATTGTAAAATAAAAACTGTCATAATAAAACCCTCACTAAAGTAGTAGTTTGGGAATCCATGTTCTGGAGGTATGTGGTGCCTCACCAACTACTGAATGTAAAATTATATTTCGCAGAAATCCACAGATGCTCCTTCAGCACTGTAAATGTACAGTCTAGACATGACTATGCATGACAGCAGTCTAGGTGCCCTTCCCAGAACTCATTTCCATCTCCCTAAGGGTACAGGTAAATAAAATGTCAAACACAGCAGCTGCTTCTATCTTAAGTGTTACAAAATGTGACGATTACTGAGCCAAAACGGAGGTTAAATACAATCCAATGCCAATCAAAAGAGAACATTCTCCAAGACTAAACGCAGCGGTAAATACAAAAGAGCTGAATGGCGTCCCCTTCAGATAGATTATTAAATTGACTTGTAAACAAGGCCAACCCTGTGTCAGTTTGTCTAAACAGGCTGATGAAGAGCAAGTAGAGGGATGCACCATCCAGACACGGTGCAGATGTCACCAGCATGATACTGAGTGTGGTTTTCTCCCCCATAATCCTCTCTTTGACACAGCGTCATACTGACAAGCCTGCCTTCTGCTCTCGGCCGCTGTCCTCCTACTGAGCTAAATGAATTTGTTCATTCACTCCCCACATTATCCCCCTGAGGAACCACTACATTAGAGCTGATGAAATGCTCACAAAAGCAAGATGTCTCTCCCAATAATACAGCAGCACTTCAGGAAGACAAAAAACCTGGCAGCTCCGCAGCGTTTAGTAAAGTATTATTCTGACTGTCAGTCACTGCCACGACCATCCCTTTGTCTGTTTCTGCTCATCTGACTGAACCTGGATGTGACAGCGTGGAAGTGCTTTGTGTTGACAGGAGGCTGAGTGTGAGAGCATTTTGGCCTCTTGCTGTATGGATCCTGCGTCTTAAATACTCCGCACTGAGTCAGGCTGAATTAATGGAGCTAAGCCCATGAGCATGGCTCATAGGTGCTTCCTCTGAGCGCACAGCCACACCGACCGTTTCCACACCTTATTTTTAGTCTCCATTGACTGGGACAGATTAGGTTTGAGACAGCAAAACTGACTGGACTCATAACATTTGAGTTTGCAAGATTCTGAGACAGGAAGCAACAAGATGTTAGAAAAACATGTTTTACTTAGGTAGTGGTAATCAATTTGATGACGCTCATACTTGAAGTGAATACACAAAGTAATACACAAAATGCTTAATGGCTTCTGTTCTGATCATCTGCAAGTGTCTTTTCTAATTCTTTGGTTAGTCTCAGCAACATACCTCTTCTGACATATTCACCATAGGCGTTTAAAAAATGCTTCAACAAAGAGTTAGAAACCATACTTAAAGCTAAAACACCCAAAATACAAAAAGTAGTAATAAAAGAGGTATAATTACTACACAAGGACTGCAAATAATGTACACTACCGTTTAAAGGCTTGTGGTCAGTAAAAAAAAAAATAATAATCTTTACTTAAAGGTGCTGTATGTACTGTAGGATTGACAACGAGTGGTTGAACTTGGATACTGGAGAGGGTTTTTTTCACCCGGCTCCTCCTCCTCAGACTTGATGCACAGGCAGGTTGCCAGAATGATGATACAAAGCGGAACGAGTGCACTTTACTATGAATGAAATGAAATATGCTGTGTTTTCCGCCAACTGGCAACCCGGGGTGCCGAAATACAATTGGGTAAACTGGCAGGGCGGGTTTCCAAAACAAAGACCGCCATTCCGGACCAGAACGCACATTTTGAAAGAAGAATAACTGACTGTAGCATTGTTTTTCAGATAAACAAGTATGTTAACTTAGCATGTTTCTTAAATATCTGCAAACATATTATGGTATTTTTATGCTTTATTAGAGTCAAAATCTTACATACAGCACCTTTAATATCCTAATGATTTTTGGCATAAAAGAAAAATCGATAATTTTGACCCATACAATATTTTTTTGGCTATTGCTACAAATATATCTCAGCGACTTAAGACTTAAGGTTTTTATGGTCCAGCGTCACATACATATATATAGTTAATTAGCTGATTAGAGTGTGGCACCGGGTGTCTTCAATATTGAACCTTTTATGGAAAAAGATAGGCTGTGAATTTTTTTTTTTTTGCAGTGTAAATAGCTGTCTGACTCACCGCATCAATAACAAAACAATTTTTAAAATAAAACGCACATTTTAGAGTTTCCCTCAAATTCTATCTTTTAAATATGGTGTTTGTCACAATATTGGGAAGAGCACGAAAGGGGTTATCATTAGGCTGCTATCTGTGCGCGACACCTGTGAACAGAGGTTATACTGTCATCAAAAATGTTTGTTTGGGCACTGCACTCTGATTTTACAGAGGACCTTTTAAAATAAACAGCGTAACTTTTATGTTTGGTTGAGTGCATTTTAGTTTGATGATGAATGGCTGAGAACTAATGTTTTGTGTATAAGGCGCCTGTGCGATCAGATGGATTAAATCAAATAAAGATATAAAAAAGAAATTCAATGCATTAAGAGAGTAACAAAAACGAGTGTAGCCTTGTTGCACAGTTTTTTTTGTCCTTTTGTTAATCTGTTAATTATATTATAGCCTATTATATATTTTGTTGTGACTCTATTTACTTTCACAGAAGCGTTGCAGGTGATGCAGCGATTAAATCATCATGGTCTGCTATTTGCGCATATAAAACCAAAAAAAAAAAAAAAAGACATTCTAATCTTACTGGTTAACAATCGACTAATGAGCTTCGTTTGATGGTCAGGAAAATAAAAATGAACAAAATGCTTTCGTTCTACAATTCTCCACCGTATTTACTATGCTGCACGCAAGTTCAGGTATCTCAAAAACGTACGTATGAAATGAATGAAAAAAATGTCCATGAATGAAATAGGCTACATTTGATCTAATGGAAAATCTGGCCTCAAAATAAAAACACATTTTTTGATTATTTCTTTGCTATTATTGTGCAACATTTACTTAGACTGCTGAACAGTTATTTGAAGTAGCTAGGGTCTATTACTGTGGTATCACCAATTTCAGACTTTCTCCCCCCTGAACTAAAAACAGTGCTTCACATGTAGGTCAGATAGCTGCTGTCTGTTGAAGTAGGTGGTGTCTGGCAATGCAATGTGAACTAGAGTTTAGGCAGATAGTTGGAATATGTCAGACTACTGTTCAGTTAGTCCCCAGTGACTTTACCTCATGAGTGCTTGGACTTTGGCTGCATGTCTCTCCTCTAGTTCAGCCAGTCTCTTCTTCAAGCTGTCCACCTCCTGCCTGAGCCCAGCAGAGTGCTCCATCTCTCCATCCAGGAGATTGCGCAGAGACCTGTGCCAAAGAGTATAACAACAGTAACACACACACCTGACCCACTTTTCCTAAGCTATCTTTAATGACTACAAGTGCACATGATAATTACCCAGCTGCACATTATTGAACGTGCACATCATGGTACTTTTCACAAATATGGTACAAAAAAGTCCTGACACTCACTGAAACTCGATGGTTTTGATTTGTTTTGGCTTGGTTTTCTTTTTTTTTTTTACAAAATGGTCAATGAAATCTCAATATTATACAGTATATTTAGGTCACGATGCAAGTCATTTTCTATTTGTGGTTTGCAATTTTTTGGATTGCTTTCAACATAAATTGGCTGAATATAGTTAAAAACCCAGATATACACAATAACGTTAAAATATCAACTCACCAACCCTGCATTTATTTGATAAAAAAATACAGAAAAAAACAGCAATATTATAAAATGTTATTACAGAAATCATTATAATTTGGTAACATGCCGTTTAAGAAATGTTTCTTCTTATTATTAGTTAAAAACAGTTGTTCTGCTTAATATTTTTGTGGAAAATGTAATACATTTTTCAGGATTCTCTCATGAATAGAAAATTCAAAAGAACAGCATTATTTGAAATAGTACAGATACTTTTTAATTTTACTTAAAGATTACTGTTTCTTTTAATCAATTCGATGTATTTTTGCTTAAAAAATTACAAAAATAAAAAAAACCTTACTGACCCCAAACATTTTAAAAATAGTGTTGGTTTTGTTACATCAGCAATACGTATTACATAAAAATACTGATATCAACTAATTAAAACTAAACTTAAATTAATAAAATACATGAATACTTATTATCATAGCAGTTTTTAGTGCAAAGATTTAAATAACAGTTATGTTGGATACCTAGGCCATAACCAAGGCAGGACAGGCCAAAATCATCAGAATAAAATTTCTGAAAATTGTTAAAATCATTCCGACCTAAAAGAATTCTTTAATAACAGATTTCCACACAAATTTGTTATGATCGTATTTCATGAATTAACAAAAAAAAGTCACTGCAATCAGTAAAATCTTACGTGTTCTGCTCAGTTAGTTCATCTTTTCTGTTCATCATGGACACAATGGCCTGCCGAAGTTCAGCTAAGGAGGAAAAAATCAATGTTATAAAGTTTTTTTTTAATTTGTTTTAATGTTTTAAACACTTTTGAGTTTTAAACACTTTTGACCTGATTCAGCATATGCATGGACCCACACACAATCGTGGACACACTCTAAATTTACTCATCAGTAGAGGTCTAAACATTTCATCCATTGTTATTAGGGATGTAGCACTATCTGATCACGTCTGTATTTTCTTTGATTTATTGATCTCTGCTACCACTGAATCTAGATCTGTCTCTGTCAGAAAGAGATGCATTAACGAGAACACTAGTGTGCTTTTTATGAAGGCTATATTTTTAACATCAAGCATTTCTGCAGACTCTGTTGATCTTGTCCTTAATTCCTTTAACTCAAAGGTTAAGAATGTTATTGATGATATTGCTCCTGTAAAAGTCAGTAAGAAGACTGACAGACAAAAATCACCTTATAGCATCTATAAAGACAGCCTTTAAGCTAGACGGACTTTCTTCTCAAACCTTATAAACAGTAACTTAAAAAACACTTGCACTCTTTTTGCTACTGTTGAGAGACTGACAAACCCCCCAAGTCAGATTCCCAGTGAAATGCTCTCTGACAGCAAATGCAGTGAGTTTGCTTCCTTCTTTTCTGAGAAGATCAATTATATCAGAAAGGCGATTGGCACATCCTCAAGTTATGCAGAGGTCAGACAGATTTGACCGCAATTTCAAAAATAAGTTACTATGTGTGTTTTTGAAGCAACTGATAGCAAAAGTTTAGCAATAGTCAACCTGCTATCTTGACACACTTTCCACATCTTTTTTTTCAAAAGTGTGCTTAACTGTTTAGAAGCAGATCTCTTAGAAGTGATGAACACCTCACTTCTTTCTGGGACTTTTCCAAACTCCCTGAAAACTGCAGTTGTAAAGCCCCTTCTGAAAAAGAGCAATCTAGATAACACCATACTGAGCAACTATAGACCAATATCAAATCTTCCTTTTATAGGCAAGATTATTGAAAAAGTAGTTTTTAATCAGCTGAACAACTACTTAAACTCAAATGGATACCTGGACAATTTTGAATCTGGTTTCAGACCGCATCACAGCACAGAAACAGCACTTATTAAGATAATGAATGATTTTCGCTTTAATTCTGATTCTGGCAAAATATCAGTTCTGGTACTACTAGATCTTAGTGCTGCGTTTGACACTGTCGATCATAACATACTTTTTTGAGAGACTGGAAAACTGGGTCAGGCTTTCTGGGATGGTACTCAACTGGTTCAGGTCACACTTAGAAGGGAGAGGTTATTATGTGAGTATAGGGGAGCAAGTCTAAGTGGACGTCCATGACATGCAGAGTCCCACAAGGCTCAATTCTTGCACCACTCTTGTTTAGCCTGTATATGCTCCCACTTAGGGATATGCCGGTATCAAATTTTCCTGTTGCGATTAATTGATAATGTTTTTATCACGGTATGCGATATTATTACGGTCTTGAAATTAAGTTTTAAACAAGTGGTCATAATACAGTATAACAGGTTAAATAACTTTTTTTATAACAAAAATAACTAAACATTTGAATACAATAAAGCAATACAAAAAATATATTTAAAATAAAAGTTTTACACCGATTAAAGTGCAAAAGAACTTTAAAGACCCATAGGTACCACTTTACAATAAGACCTCATTAGTTAACCTTAGTTAATGCATTAACATGCATTATGAGCAATGAGCAATAGCTACATTTGGTACAGAAGTTATTAATCTTTGTTAAAAAATTCAAGTCTTAGCTTATGTTAGCTCATTTAATAGCAAAGTTGCAACTTTCGAATTTAACAATGTGTTATTAAATAATGGAATACCTAAGATTAATGAATGCTCAGAAGAATTTCTCATTGGCAGTTTGTTAACTAATGAAGCCCTAATGTAAAGTGTTAATGAACAATAGAGAATCAAAACACTTTCAAACAATATCTAGGGCATGTTGTAGTCCAGATTAAAATGGAAAAATTTTATGGAAATATATAAATATTATTTTATATTATTTAAATGTTTAGAAAGTAGCAGCTGCTTTTATTTATGGGGTTTCCAGGGTAAGGGCTGCATTTTCTGCAGTTTAGCGCCATCTGCTGTCAGAGAGTGAATGTGCTTTCATTCAGCGCGTCTCTCACGTGTTCCTCCATGTGCTTCTCGTGCGTGCTTGTTTACATCAGAGCTCACACGCCTCTTTAAAGCAGCATACAGCGGTGTTGTGCATTTTGACCAGTTGATGGGAAAAGTATACTTAAAATGCATTCCAAATTCTGAATAATTTGTAATATATAATTATTTTCGGTATTTAGAAGTGCCCACGATAACAATACCGTGCATATTCATTACCGTGATATATCGCATTACCGAATATCGACACATGTCTACTCCTTATAATTCATATAATGAGAAAGAACCAAATTGCCTATCACAGCTATGCTGATGACATCCAGATTTACCCAGCCTTATCTCCAAATGACTACAGCCCCATTGACTCCCTCTTCCAAGTCATTGATGAAATTAACAGTTGCCAGAACTTTCTTCATTCAAACAAGGAGAAAACTGAAGTCATTGCATTTAGAAACAAATATGAAGTTCTGAAGGTGAACGCATACTGTGACTCGAGGGGTCAAACAACTAAAAATCAGGAATCTTGGTGTGATTCTGGAGACAGACCTTAGTTTCAGTAGTCATGTCAAAGCAGTAACTAAATCAGCACACTATCATCTCAAAAACACTGCAAGAATTAGATGTTTTGTTTCCAGTCAAGACTTGGAGAAACTTGTTCATGCCTTTATCACCAGCAGGTGGACTATTGTAATGGTCTTCTCACTGGCCTTCCCAAGAAGACTATCAGACAGCTGCAGCTCATGCAAAACGCTGCTGCCAGAATTCTGACTAGAATATCACACCAGACCTCAGGCCCTTACACTGGCTTCCAGTTATATTTAGGATTGATTTTAAAGTACTTTTACTCTTTTATAAATCACTCAATGGCCTAGGACCTAAATACATTGCAGATATGCTCACTGAATATAAATAGCTAAAACAGACCACTCAGGTCATTAGGATTGAGTCAATTAGAAATACCAAGGGTTTACACAAAACAAGGGGAGTCCGCTTTTAGCTATTATGCCATCCGCAGCTGGAACCAGCTTCCAGAAGAAATCAGATGTGTAAACTCATCTGTTTAGCTGTGCATTAAATGAATGAGCACTGTGCTACGTCCGAACTAATTGCCCTGGATTTTATATATAAACATTTTCTATCTTTAACTGTTTTAAATTCATTTTAAATCAAATTTTTAATAATTTTAAAAGTTTTTAATTTCCTTGTTTTATTGTTGTGATTACGTTTTAATAATTATTTTACTTCCTTTAATGTAAAGCACTTAGAATTGCCATTGTGTATGAAATGTGCTATATAAAAAAACTTGCCTTGCCTTGCCTAAAGGTATCAAAACCTACTCAAAATGAACAATGGCTTTTGTCCTCACCCGACTCAGAAAAAACATGACTTCTGAACAATAAGACTCAATATCTCAGTGGGATTTAATGTCCCACACCTGTCTTCATTCTTTCAGTAATGGTTACTGTTTTATACCACTGACATTTTCATTTGTGTAGCACCACAGAACTAATAAAGAGAACTATGCAAGGCTTAAAATACCAGCCCGACATTAATTTCTTTAAAATGAAGGTGACGTGAAAGGGTAAGGCATTTATAACACAGCTGTAAGGGGAACCACTGCAGATTTTGTCTCGAAACACATTAGCCTGTGAATAGTCTGAGTGAAACATAAAGCTCTGACTAGGAAGCATTATTATAACACTTCAAAACACTATGGAAAAAAATGGCAACATTCGGTACAGTCTAAATCCAGAATGGTGAGTGAAAAGGAAAGAGAGTCAGTTTCTTTGTTGTTGCACTCTGAAAGCTGGATGACCTGGCACTGGGTAACCTAGATAACCCAACAACATGGCTCCGAAAGACAAAGTCTGAACGCTCCTATCAGTCCATTATCATTTAATGAATCTCAGAGGAACAGCAGGCTTGGACGGAGCCATCTATATAAACCTGGCTGGTCTGATCCACATTTAACAAGCTTAAAGTACTTTCAGCAAAAGAAAGTCAAAGATGTCTTTGTTATTTTTTGAAGAACAACAAAATTGGTATCTTTGAACAGTGATATATCTCAGCTATTGTCTCTCTAAGAGAAAGAGCTTATCAGACCACCAGAGATCAATTTGGCAGCCATATAAGTCAAAGATGTCTTTATTTTGGATGTCACTTTTATGAAGTGTTGCTTTAAATGGTTATTGCAGTAGGTTGTTATTTGTTTTGGATGACATTTGTTTTTCAGTCTGGTTACTGTAATAAATCTGGCCAAGTTATATACTGAGGACATAAGTCATTGAAAAAGGGACAGAAAAAAAATCATACAGAGGTAGGAATGCAAAATATTATCCCAAATAAATAAGTAAATTAAAGAAACCATCCTGAGGCAAAATATAACTTCAACCCTTGAGAAAGAAATAAACCCAAAGGCAAAAAAAAACATAAATTCAGTAATAAACCCAAACCAAGATAAATTCCAAAATAATAATATTAATAACAATAATATTTACCAGTACAACGTTCCAAAATTTACGTATAATTAAAGTAGCATGTAAATTAATAATCAAAACTGTTTAAAAATAGATCTACAGCGGTGAATAAGGGACCCTGTTGCTGACTGAAATCGTACAGTTCAAAGGGATACTCCACCCCAAAATGAAAATTTTGTCATTAATCAGCCATCAGACGTGCAATCTGGGTTATATGACGTGACAAAACACTTTTTGTAAGCGAAGAAAACAAAAATAACGACTTTATTCAACAATTCCTTTGTCAACAGTCTCCTCTGTGTCTCTCCATATCAACGTATGCTGCATATGCTCTACTGTATCATCCGCGCCACAAGGATGCGCTGTATTTAACTTTGATTTGAAAGAAAACAGTGCATCCTTGTGGCGCAGATGATACAGAAGAGCATACTTTTTTTTCAATTAACGTCTATTAACTAAATTAAATCAACAATTTTTGTTAAATTAATTTGTTGTTTAGCACAGTTGGTCCTTAGGTGCACTTGTGCATAGTTTTTCAGGTAGCTTTGCAGGTAGGTTTCTCTGATGATGAGATCAGATCTCTGTGTGGAGCACTGGCTGATATCATACTTCTTGTGCAAACAAAAATCTCACTGGATTATTACAATTATTGGCTAAATTAATGTTTGGAAATGTAAACTGATATTTCTTACTGACACACTACAGCAAAAGACAGAAATAATGGACTTAAAACCGTTTTTTTATCCGGTAAAAATACTAGTGTTCTAATTATTTTGGCCACCACTGTATGTCTATGATTGTCTACAGTGCTAAATGCTGCAAAAAACATTGTAAACTGAAATCTTTGAGGCCCTTAACAGAATGCTCATACAAATAGGCACTATTGCTAACATTTCCAAAGACTGTAGGTATACGAAGTTGCTGCAATCATATTACTTATGAATGGGAGAAAGTGAAAAGCACAATATGGTGGAAGAGCCGATTGCTATTTGGTAAAAGTAATTTCATCACTGCAGCTGCTGTTAGAAGCTCCGGTGAACAGCTTTGGAGAATCTGATGTTTTCCTATTCAAAGAGATAGGAGCTGTACTTGAATGACTGAAATAGCTGTCCGAGATGCGTTTCAAAGATGGCCGCAAAGTGAAATGACTTGCCTTAAAAGGACTCTGTAATTACGCACTGCATATCAGCTGCTTTCAAATTCTTCTGTATTTGTTTTACATGCGAGACCAAAAAGGGGGCTGAAACTGGCTTACTGTATTTATAAGCTAAATTCACAACATTCCAGAATTTTAAATAGTGAATATTCAATGTATCACACAGCCCTACCACTGAATGCCATAACTGACCAATCAGAATCAATTATTTCAGATTGTTGTGTACAATCATGTACACTGAGGCTATAGCACACTTTCTAAATGTTCATTGGTGTTTGATTATGTGAATGGGTTTTTGTTGAACCAGCTGTGTTTGAGCAGTTTTCACAGCAGCTCATATTTAGGCGATCGCATGGAGTTTTATGTGCCAGTAGGCTATGCTTCAAAGCCATACAATTAGCAGGATATTCATTAATTTCCTCCATGAAAATCTCTATTTAGTTAATGTAAATAAACATTAATGCACACAGGCTTCATCTAATACTTCTTGCATGTGTTGATTTAATCTCATGTATGGATTATTTGGTTTTATTTAGTGCAAATCTTCAGTTTCATCAGCTCTGATAAGTAATAAACAATATGATATGCAGCCGGCCAATGTTAACTACCTATTGATCAAAACATTTTCCCTGGGTGTTACCGTTAATATTTATGACTGACGAATGTCTGACGACCTGACTCTTGGTAATGTATTTTACCCCCCGACCCCAAACATATAATTAGACTATCAGTCGACTATTGGCAAGATTCGACAATTCTGATTCGACTATGTAAATCCTTAGTCGGGGACACCCATAGTGTACATGTTTTCTAATAAAGACTGTATGCAAGCTGCTTAGTCCTGTGTGCTTATAGGACACTGTTTCACATAAAGTACAGTACAGGAATTTTACAAAACAAATCTGTTGATAAGGCAGTTTTCACCCACTTAAGGAATTTTGTAAATATGTGCTGCAATATACACGGTGAAGCTAAACAGGAACAAAGAAGGGTGTGTGTCGGAGAAGGATCTGGAGGAGAATTCTTGCGGAAGAGCGCATTCCCTCTCCCAGAGCCCCTCATCTGGAGGAGGAGAAACAAACCAGGATGAGGTGGTCCAAGTATGTTTGTAATCCTTAGAGGAAGCAAGCAAGTACAGGAGCGAAGCTTTGACTTCCTTCCCAGAAAGCAAGGTTCACAGACAGCAGTCTGAGACACCTGGCACTGGTTCACATTTAGCATAGGCTTTTCATCAAAGGCTATTTACAGTGCATTATCTGCATGGAGATTCCCTCTGGAGTAACCTGGGATTAAGTGTCTGCTTAAAAGCACAATGGGGTCACCCCTGCAAGGGACTGAACCTGCAGCTTTGTGTTACAATTAGGAGTGTAACTATACACTCATTCCACCATTCAGTTCGATACACATACTGATCTCATTCGATCCTGATCTCACAGAAGGGTTACTCTAATGATACTTTAAAAAAAAAGCAAAAAATGGAAAGGGTTTATTGTTATTATTACTGTTATTATTATAACTATTATTTCTAAGACATATGATAAAGTTTACAGAAAGTGCTGTTTATAAAAATGCTAAAATTGGTATTTCATCATGCGTGGACCTGAACAGTCTTGGTATTGGTTCTGGTGCCCAATGCACAGGGTAATGGTAACACCAAAATAGAAAAATTCATGATTCTGCTTAGCTGAAAATTAGGGTTGCCAAGATGCAGAACATTTCTGGTAAATTTTAGAAACTTTTCAGGATTTTTTGGAAAGTTTCAGAAATTTTTGGAAAGTTAACAGACATTTACCAGAAATTTTCTGCCCCTTTGCAACCCTACTGAAAATACAGAATTATGTTAGACTGTCACTTATTAAATACATTTAAAAAGTTGTATTATTCTTAAAATAAAATTATATTATTATAAGCTGCAATATTAAATATTATTTTAAAATCTTTTATTGTAATTTACTGGCAAAATCAGACATTCTGCATTATAAGGATGAATTTTACATTTTTAAACCATGATACATCATGGCATGATACTATCAGTACACCCCTAGTCACAAGCAAAAAGGTATTGTAATCAATTAATTCAATGTTTCCATATCTTCAAAGATGTTTTGGGAAATTAACTTGATGTTCCAGCCAAAAAATCAGAATCCTGTCATTATTTACTCATCCTCATGTCATTACAAACCTTTATGACTTTCTTTCTTAATTGTGTGAAAATTAAAAGATGACATTTTTCAGACTGCTGGTAACCAAACCATTGAAAGGACAAAAAAAAAATAATAATAAAATAATAAAATATCTTCTTTTGTGTCTTGCAGAAGAAAGAAATTCAGTTTCAGAAAAACTTGAGGGTAAGCACATTACGAATTTTCATTTTTAAGTGGAGTATCTTTTTAAGAATGGCTGACTTATAGTAATTTCTGCATATGAAACAAACCATAATGTTAGAAAACCCCAATTCTTTTAGCACTGAATAATAGTAAAGTCTGTGGAGTACATAAATGTACATAAATATAATGATCCAAGTCAAAACCTGTCTACTACTTTATAGCTCGTGAAAAACAAAACTAAGGAGAAAATAGCATTTTCATGCCTCAAAGGTACTGTTCGTTGTATCCATAATTAAAAAGCAGTTAATAGGTTATTAAGGCATACTGAGAAAGCCATCTTTGATCTGAAATTGAATTTTACTCATGTCTGAGAACACAAGCAGATTTGGGCACCCTGCATTTTCTTGCTTTCATCTTTTCTCTTTTTTATTTTTGAAAGCTGAAGTATAACTGGATCAGTCACCTCCAGCCCCATCTCAGAGTTGTGTCCAGACAAAAGACAGAGAGAGTGAGAGGAACAGCGTGAGAGTATTTCACACTGAACCAACAGTGCCCTCATCTGGAAAGAGGAAGTATGCAGGGGTGAATCAAAAGAATAGAAATCCTATTTAAGTCCAAAATGATGCCTGTCCCTACAAGCATAGCATGTCACAACAGCACAAAAACAGTAAGTTGTTAGATCACCATCATAATTTTCAGTTTCAAAGTCATGTTTTCAAAGGCAAAGTCATATGGCTGATATTTAAACGATGATTAAAACGGCCTCAGATCTGCACAAAACCACTAGACAACAGAGCTGTAGTCAAGGCAAATTACCTCAATGATGCCATCTGTCCACAGACCAAATCCTCAAAGACCTAAATGCTTTAGATGAAACTCAAATGCACAAAAGTGTAGTTTTAAAGGAAGAGTTCACTCAAAAATGAAAGCTGTCATTACACATATTTAAAATAATTATTTTACCAGTGCTTATTCACCTTCATGTTGTTCCAAAACTGTCATCCAGCTTTTATTCATACAACGACAAAGTTCATATAGCGACCACAGACTGTCAAACTCCAACAAAAGTTATATGGCTTCTTAAGGCTTTTTTTAAAATAAACTACTAAACAAATATTCGGGTCAATAAGTTTTTTAATGCTTTTGAAAGTTTTGTTATGCTCTCAACAAGGCTGCAATTATATATATATATATATATATATATATATATATATATATATATATATATATATATATGTATATGTATATTATATATATATATATATATATATATATATATATATATATATATATGTGTTGTGTTATATGTATATATATATATATATATGTGTGTGTGTATATATATATATATATATATATATATATATATATATATATATATTTTATTGTTTAAGGTCCTTCTCAAAAAATTAGCATATTGTGAAAAAGTTCATTATTTTCCATAATGTAATGATAAAAGTTAAACTTTCATATATTTTAGATTCATTGCAGACCAACAAATATATTTCAGGTCTTTTATTGTTTTAATACTGATGATTTTGGCATACAGCTCATGAAAACCCAAAATTCCTATCTCAAAAAATTAGCATATCATGAAAAGGTTCTCTAAACGAGCTATTAACCTAATCATCTGAATCAACTAATTAACTCTAAACACCTGCAAAAGATTGCTGAGGCTTTTAAAAACTCCCAGCCTGGTTCATTACTCAAAACCGCAATCATGGGTAAGACTGCCGACCTGACTGCTGTCCAGAAGGCCATCATTGACACCCTCGAGCGAGAGGGTAAGACACAGAAAGAAATTTCTGAACGAATAGGCTGTTCCCAGAGTGCTGTATCAAGGCACCTCAGTGGGAAGTCTGTGGGAAGGAAAAAGTGTGGCAACACCGCCACGCTCAGTGGTCCAAAGTACTTTTTTCGGATGAAAGCAATTTTTGCATGTCATTCGGAAATCAAGGTGCCAGAGTCTGGAGGAAGACTGGGGAGAAGGAAATGCCAAAATGCCTGAAGTCCAGTGTCAAGTACCCACAGTCAGTGATGGTCTGGGGTGCCATGTCAGCTGCTGGTGTTGGTCCACTGTGTTTTATCAAGGGCAGGGTCAATGCAGCTAGCTATCAGGAGATTTTGGAGCACTTCATGCTTCCATCTGCTGAAAAGCTTTATGGAGATGAAGATTTCGTTTTTCAGCACGACCTGGCACCTGCTCACAGTGCCAAACCACTGGTAAATGGTTTACTGACCATGGTATTACTGTGCTCAATTGGCCTGCCAACTCTCCTGACCTGAACCCCATAGAGAATCTGTGGGATATTGTGAAGAGAGAAAGTTGAGAGACGCAAGACCCAACACTCTGGATGAGCTTAAGGCCGCTATCGAAGCATCCTGGGCCTCCATAACACCTCAGCAGTGCCACAGGCTGATTGCCTCCATGCCACGCCACATTGAAGCAGTCATTTCTGCAAAAAAGGATTCCCGACCAAGTATTGAGTGCATAACTGAACTCATTATTTGAAGGTTGACTTTTTTTTTGTATTAAAAACACTTTTTTATTGGTCGGATGAAATATGCTAATTTTTTGAGATAGGAATTTTGGGTTTTCATGAGCTGTATGCCAAATCATCAGTATTAAAACAATAAAAGACCTGAAATATTTCAGTTGGTGTGCAATGAATCTAAAATATATGAAAGTTTACTTTTATCATTACATTATGGAAAATAATGAACTTTTATCACAATATGCTAATTTTTTGAGAAGGACCTGTATATATATATATATATATATATATATATATATATATATATATATATATATATATATATATATATATATAATTATATTATTATTATTATTCTGCAAATTATAATAAAATAAAAAATGCACATTTTCTATGTATGTATTTTCTAGGCTGCAATTATATATATTATTATTATTAATTTTTATTTCTTTAATGGCAAAGCTCAATTTTCTGTAGCTATTACTTGGTGTAATGCAGTGTGTTTATGCAGTTTAAGGTTAAAAAAACAACATAATGTACATTATTGTTGCTCCTCTATTCCGCCTTTCTGAAACGCATTGATTTTTACAAAGCTCATCGAGGTGTACACTGATTGGCCAGCTATCCAGTGCGTTGTGATTGGCCGAATACCTTAAGCGTGTGACGGCAATGTTATGCCGCTTAACATACTGTGATGCCGTGTATCCCAGCACAACAAAACAAAACCAATAAAACCCATTACAAACGAGACATTTGTTGCATCCAATGGGGACATAATTACTGATTATAATGACTTATATTGTCTTTTCCCATGCTGCATTGCATCGCGCCGCATAAACATAAAATCATACATAAACATAAAATCTGCATTTGTGATCAGAGAAACAACAAACAACAAGCTCTACTCTACACTGCTCAAAACTCGCGTTTGAATCATCAGTGTCAAATCCTTTAAATATAAAAAACGTACTTACAGGCTGTGAGTCAGAAGCACCAGACTGTCCTTGCAAAGTTGGAACTGCCCCACTTTATAGAAACAGCCTTTGTGAACAGACGCATTGTAGCCTACTCTGCAGGTTCAGGAAACAGTCCTCCATAAAATGCACTGCACACATCTGAATATTTGGGTTGAACTTTCCTGGAACAGTGTTGTAAATACAACTTAACCACTGATTTGTAGTTGTGTCCTCTTTTGGAAGGCCAAACAAAGTAGTTTCGCTTTCACAACGAAACAGAGTATCACACACGGCGGGCAGGAGAGCGGCAACCACATGTGACGACCCCGGGCTGGACTTTGCTTCGTCCACGGGGAAAGCCGATCAAGCGATCCACAGCGCAAAACTGATGTATTTAGAGAGCGGCAAGGATGGGTTATATGTATGAATGAGGGGGTATTTTCTTTTTTTGGGAGGAAAAAAATAGTTTCACTTTCACAATGAAACAGCATCTCCACGACATGGCGGTGGCGGCAACAACCATACTACAGCGAAAATAAAAGTTACGCCTTACTTGTGTGAACATTTGGGTGGTGTTATGCAAATATTCCCACACAGTGACGTAGACATGTGGGGGCTTTTTTGTGTGGGTCGTTTTAGGAGGGCATGGACTTTTATAAAGAATATCTCTTTGGGTTTGAGACTTTTGTCTTTGCAACTTTAGGGATCTTATCTATGCACGAGCAGCTTGTAACACTCCGAAGAGAAAGGAAAATTTGAAATTGCATCACTTGACCACATTAATATGTTTGTGGAAACCTGATACTTTTTTCAGGAGTCTTTGAGGAATAAAAAGTTTAAACAGAAATGTTTTGTTACCATGTAAATGTCTACTCTCACTTTTGATGACTTGCAAATACACTTTGCTGATTATTAATTTTTCAAATAAAAAGAAATCTTACTGATATTTAACTTTTAAACATTTTTAGAGCATGGCCTTTGTATTTAAAAGATCTGTGTGAACATACAAATCTTCAAATTGAGTTCCATGGAAAAACACCATACAGTAGAAGTTTGAAACGAGGTAAATAAACGAGTAAAAAATGACAGAATTGCCATTACCATTTTTGGATGAACTATCCAATTAAATTGGTATAAACTTTTTTATTTTTTATCAACTTTCCTGTAAAGATGTAACTTTCAAAAATAAAATTAAAAAGAGCTTAAGACCCAAGGAAGATCTCTGGACAATGATAGGGTTTTTCTTAGGTTGACTCACCAACGGTCATGGTTTCGGGAAGGCCAGGGGTCTGCAAAACACTGGTCACAGGCGCAATCTGTGCTGGTAAGTCTGACTCCATGCTGAGACAGCAAAACGTAATACAGACTATAAGCATCAGTCTTCAAAGAAGAAATTTTACTAACAGAAATCCTACAAAAATGTGTTCTTTTGTATCAGATACCTAAACTGGAGTTGGCTTTGTTTATCACTGTCAGCTGGTGGGCTTGAGCTCTCCTTCTGTCCATGAAATTCGACATTCTCAGCTGAACTGCCAGCTGTAAGCACAAAAATAGCACATTTCTCCATGCCAGGACCATAGTTACACATAACACATTCAATTACATAGTGCTTCATTTTAAGTTAATTTTTAAATTTGGAAAATTCGAAGACACATAAAAATGCCTGCCACATCTATGAGGACAAGATTGTGAAAATATAGCAAGATGTCCCTGAATGAGGACATTGTCTGACATCCCTTGGGTCTGACCTTGTTGTGTGTAGGGCTCGCTGGGGGCCAGAGGTATGAGAATGTGCGATTTGTCATTGTCAGTGATGATTTGCCTTGGACTCCATGTGGAAACACTGGATAAACTCCCCACAACCATCCTATGCAGAGCAGAATCTTATGGTCACACTTTATTTTAATGTGTCTTTATTACAATGTAATTCCACAAGTAGATTACAAGTAATTAGGGATGTTCATTTTAACCAGTTAACTGTTAACTGTTACTTAATATTTTTGTGGTAACCATGACACATTTTTATTCAGGATCCTCTGATGAATATAAAGTTTTTATTTTAAATACAATTTCTATGCATCTTTACAAATGTATTTGCTGTAACAAGCACTATTATAAAGTTAATAGTTCATTAATACTGTATATCTATTTTTAATTGTCAATTTAAGTCCATTCAGTTTAGGTCTCACTACATACTGGTTTTGATTAATGTAACAAATAAACAAAAACGTCAAGTAAACTCACTCCTCCACATTCCCATGATCCTCTTCTGGGGGCTCTGGCCTGCTCTTTCCATAAATATTGTCCTCTTCCTCCTCCTCATTGTCAATGCTCTTGGTATCAGGCAATACTCCGTTCTGCGGGGGTGTTTCAGCCCATCTTATAATCCCAGGCTCAATCAGGCCGTTATGAACAGGAGAGGTGGAGTCCGGAGGGTCCAGGGCCTCCTCAGAACTCACATGACCCACCATACTCTTCCTGAGACTCCTCACAACGTCCTCACCAGCCTCGTCCTCATCTTCCGCACCCGCATCCAAGTCATCATCAAAGGAGATGATGTTTGTGATCTTCTTTTTACGTCTGCGCTCTTTTCTTAAACCGGAATCTAAAATGCAAGTAAAAAGAATAATATGAGGGTGACTAAATGATGCCTGAATCTCAATTATCAATAGCAATATAACACTACAACAACATTTATTAGTGGAAAAAAGGAGAAAAAAAACAGGAAATAAACACATATTCAGAAAAAATTTTTACAACCTGTAAGTGAGGCAATACCTTTAAAAGGACATCTTGGTACTGTAATTACCCTTAAAAGGTTCATAGTCATACATCAAGGCACTGATCGAAAAGCAAAATTGGAAAATAAACTGTTGTGGCATCACTTCAAACAAAATCAGTCCAAAACAAGTTCATTTGGAGTTTGTATTGGGAGTCCTAAACAGCTGGTTAAAAGCAAACTTCCCAGAAAAGTTTGCTCTAATTAGTAAACACCTTCGAACTACCATTTATTCCTGTGGATTATAGGTACCTATTATAGGTTATAGGTATGTGTGTTTTGGGGCTCCTCCTCCTTTGATGTAGAAATCTTCTCCAGTTCATTTCGTTTTTTTTGTTTTTTGGCTCCTTCTTGTTTGATTTTTATATATTTTATTTTTCATTTCTTAATTCTAATTTTTCATGTTTAATACTGTAAAGTTCCTTGCTTTAAAGGAATCTATTGTATAAAGTGCTATATAAATAAAAATGACGTGATTTGACTAAGTGCCGAATTGCAAGGCTTATGCAAACATATCCATTTCGCTATGATCAGATGCTTTCTTAAAGGCACAATATGTACGATTGTTTTATTAAAATATCCAATAACCACTAGAACAGTGTTATGTATTTTGCTGACCTGTGTACTTACATTATCCCAAATGTTTCGAAGAATGTTTAAATCCAGAGAAATAAGCCATTTTAATTAGTGACATGGACCATGTGCATAGTGTCGTTGTGTCGACTGGCAATGACGTCATAACCCCTCTATTTCCGTAGAAAACATGGAAACACCAAAGACGCTTTAATATATTATGCATTTTATTAGACAGGTGACGACCGCACAGAGTAGCATTATAACAGAACTTTCAAATGTATCTAGTACGATTAAACAGTGCTGCTTTATCCCATTTACTCATGACAGGAAGGAGCGGAAACGGTCGACTGTGGCATAATAAAGCTCCGCTGCTTTCGAGCAGTGTGTCACGCTCGTTCAGCAGCCTCGTTTCACTTCATTGGCTTTGAGCCTCACCCTGCTTCATTCTACTACGTTAATAAATCATTAGATCATACATGAACATGATTTCTGCCCGAGTCCCGTCAGATTGCATCGGCTGTGGGGATGAAGACGACAACTCCCATGATTCCACACTTTTTTTTTGTTTGTTTTTAATACACACCCACTAGTGGCAAAAAACTTACATATTGTGCCTTTAACCGCTCTTTTCTCACTGCTGTCATTTGTGTTTATTGTGTTACTGTGAGGAAAGCATGCAGCACATATTTACATATTTGTCTATATTCAGAAACTGTACAACACTACTCAGGGATTTCAGGTATAACTTCTTTTTACCCCAAGCAGAGAACAAAAAAGAATTTTGCTGCGAGTATATCAGAGCCTTAAGGGTACATATTACTACTCTACAATACAAATATGCACCTTTTAGGTGTAGATAAGGTACAAAGTTGTCCCTTCAGGGGTTGCTACCACAGTGACAAGTTGTACTCCTAAAAGTACAATGTTTGCACATATTTCTGACAGTTCATGTGGATTTATGTTATGGTATGTGACAAGTACCTGCAGAAGTGCTGCGGGGCAGGACAGGCAGTGGGTCTGATGGAGCATCCGAGCGAGGGATGAAACCAGGAACCACCGCAGTTGCGGTACCGATTTCCCGCAGAAGAGTGCTGACACCTTGAGCAGACTCTTTCCACAAACTACTCATGCCCTGTGTGGACTCCTTAAGCAAGTGGGACACAGATGACCCCCCGCGGCCTTGGCCATTTAGGTCCGTGTTGTCGATGTTGATGGCAAACAATATGGAATTGAGCCCTATTGACACATAAGCTGAATTCAGACTTGCACGGGGAAGGATGCATAGCTACACATTATAATACGATTACAAGACAGCAATTGGCAAATACATCACTTAAATATTACCTGCAGCCATGGTGGGCAACATACTGGCTCTCTCCTCATCCAGGACAAAAGCCCAGTCTTCATAGAAGGCACTAAATATGGGGCAGATTAAAGAAATTACCAAAGAACCTTCAATAAGTTCGAGTCTTACTGATATGTAGAGAAAAACAACAATGATAGACAACAGAAGACATCCACAACAGTGAATCATGGGTGTCTGTACCTAAGGCGGGCATGGTCTGCCAGAAGCATGTGAAGATAGCGCTCGAGCGAGTGTTCGTTCAGGGCACAACGAAGCCATGCCCGGCCCCGGCCCTGCTCAGATGTGATATTCCGCAGAGAGTAGAAGCGCTGCAACTCATGACGGTTGAGGTGCTCCTTCACATAAAACCAGAACGTCAGCTCTGCAACATACAATAGACATCTGTATGAACTAGCTTGTTAATGTTCTCAGTTCCTCATAATAGAAAATTCTGACAGATAGAGAATTTAACAGAAGTTATTTAAAAGGAGGTCATTTTGTCAACCATTTTTTATTAAATAAAATCCCAACACAAAAGTTCTATGATTATTTGAAACATAAGTTTTTAGTTCTGTATTTACATCTCTTTTAATCTGTTGCTGGATTAAAACAATGGTGCATTTTACTTGGTCAGCTGTCTGTATGTAACATTTCTTCAAATGGGTCACATAGGGCTCAGGAGGTCATACTTGCTCTGTGACATTTAGGTCTGGGCTGGAAACCAAAGGTTGTGGGTTCAGATGTGACCATTTTCACAAAAATATTATCTTATGCTCACCAAGGCATTTATTTGATCAAAAATACAGTAAAAACTGTAATCCGGTGAAATATTATTACAGTTTTAAATAACTGTTTTCTATATTATTCACTCCTGTTATTGCAAAGCTGAATTTACAGCAGGCATTACTCCAGTCACGTGATCCTTAAGAAATCTTTCCAATATGCAGATTAGGGGCCCAAGTAAAATTTGTAACACTTTACTTAAGACCTTTATGTATAATGCATAATAAAAGTAGTTTTAATGCATCAATTAAGCCTTGTAATACACCTTATAGTGCATAGTACATTGTCATGAATAATTGTAACCACAGTTAATACATTATAATGCTTATCAATTCATTGTTACTCTTTGCATTTAAAATTCGATTATAATTATTTACAACAAAATATGATTCATTACAATGCACATTATGAATCATTATAATGCATTATACCCTTTGATAACCCTTCATAATGACATATACATAAAGGCTTTAAGTAAAGTGTTACTAAAACATTTTTTATTGTTATCAGTGTTGAAAACAGAAAATAAACAGCATTTATTTAAAATTTATTAAACATTATAAATGGCTTTACTGTCACTTTTGATCTATTTTATTCATCCTTAATAAAATAAATAGTTTCTTTTTTATTAAAAAAATATAGACAGTCATTTTCAAGCATCAAAACAATAAAATTGTGTTCTTTTTTCCATACATTACAATGTAAACTGTTAATATAATTTTTTCTGAGCAAAAAATAATGACTATCATATATTTTTACCACTAAAATGTAATTAAGGGGAAACAATAGTTCATATACTAAAAAGTTTGTCATGCATTTTTACAAGAAGAATCATTAAAAGACCCTAAGGATTATAATGCAGCCCCAAAAAAACTAATTAATGGTCATTTTAAATCTTTACCAATCAAGGCCACTATCCTTACCTATATAATACCTATTTGTAAACAAGATTTTTTTTTTATATATTTCAAGCATGTCAAATATAACTAAATTTAGTATAATCACTTTTTCTTTGATACACATTTTAAAAATAGTTCAGAATAAGTATGTTGTTTCATTTTTACATAAATATATGTTACACTGGATGACGATGGAACAGACAGATAGTTTGCCAGATAGTTTGATTTTTTATTTTCACAAAGGTTATTTAAAACATTAATGAAGACACTTTTCTAGCATTTAACATGCTTTCTATTTATATAAAAACCCTTTTTTATTTAGTTTGATGCGGACACCTTGTGCAGATGTCTCGTCTTTCACCCACATACACAAAAACATCTGCCAGATAAAACTTAGCACAACAGATACGCGTGTGAACTCATTCAGCTATGAATTTTATCAAGTATGTTTGTTAAGGACTTAGTTTCGAGCAGAGTTCAAGTACATTATTTACAATAGAAACTCAAGCTTAATGAACATCACTGAAAATCCCCACTATTTTGTGAGTGACATTCAACTTTCTACTCTACAAAAGCTAAAAGTACTCAGCATTGATTCATAGTACCACTCTTAGTTCTGCTGTTAATTTTAAACAGCTCAAAACCACAGCAGGTGCAAAGACTAACCTCAGAAAAACCTTGTTTCTCTTTTTTGCCACTTTTACAAGGCTTGTTGCATAACCATCTGGTTTCATAAACAGTATCAGCACCTGGTTTTCCTGTATGAGCACTTATGAGCATCTGTTTCCTCTATGGACAACCCAAAACACCACGTGTTCTTTGTTACTAGGGAAATCTCTCTGGCAATGTCTCTCAGGGGTACCAACTAAGACAAACTCATTAAGTAGAGCAAAGAGTTCAGTGAGTGAAAGCTTGGAAAAACACTTCTTTTCAGCATGTTCATTCTGAAGATCATACATCAATTTATATGGTTGGAAAAAGGTGAGTGACAGAAAGTAAGGTCTGGGTGACCATTATTTGATGGAATCAGATACAGTACCTGCTTCAGTTTTACTGCTAAATCCAGCAGCATGTTTAATGGCAGCTGCTGTGAGGGCTAAACCACGGCTTTTCCTCAAGCCATGTTGAAGTACCGCTTCAAACTGGGCACACAGGCATATGACTCTACAAACACCAAAAGAGGGAAAAAATTATTTAGTTAAAGCACATAATGTTGACTTAATCGTATCAAACCATTTATTTATTATTATTCAGATTTCTAAATAAATAGGTAATCTTTTTATGGCACCTGCTATCAGAATCCGAGGCAATCTCCTTCCTGCCACCAAAGCGAATTTGGCACTGAGGAGAAGATAATTAATTTTAAAAAATCATTTTCGGCCCTTAACTAACATTATTATATTGCAAAATACAAATTATTCAAACAGTTGAAAATGTCATTTCATTATAGATCTTCTTCACAGACCCCTGCAGTAGCTTAATGGGCACCTAGATAAATATTAATATTTAATAACCTGATTAACTATTGGTGCTAAACTCACTAAATACAACAGCTGGTAAGTGAGAGAAACATAAACAGTTTTCTGCACTCAAAATAAAAATGGCATGGCTCAATAGGGCATTATGTAACACTGGAGTGTTTGTTCATAAGAAGGCAAAGGCAAAATAGGCGCAAAAAAAGGCAAAACAGCTGTTTATCATTAGGATTCATATTTTTTTCTAAGCCAAAACATCAGCTGATTAACAGATACTTGTACATTTGGACAATATTATAACACTAATAAGAGTAAAATTTATTTAACAAGTGTAATATATATATATATATATATATATATATATATATATATATATATATATATATATATATATATATATATATATATACACATTCATTCAGTACTAAAACACCAGTCATCCAGGTGACTTTAATTAGTGACTGAAATTAATTATCATACAGTCAATGAAACAACTCAATGTCACCTTACCTGTTTAACTGCATCAAGAAGTCTCTCCAACAGGTTTTGCCTTTTCAGGTCATTTTGCTGCGCGTCTGTAAGGTACAGTGTCCTGAAATATTACTGGCTGAATTTACCAGCATAAACACACTTAAAATAAAGAGATACAGACATTTATATATGTGACGCTGGACCATCAATTCAAATCAGTCTTAAGTCGCTGGGGTATGTTTTTAGCAATAGCCGAAAAAGCATTGTACGGGTCAAAATTATTGATTTTTCTTTTATGTCAAAAATCATTAGGATATTAAGTTAAGATCTTGTTCCATGAAGATATTTTATACATTTCTTACCGTGAATAAATCAAAACCTAATTTTTGATTAGTAATAAACATTACTAAGAACTTTATTTGGACAACTTTAAAGGTGATTTTCTCAGTATTCTGATTTGTTTGCACCCTCAGATTCCAGATTTTCAAATAGTTGTATCTCAGCCAAATATTGTCCTATCCTAATGAACCATACATCAATGGAAAGTTTATTTATTCAGCGTTTAGATGATGTATACATCTCAATTTCGAGAAATTGAGCCTTATGACTGGTTTTGTGGTCCAGGGTCACATATATGCAGTCAATCTTTTACCATTAATGTTATTCATACTGTGATTCATATCATGCACTTGAATGAACCCCAACATAGTATCACTTGAAATGACCTGTCAAAACAACAAATAAAGAAATTAAGAAGTTGTTTCAGCTACTGTAGATATGGAGATATGTAGTCAGACCGATCAGATTAACACTTTGAAGTTATCAAAATTTAAGTTAAATTTTACTCTATTTTATGCAATTTCAAACTTTAAATAAGTATGACATTTAAGGATCTGCATATTCACACTACCGTGACACGAGCTGAATGTTCTGAAACCTCTGGCTGCCTCACAAACAATATTTAGATAACAATTACATGTGCTGTATATACAAATAAACAACGTAACAGCATGAATCCATCACCTCAGATGAACTCACCGTTCATTCTGAAATTCCAGATGAAACGGTTTAGCAAACGACATGAATCCCAGTCGTGTAGGTCCCCAAAAGTATCAGATTAATGCCAAAAGATGTTTAACAACACTGTTTACATTTTGGGTCGTTCTCCATAGTTTCATTTGCAGAGCAGTTACAGTACAACGAGGCCTAGCTTAGACAACACTAGCAGTTTTTAAAGCCGTTTAATGCATCACAACTATGAATATTCTGTTTATGAAGTATCGTAAGGGTTTACTATTTAGCATGAGTGAACTGGGTTTTGTTTTTTCCGAGTTAAACTGTATCGTTGTGCTAACGAGAGCTCGCTAATGCCACTGTACGGCGCTCGTGTCAGTCACATGACGTTGCCCTGGTGTCACGTGACGGCAACATTGTCACGTGGGTCGAAAACTATTTGGAAGTCGAATCTACGTCAGTGGATTCTGAAAGTCTGATTAATGATGAGACAATTCACACGTACACGAATACTCCGTCATCGTTTACTCACCCTCGTGTCGTTCCAAACTAGTATGAATTTATTTCTAATGAGAAACTCAAAGCTGGAAAGGAAATGTTTGGCAGATTGTTGGGAACCGACAACTTCCGTCACTCTTTTCGTACAGTGACAGTAAATGTTGACTGAGCCTACTATTGTGCCTAACAACAGATCGATTAAATGTCATGTATTGTAAATGTAAAAGGTGATGGCTGATTAAAAAAAAAATCCTTTTAAGAATTTATTACATAAATGTCATGCAAGTATATTTACAAACTGTAAGACTTCATAATTGAAGTAACACATTTTAATTGAACAAAGATACAGCATAAATGTGTACTGGGTTTGCATTGATAAAAAAAAATTGTAAGAGTGACCTTTTGGACAAAGTATGGTGAATTTTTTTTCTAGTATTTTATCAATTCTAAAATCTAAATAACACTGAGATGTTCACTTCTGACAGTCAGATATTTCCATCCTGTGTTCAAGTTCAAGTCCTGTGTCCATTATTAGTGCATCCAGCAGTCGTGACAGTTTTATCCAGTCTGGACAGAGTAAGGATGAGGCGATGCCCGATATCATCCTTCACCAGGTGATGTGCAGTGTTATGAAAGTTCCAGTGACCTCCTCTCTATATAACAGGTGTACAGTGGTAAGCTTGCACTGTCTTTGTGGTAACCAGCAATGTAGTGCCTTCCTCAGTGGAGGGAAGAGGCAGGTTGGAGTTGTAGTGATGCTGGTTCAATCCATCGGGGAAATCAGTTGAAGCTTCATCCGTATCTTCAGACTGCTCTGTGACATTCGAGCCTCTTTCGCTGTCAGTCTTTTGTTCTTGACCTATCACTGTGTGACATTTCATTGACTTTATAAGAATTTGTTTCCCACACAATTAATGTCATTATAAAAACAATGACTGCTAGCTTAAGCATATTTAGACATACAAATCATATTAAATCAAATAATATATTTGTTGTAATAATGCCATACATAACATCAAGTACAGTAAACTAAAAATAAATGTATGTCCTATGATTATGACACTTATAGTAAAGTGCTAATATTTGAAGCAATGTATTATAATTTGGACAAAACTGTCTACATTTTTCTATCAAAAGTGCAATATACCTTTGTTCATGATGGGCTTACAGGTTTTTCTGCGTATAACTCGCAGAATAATGGTCAGTGCTGTGAAAGCTCCCAGGAACGCAAAAAACACGATCAAAATTAAACGGATATTTTGATTCTTTTCAACTTCATTTTCTGGAACTGAAAAGGACACATAAGAGGTACTGAATAAGAGACTGAAATCATAAAACATTGTGGACTTCATCATACAGTTCTACTCATAAGTGGCCATTCCTTTTGCAGAAATAACAAAAGTTTAAATTATTTTGTTTAAATTATTGTATTTAAAAATACTATTCTTTGAAAAAAAGAAAAAAGAATAATTGCATTTGGTATTTTTTGTTGCACTGTTCTAAAGAAACTCTGAATTGCTATTTTTATGCATTTCTATTACCCATATATTTCAAAAGACAAATTAGTTTATATCCTCAAGATTGTCTTTTAACATATTTGACTTTTAACATATATATGTATATGTATATATATATATATATATATATATATATATATATATATATATATATATATATATATATATAAATGTTACAAGACAAAACAACTTACTGATTCTGCAAGTAGTATGTTGACTTACCATAACTGTAACTATTACATTTATACATAAAATGAGTAAATTCAATGTGCTTGTACAACTATCTTAGTCTTAGTTTTGAAAATGAAAATGAAATGAAAAAGGTTTTAAATCAGATATAAAAATGATACTTACTTGAGGTACAAAATATTTTGCAAATAATTGGTGGGGAGTTGCATCTAATGGAGCAATGCTGACACTCCTCAAGAAGTCCATCGTAATAATAATTCTTTGCACATTTTCCCTCAGCATAAATAATAATGTAAAGCAGCAAAATAAAGAGAAGCATCTTCCACTGAGGTGCTAGGCGTCACTGAACTTACACAGCAGCCAACATTTTATTATGCCCCAGTATGTAAATATGTCTCAAGAAGGGGATGTCCCTGAGGCATCAACATTTTTGTCTTTCACGTTGACATCAGTTTAAATTTTAGTCACATTGTCTCATGACAAAATGACTAAAAAAATCCATTTTGATCTATTTATATAACTACATTGAGAAAAAGAAAAAAAATATTGTTTTTACAGACAAAAACTAGCAGCTTCGGAATAATTCTGTCCATATTTATAAAACAACCTATAAATTTTACAGTTTAAAACTATCATTTTTTTTTTTTAAATTACAATTCAAGCCTGTGAAGTCCACGTGCTACTAAAATCTGTTTTGTACCTTTAACATATACTGATAACCACCATAACAACACAGGTAGTAAAGAGAAAACCACATGAAGAACCAAAGTTCATCACAAGCAGCCTTTCCACAAGCTGAGGTAAATAAATACTAATATGAGTGAAGTGACATACAGCCAAGTATGGTGACCCATACTCAGAATTCGTGCTGTGATTTTGACTCATACATTACTAACTCTAAAAATGTGAAAAAAGTGACGTAAGACCGTGAACACACACCCGGAACAGTGGGCAGCCGTTTATGCTGCGGCGCCCGGGGAACAATTGGGGGTTCGATTTGGGGTTGCTCAAGGGCACCTCAGTTGAGACTCGAACCCACAACCTTAGGGTTAGGAGTTAAACTCTCTAACCATTAGGCCATGACTTCCCATTTATATACCGTCTACATTCATGTAACACACATTGACACTAAAATAATGCAATAAACATTAATAACATTAATTGTAACATAAAACCCTAATATATATGAATGATAACTAAAACCTAAAAGAAATACCATCAAATGTGAAGTGTCACCATGGGCAAAACATGAAATAATACTTTACATTTGCATTTAACAGTTTTACTGTAAACTAACATTATATTACAATTTGTACTCATATGTAGGTATCTTCCTGTTAACCAAAGTCTTTTATAGTTAATTTTATCATCATTTTTTACAGTGTGTCAATAGTTTAAACTTTCAATAGTGACCTTTCGAATAAAATAAAAACGGACTAATAAATATGTTCTTAAATTATTTTAATTGCAAAAGTCTGTATACATAACACACAAATAATAGATTCCTGATACTGCTATAAACACATAAAAGCAAGCACTGCTTATTAGATATATTAGGACAACAGTAAAAATAGCACAAAAACACAACATGAAAATGATAAAAATCAAGTATATTTGACTAGCATATTATATTAAATAACACAAACATATTTTAGTTTAACTGGATTAAAAGTGGAAATCATAAACGATATTTTTAAAAAATATATGTATGAACAATTATATATAAATGTAGCCGAAAAAACTGATGATCCTAAAGATCTCTAAAGCACTTAAAGGCAAGTCATTTCTAGGCCGCATGGATGCAGATGTGAAGAGGAGGGTCTCCCCGCAGAGCACTGTGGGAATAGAGATGCAAATCAGAGCCTGACATTGAATGTCGAACAAAGTTTGCTATGTGCGATACAAAAGATAAGTCTTATTTGATTCTCTCTCCTGACCAATAGGGGCCCACCTAAAGACCAGAATGCTATAAATGATTAACAAGCCCACACGTTGCATGATCATTAAAATAAAAAGATCATGCTTATAGATAATGACATGGAAGATAACTGGTTTTAATGCATTATCGAACTATGTATTCATTTAAAACAGTTTTACCTGTACATTATATCACTAAAGGATCTCGGTTCAGATGGTTGGTCGTCCCAGGTGGTTGTGTATTCAGATAGGAGCTCATGGCAATAGTAACAGGTTGATCTGCTCTGGCTGTGCGGTTTGCCTGAGAGCCTTCAGCCTGAGTGTTGATTCTTCCACTTCTCCTGAAGGAATTCCTCAGTCCGTTGGAGAGACTGCTGGACACTTTACGCATGACGCCTGAAATTCCTTTAGTGCGTTTGTATTGAGCAATGTCATCCTCTAGCTCTTCAGGAGGCACTTCAATATTACCAGTGTACCAAAACACCCACCAGATGAGACTCAGGAAAATAATCACAGCTCCAGCGTAAATTAAAAAGTCGTGGAAAAAGATGTCCCAAAACACACCAACCAGGAGGACAAAAAGTCCAAAAATGTCGTGAAAAACAGCAAACCAAAATGCACATTTACAACGACCAACTCCTGGATGCTTTTTCTCCATAGCCACAATCATTTATTAGTGTCCTTTTTTATTGAATTGTATCACTAGACTGCAGCTTGTCCGTCCAGAGGACTACAATGCTAAAAGTACAGATTGCGAGAAACATGACGTACATCTGTACAGATGATGTTCAAAGTACACTGAAGTGAACAAACCTTGATGTTGAGCAGTAAAGTAATGCTTTTATCAGGATCACAGTCATGAAGATAAATGACTATCATAACTCACTACACGAGTCAAAATGACAACAATCATATATCAACAAGTAAAAATAAAAATGTTAACACGAGTAATATTTACATAAAGGTTTTCCATGTGACATTGTTTGGCTACTGTTTTATCTAATTCTAGATCATCCGCCTTTTGTGCTTTACATTTTCTTTTATGATCAGTGTCCAGACCACACCGAGCACAGCAAACATCAGCCCAAGTGAAAGACACAATGGACCCATTTCATCATCCACAGGCATTGTGTCTGTAGAATTACTAGTAAATAATCCTCTAGAGTTGAGGATTATCACAAAACCAGCAGCTAATGCTAGTCCACCAGCGATCAAGATGAAGATGGGTTTGTGGTAGTAAGTCCAACAACTAGGGTCCCTGGGTTCGGGGTCCCGAAGTGGAGATGAAACAGTCTGCTGAGTCACATCTTCACTTAAATCACACTGATCCATATTATGCATCCTGATGAATCTAAACTTGAACAAAAAAAAAATTTTTAAATGTCAACTCACTTTGAGCTGGTCTGCAAAACTCTAAATAGCTTTCTAAATGGGATAGTTCACCCAAAAATTAAAATGCTGTCATGTACTTTTGACTCAAAACTGAGATTTTAATTTTGGGGGGGTAACTATTCCTTTAACAATATCATTATCTAAGCACTGTCCTCGGGACTAATTGGTAGAATCAGAAAAGAGTTTTTTTTACTTGCCTTCTGTTTGGTCTCTGAGAACACTTTGTTGATTTCGTTGGGATCAGCCTAAGATGTACATCCAAGAGAATGATCAAGCTTGTCTCAAAAGATGTCTAAATAGGAGACCAAAATAGGAGGTCTTTCAAAAGATCTTTAAAACAACTAAACAACAAGATGACCATTAGAAATCCGAATGGAAGAACTCAAACCAAACCCATGTAACATATACCAGGAACAACAACACAAACAGAAGAGCAGCTGGTCCAACACATCATCCAGCTCATCAAATACATGTAATATAATATAGCTGCAAGCACCAAAGGTACAGTAAGCGCAATGCAGAGCCGGAAGAAGACAAAGAGGAGAAACAGAATGTACATGAACGATAGATATGGTTCAGAAAACATATATAATTACAGATTCACCATGAAACAAGAAATACATAGACACGTAGAAATCATAACTTTCTGACAAAACTGTTCAACAGTTATAAGCAAAAAAAAAAAAAAAAGGAAAAAAAGCAATTTTTTAGATTTCATGACCTGTAGGACACACTCTTTCCAAATATGGTATGAACCCTGCTGACAATGACTACCAAGTTTCATTTCAATAGATCAAAGTATTTCCGAGATACAGCCTCTGATGCAAATTTTGGTCGACATCTTAACTTTTTTTTAAAAAAAGCATTCTGTTCAGTGAATTTTGTGCAGTTCAGACCACTGAAAATCTGATCCAACTTGGTAAAAACAGCACAAAATTTGAAGACTGGCAGAAAAAAAAAACTTTTTAAGGTTAAGACTACTGTAATGGGCAAAGTTATCATTCCATAATGCATGGAATGTGATCACCACAAGGAAAGTAATGTCAGCCTCAGACGTCATGCCCACGGACCATTGCTTTCTGCCATCAGTCTGAAGATCTGGCTATGTGAGAGCAATCTAGTGAACAATTTCTTTTTTTTCTTTTTTTTTTTTTTGTGTGTTGACTATAGTGTTGGTTTGGTTTTTTTATTTTTATAATTTAATTTGGTAGGGATGGGATAGAATTGGGGAAGAAGTAAAATTTATTTACAACAACAATAGGGGCTACAGCATCTTCAGCGCTTGGCCCCTAAACGCATCACAAGCCTGCTGTAAACAGAACTTTCAATCATCAAAGTTACATAAATGTAATGTAAATGACAAAACCAAAGTCTGGTTTCATTTAAATAAATTCACCAAAAAAGCAGTTAGGTTGCAGAAAATTCTCAGACTAGTCAGATTTAGAAATCTTTTAATTGACTGTTCACATGGATCAGAACAAATGCTCAAATGAACCTCATAAACAACGTGCAATACAAACTTCTGCTCCATACATATCCATATAAACTGTTAGCAGGATGAGAAAGCTGCACATTAATTGCATTTACAACTTTATTTTATTTGTCTTTAGCTTTTCTCCTCAGATTACGTGCTGTGACCTTTGGTGTTTTCTTGGTCAGTTTTGTGTCTTTTACAGTTTTCTTTAGTCCTTTGCCAGCAGCAGGCTTCGGTACTTTTTTCAGTCCTTTTTTAGATATGGTCTGCAAATACAAAAAAATAAAAACTCATCACACATACAACACCATTGTGACATTAACACATCAATGCAGTGTAAATATTGGTTTCATTATCCGTCCCTTGTTAGATAGACAGACACTGACCTCCCGTTTTGGCTTTTTGGTTGGAATCTCGATTGGCACCAGCTGTGGGATCTCCTCTTCTTCACTCTCTTTCTCTTCCACGGTTTCTTTAGTTTTCAGATCTGACACTTCTGTGTTCTTACTTTCTCTCTTCCTCTTTTGTGCTCCCTATACATTAAAGGGTAAAATTAATGGCTTCTCATTTTACAAAAAAACAAAAACAAAAAATTTTTGGCCACATATCTGTTTTGCATTTGTTAAGCAACTTCACCTTTGTTGAACGGGCTTTCTTCCGGGCCTCCTCCACCACAGGAAGATGACTCAGGTCAGAGGTGTAGATGGGCAGCGCAACTGAGTTCTGACTCTTCAAATGGATGATTTTTATGTTTTTTCCTGTCTGAGAGTGAAACAAGAATATAGGTTGTAGGTCAAAACTTGAGGAACAGAAACATACATCATCCTGTTAAAAACACAAGAATACGCAAAGAAAATAATGAACAGTACATGATTCTGCGAAAAGGAAGAGAGCTGGTTACGCACATAAAACTCTTACTCACCATTGTTAACTTTGCTGAGATGGTGGAAACCGCTGTCATCACATTCTCAACCATCTCATCTGCGGTCATGCCTGAATGTGCTACACGTACCATGCTGTAATGATAACCACACAATCAGGTCAAAGCACTTAAAACAAAAATGAAAAAAAAAACACTAATGTATCATAGTTTGTAGAGACAGGTTCCAACAGATGAGGATACCCGTCTGGATACACTATGAGTTATTATTGCACCGTTTTAACCCACTTCCAGCTGTGACAGAGCAGGAAATGGTTTGCTGTAGTGCTTCAACCTACTGTAATGTACCACAAAAATAATATACAAAGTTCATACCAACAAGAGCCTTTATTTGAGACCGTGAGACTGGTGCCCTGAATGAGGCGCTCCATGTCTCTGGCTAGATGTTTACTCTCTAGATCCACCGACAGAGGAGCCCTGCAAGAGAGAGAAAGAACTTTAATCAATGTCATTCACAGTCACAGAGAACCCTGATGAATAGATACTGAAAATCTGCAGGAATAATCAACTAAACGCTTTCAGATTTCCTACAAAGTTAAAGATGTGGTCACGTCACAATTTCACAGGCATAAAAAAAGACCATTGTTAATGGTCAACATCTGTTTTTTTGTGTGTGTATTTAGAGTTAGAAACAAACTTACTTCTTCCTTTCATAGAAATGCTTCCCAATGTGGGAGGGTAACCTGCGTCGGATGCGTGCGTCTGACAGAAACAAATCAAAATTGCCCAGCAGTCTCCTTTTGGCTTCAAAGGGCTTATACTCAGTTTTCAACATGTTGAAGGGAATCACCTAAGAACACAAAAATTGTTTTAAGACAATTTCATAATGCATTATTTCATAATGAATATTGTAACATAAAATGGCCCTGCTTGGGAAGTTGTGATTGTTTCAAAGTTTGTAGAGACAAGCTCCAATAGAGAAGGAGACTCGTCTGGATACACTCTGAATTACTCTAGCACTTTTTAACCCGTGACCAGCACTAGAGATAGAAGGAAAGGGTTTGCTGAAGTGCATATAAATCTAGTAAACGTACAACAGTAATTAGACAGATGAAATACCTCTATGGCATTTTTGAGCCCTCTCTCTGTGAGTAACTTCTTGTAGAATCTCACTGTCTGTTCTGAGGTCATTTTGGGTTCATCTCTGGTGAAGAGACACACGTCTCCTGATTCGGTCCTCAGCCCATGGGGTAAAGAACTGTAGGGCAAAACACACTTGGTAAGAACAATATCATACTTAATTATCTTAATTTTCTTGAAATTAGTGATTGTATATTTATTTTCCATTGAAAAACTTACATGCGAATGGTTTGCTCCTTTCTAGGGATTTTCCATAGAGTTAACAGTAGAGAGATGGCCTGACCATCATTCTCGAAGAGCTTCTGGGATAAGGAGCTGCTCTTTAGATATGCCTGTAATGCCTGTACAGCTTTATTTACCTGTAATACATGTAATTAACTAAATTAATGTCTTTATAATACCCAAAGTCAGTAACAGCCATAAAACATTTTACAAAGACAGTAACCACAATGTACTGTTTAACTAGTGCAACTGCATCTGGCACATACATTTAATAAATAATAAAAGCAAAGATAATAGCGATATGTTTTATATCTAAACTACTTCGAGATTTGGGTGCTTGCTTGGCTAACTACAGCTGTTAACGTTAGCCAACTTTGCAGCGTAGTTTGTAACTAGATTTTTACAAGGTTCCCACCAAAATGTAAATATATAAGCATATAACAAAGTTATGATAATTTAACTAATATGTAGTGGGGAAACTATCATATATTTCTGGTTTACCTGAGAGCGATCGAGCTCCAACTCATCTCGTGGGGACTCCATGCTGCACGTGTAGAGAAAGCAGAAAGGCGCATGCGTATTTCCGAAGTAAACGTCACGAAGACTTTTATTTTGAAAAATATATTGGGGAACGGAATGCTTCATGAGTTAGACAACTTATTTCATTTCCCTTCAGCACAACATAGCGCTTAAATGTGTAACTTACTTCTATTTTTGAATCCAGACCTATTTAAAAATATATATTTATATATAAAAAAATAATAATACCTTTATTATTATTATATAGTTTTAATATTCAGAACATATTTATTATAATGGTATCATAAATATAAAATGATTATGTATTATTTATTCAAATGATTAGAGAGACCAACGTTTTAATTTCTTGCAGACGTTTATAAATATACAAATATATCAAAATTAAATGGTCTAAAACTAAGTGTAGACAACTTAATAATTAAAATAAAATACCATAATTAATAAAACAGTATTGTTGCACTATTTTCTGCTATAATCGTGCCCATTTGGCCTTCCAGCTAGAACAGGGTTGACAATACGTCCTCTTTTTCCCGGACATGTCCTCTTTTAGGAAACAAAAAAAGCATTGACTATGTCACTAATTTATATTTAATTTATACAGTAAAAACTGTGCAATGCTACTTTACCCTTGATTATTGGGTTTATGTACCTGAATACTTACAAACTTGAAAAAACTATACATTGTTTAATTTCTATTTTTCTATTTTCTATTTTTATTTGTGCTATTTACATGATTTCAAACAGGGCCCATGGGTACAACCTGCACCGGGGGGCCCCTCAAACCCCAGCTACGGCCCTGATTCTACCTTTGATAAAACTGTGATAGATGTTACGTTTTGAGAAGGAGGGCCACTTATAGGAAGCTTTTTAGCTGTGTTTATGATCAATATGCGTAACAGTGACTGTAAAACATGTACTTTAGGTATGGAAATGACATATTTTGAGTTTTGATATTTGGGATTGTGCTACTTTGGGCGCTTTCAGCATTTACAAAACCACCAAGCAACCACACCCCAGCCCCCCGCCCCGCCCACACCCACTGTCCTCTTTTCAGAAAACTAAAATATGGTCACCCTAAATTAGAATTACTAAACTGCAATGTATATTCCAGGACACTGAACACAAATGTTCTCCATTTTCATTTGAAGTCATTTTAGCGTTTTATTTTTTGGAAGTTTGATGTTTACATCCCCAACAGGAGTGTACAGAATTGACACCAGCTGATGTGACAAATTATCATTTTTTAACCACATGGGTGCATTTGTCATTTGTTATGTAATGACATCACAGTAAACAAATTCATCTGTTTATCTTGTGCATGATTACATCTCTACATAAGTGTCATTATATTTGAAGGACCAAGGCCTCTTGTATGACCTGATCTTGACGATCACGACTCTTGCAGGACTTGCCAGGTAAAGAGCAAGGGTGCTGACAAGCTTAGACCCTGTATGGACCCCCTTCATGCCATAATGAAACAGTCAGCAGTCTTTAACTGCCCAGATGATGCTGTTATAAAGTGATATGCAATCAGAGACCCTGCATTCGTACGGGGGGAAATGATCTGAGTGTTATGTTTGAATGGGGCACACAGTAATGGCATTAACCTTTCAAACAGATGACACCAAGTCTCATATTCTAACATAAACTTAAAAAGCCAATACCTTAAAAGAAAATTGCATCCATTTTAAGATTGAATTTGTACCAGTGGAGAGAAATTGGCTTTAAAAATTGGGCTACATGAGTGGCATAGCTGAGCTCTCAATATGAGAAAGATGTCACACTGAGCTTGTCTTTCTATATTAATGTTCTTCCTAAAATTGATACTGTCCTTTTTCCAAAGTAATTTTCTTAGATCTATCCACAGTGGGAAGATGGAGCAGTTTGGAGGACATCTGGCAGGCACACATCACTGCATCCTCCTCAATCCCAGAGTGCACCAGGGAACTCCGTCTATCTGTATTTAGTCCTTCTCAGGTACCAACTTCAGCACCTTGCCAATTGCGATTGTCTTTCCTAAAAAATAACATAAAACATCTTTGATTTTAGTATTTAGATAGAACATTATATCCGTCACTGGGATGAAAACAGCTGAAAATGTGATGTTTGATCTGTCACGTTAGATTTGGTTAATATCTTACCCTCATCTCTCAAGGTGAAACGTCCCATTTGAGGGAAGTCTTTAAAAGTCTCTAAGCAGATAGTTCCTGCGGCCCTAAGACGGGCGATGCATACTTGGTCTTGTTTGACGAAGCGTGGACGAGTCTTGCTCTTTTCTCCTGTCTTCTTGTCCACCAGACAGATTAACGCCTAATTGTGGAGGATTTTAGGAACATATTTTAGGTTACCAAACCAAAGAGCTCTGTTTTTGTTTGGTTTTTTTACACCTTTTACATCTGAACGCATTCAAAATGACTTACTGTTATCTGCACTTCTTCATTGCAGGTATGGATGTGTAGTACTGCATTGTAACCTGGGCATATTATGGATTTGTGTTCAATAATGACAATCTGTGAACAAGAACAAAGGAAAAGCCGTTAGATCTTACTACTAAAAAAAAAAAAAAAGTCAAAATATAATAACTAAACAAAATATTCTCCCTGTCAGTGTTGAAATCCTTACCTGGGCATCAAAAGTGCGTCCTGAGTGGCAGAGGTTCTCAGCGTTGCATAGGATAAAGCCTGGGAGAATCTCTTCCTCCTCAATGCCTTTGAGGCGGAGCTTCAGGTTTTCACCAGGTCCAGCGTAATCTGTCTCCACATCATCAGAGAGAAGGCTCAACACTTCCACCGTGTGCTGGAAAACCAGAACAAACAATGTTTTAGACATTTCGAGATAATGGCTAAGATTCATAATGGTTGCGATAACAACAAATTGTACTGTTTTGTACAGTCTTACCCTATTTGGCATCATAATAAGTTGTTGTGCTTTCGCGATACTTCCAGATTCCAGTTTTCCAAGCACCACAGTGCCCATGTCCTACACAAAAGATTATAAAGGAGCATTATGGACTCTATTTGCTGATATTAGAGGGTTTTTTTTAATTATTTTTAGATCAATTTTGGACAATATTAAATATTAAATTTTTGCAAACTTTGCCATCATTTAACGCTCACTTAAAGTTAATCATAAAAAACACTAATAATCTTTAGCAAATGTCAATGTAAAGATAAATTTTTTACTATAAATGCATTCACTTGTAGGACTTTTTTTTTTTCATTTAGAAAACTAGTATAGAATTTTAATACCAGCTATAACATGGAAACAAATATCTCATGAGAGAATGTAACTATTTTACATTTTGATTTTGTATGAAGTTGTATGATTTAATGAATAAGTAGGCATGAAAATTATTTTGGTTTTTGATTTTGTATGGTTTTTTATGTATTGTTTATTAGGTTTTGTATTTTTTTTGTCGATGTACGACTATTATGTTTGGTTTATTTTTTTTGGAATTTTTTAAATCAAAATACTGAAAATCACCTTTGAAGTTGTCCAATTGAATTCTTAGCAATGCATATTATTAAAAAATTAAGTTTTTATATATTTATGGAAGGAAATTTACTAAATATCTTTATGGAACACGATCTTTACTTAATATCCTAATGATTTTTGGCATAAAAGAAAAATCGATAATTTTGACCCATACAATGTTTTTTTGGCTATTGCAAAAAATATACCCCAGCGACTTCAGACTGGTTTTGTGCTCCAGGGTCACATATGTTGTAGTTTGAGTTCACTATAATAGAAGATTACCCAACCATGACGACTTTGAATTGTCAAACAGTTACAAACTACCACAAGAGTGTGTTGGTTTATCAGTCAGAATTTTAATGTTGGTGCATATTCATTTTAACACTGATATATTTTAACATTGGTAATTTTTTTTATCAAAGATAAGAAAAAACTAAATCTATTTGGGTGCCAAAAGTGTATTTGAAGATCTTTCCATCCAATTACTGACACTTAAATCAGATGGTATTCCTCAGCTCTAGCAAGGCATCTAAGCAAGGGTTTAATTAACTTAATGAACTTAACTGAACACAGGACCTCGTTTAGCTTATTGGTTCCATAATACCTCACACATTTAGTCTCAAAGGGAAGAGAACCACTGAGAAAACAATTTCCTCCTTCCATTATACTAAAAAAGTTTCCTGCCAAAACTCTCCCTCATGCTGTGGTATTAAAATAATTGGAAATCATCAGCAGAAACTGAGACAATAGCAGTATTTGGAGCAGTAAGACACTCTTGATAGACACTCAGCATGTCGGTTTTGAGGAGCATGTTGCTCATGCAAATGTACTTAGTGATATTGCATATAACTCTTCTCGTATCTGTCAGCATTGCGAAGTCATTAAACCTGACATCAAGTATCAAGGTATCAATACCATATTCCATTTACCTTGTATTTATCCACAATAGGCAATCGGATAGGACCATCACTGGATCTGGTGAAGTTTGGCAGGCTGTCCAGATGTGGAATGAACGGTAAACCCCTATTTTTTTTTTAAAAGTTTAGAGTTAATTGCCAATTGTGATTTGATTTCACCTTCATATATTCACAGTAGCCTGAAAATGACATGCTATACTTACGTGTACCAAGGGCAAAGCTCAGAAGATTCTTTCAGGTTGGCTCCAGTCATTCCAGAGCAGGGCATGAAGTGAATGTCTTTCTTTGGATTAAAGCCCACCTTCTTCAGAAATGGCACTAACTTCTCTTTACATTCCTCGTATCTGTGGGAAATGTGAAGTGATTGCTAAAAGCTGGACAAGACACAAGAACAAAAAATTTTAAGCAGTCAACCTCTATTTTATTCACCTATCCAAACTCCAGTTCACAGTGGGATCGTCCATTTTGTTGACGAGGACTATCAGATGTTTGACTCCGGCTGTTTTAGCCAGCATGGCATGCTCCCTCGTCTGACCTCCCTTTTCAAAACCGGTCTCAAACTCACCCTTTCTGGCAGAGATGACCTGAAGAAAAGAAAAATGATGTTTTCTTGATGAAATGTTCCTCAAGAAATCTAGACTAAATTGTTTATCTATCTATCTATCTATCTATCTATCTATACTAATGTTCAAAAGTTTAAGGTTGTAAAAAAATTAAGTAATATTTTTGTAGAAACATTTTGTGGTACATTTTTATTAAGGATTCTTTAATAAATAGGAAGTTCAATAGAACAGTATTTACTTTGGCAAAGACTTTCACAGCTTAGCTACAGAGCTATAAGCGACAATCAGTCCTGCTGTGAGGTAAATGAAAGAGAGGAACTCACCAGCACTGCCAAGTCAGCTTGGGATGCCCCTCCAATCATGTTGGGTACAAAGCTTTTATGGCCTGGGGCGTCAAGAATAGTAAAGTGCTTTTTCTCAGTTTCAAAGTAGGCTCTTCCAACTTCTACTGTTTTCCCCTTGTCTCTTTCCTCTTGGTTTGTATCTAGAGCCCATGAAAGATACCTGCAGGGACATGCAGATGTTATTTCAACCCAGAATGCATTATAAGAGTGAACATTTCAGTCAAAAAGTCATGAATATTTGATAAGCTCAAATAGACATCTAAGACTGACTATGCCATAAGGTTTTCTTATCTTAGACAAAGCTTCATGTTTGTCACAATACTGTTTTTGTAAAAAATAATTAATACTTTTAAGTAGCAAGGATGCAGTAGATTAATCAAAGTCTTAGAAGAAATTTTCATATTTTATATTATATATAAACAAATATTTTTGATCAAATAAATACATAGTCAGTAGTGCATATTATGAAAAGACATGAACTTGGTCTGTTTACCAAGTCTCTCTGTTCTTCTCTTTCGCCTCCCGTTCATATTTCTCCAGCGTTCGTTTGTCTACCATACCAGTTAGATACTTCATGGAAAACAATTAAATATGCATTTGCTATAGCTTATAATCATAATGTATAACAGAGAGTTATGTCAGTCAAGACTTTATTAGAAAAGAATCAACATTCACTTACATAATCTGTCCACCAATTGTAGACTTGCCTGCATCTGTACAAAAGAAAAATAAATCAAATCAAAAATTCTGGAGAACATATATAAAATAACTAGACAAGGAGGCATTGTTACAAAGATATACAATTGTACATTTTAACACTAAATGACACTATAAACATGTTAACATACCCACGTGTCCAATGAATACAACATTCACATGTTCTTTTTTAGGGGCATCCGGTGGAGGAGGAGGCAGCTTGGGTGTTGGCATCTCCTCATCCTCCTCCATCATTTCATCCTGTGCCTCATCCCCACAAAATCCTGTGTCCGCCGAGGATCCACCTCCTGGTTCCTCCTCATCCGGCTCTCCTTTCTGCTCCCATGTCTCCACTGCGCTGGCATCTGTCTCTCCATTCTCCACTGCAGCATGAACATGTTTGTGTTTAGTGGACACAGGATTCAAGGTTAAGAAAACAGCCAACAAAAATGGTCTTTGAAATGATTCATTATTCATTTCACTGTAATTGCCATTTCAGTTGTGTCAGCTCAAGCGTTTAGTAAAACAATGTCATTTAGCTACATCTCTGGAAATGTAAAAAAAAAAAAAATACTGCAAAGGACCTCCTAAAGACAAGCAAACTAGAGGCCGTGAGGGCAAGTAAAGGATAATTCACTATAAAATTAAAGATTTGTTATTATTTACTCGTTTACAACCCATATGACTTTTCACAGAAAACAAAAGAAGACATTTTTGAAGAGTGTTTATATGCAGGACAGAAATAAAAATGTTGTCATCATTTACTCTACCTCATGTCATTCCAAAATTATATGACATTCTTTCTTCTCTTGGAGAGTGTTTGTATGCATTTTTGAAGTGGTTTTTTTCTTTATTATGGAAGTCAATGGGTTCCAATTTTGTTACGTTCTTCAAAATTTTTACAAGAAGAAATAATACATATGTTTGGGATCAGGGTGAATGAATGATGACAATTTTTGGGTGGTGTATCCCTTTAAGAGTGCCAAAAAAGGAAGAAATCCAATATCAATGTCTTCACATTTAAATGCAACAGATAATCAACTGATTCTTTTCACTACCTATTGTATGATATATGAAGGATGCAAAAATGGTGCTTTTGCACCCTTTTTTTTTTTTTTTTTTTTAAGCGTGAAAACTTCAGTCTCTTTTATTGCAATTGCATGTAAAAGAACGACCAGCACAGGGTGTCTCCTTCAGAGTTCCAAAGAAGAAAGTGAGTCATATGGGTGTGAAACAGCATGAAGGTGAGTAAAAGATGGCAGAATTTTCATTTCCAAGACAGTGGTTCTCGACCAGTGGGCTGGGGTCCACTAGGGGGCCTCAACACACTTCAATCAAAATTATTTACATTTACTTATGTACAATACAGATATAAAATAAGGTACAACTCATGAAAAAAAAAAATTACATTTATTTTCATTACAACTAGAGTACCAGAAATACATATCAGTTTAGATAAAAGGGGAGTTGTGGAGTCAAAAAGGTTAGGAACCACTGCAAACTAAAGAGTTTTGAAGACTTAAGCAGAGGACAGGAAAGGAATTTCAATGAACTGATTTATATGCCATTACAATAATTGTACTGCATAACAATTTACAAAAACACAATAGACCCTTTTGCTCAGCAAGCTACAATGGCAGACAATTAAGAAATGCATTCATTGTTTTGGCAGTTCTATTAAACAGGTCATTAAACACATACAATGCAGTCCTGTCTACTTTTAACAGCTTCAGAGAACACGCAAGTTAACATCTGATTCATAAAACTGTGCAGCTGTATGAAAATGTATGCTTTACATTGTCATACAGTGTACAGCTGGAATCAGGGCTAAATGAGTAAGCACTGCTCCTTTGATGGAAACATTGTCATGTGCTTCACTGGGTCAGTAGCTGCGGCTGGAGGTGTGAGTACAGAGATAAATAAGGCCTGTAATATGAGCACGTGTGCTGATGTAACAAGCCTAAGTTTCCCTCTGTATGGCTGATGTAGCAGCATTAGTGGCATTGCAACGCTATATCAGAACACAAAACCCAGGCAGAAAAGCTATCCAAAAAACATGAACATACCCACTGGTTCGGAGATCTCCATACTGGCCACTGCATCGGTGCCTGTGGACAGAGACAGAGGGGGGTAATAACTAGATAATGTTAAATTATAATGTTATAAATCAGTTTTTAAGATTAATTAAATTAAGACAATTAAATTGTTTAAATCACTATTGTGAAAGAATGGAATAGACATAATAGTAACACTTTATTTTAAGGTGTCTTCGTTACACGTGACATGTACTTACTATTATAATAGCAATAAATTATGCATAATTACATGCAAGTCAACCCTAAGCTAAATCCTCATCCTAACCCTAACCATATAGTAAGTACATTTAGTTAATTAATATTACTTAGCACTTAAATGACTGTAACAAGGACACTTTAAAATAAAGTGTAACCGACATAATTTTAATGTACAGGTGAAAACAAACAGGACATTTTGATTCAAAGTTGGCGTGAACTTTACCACCTGTAATTTACATAATAAATTACATAACCTGATTTGTCACCAGGTGACAAATATTGACAGCAAGTAATCTGCCTGTAATTATAGTAACGTAAGTATTAACAATTGTACGACAGCTGGTCATGTGATCTCAACAACGTAGCACCCGTGAGGGGCTCCTGTGTAGACTAAAACAACGAACTAAGGTCTTCGTTTCATGTAAATATACATAATTTTAATGGTATCGAAAAGGTTGCGAACTTATTTATGTGTAACGCTTTTTAAGAAAGAAACCATTAGTATATTAACTAGAAAAATCAATGAAGGGGAAGAAACAGGAAATATCCTGGTGTGAAGTCGGCGGCTAAACCGGCCACGCAAGGCTAGCCGGGTAACAGTTCATGACAGATCAGCAGTGTGTATTGAAGTGCACTAAATCAACATTTTATGAAGCGGTGACGTACAACTGGCTAGGTACAATAAAATATCTTCACTTAGCTATGATAAACATTGCGCTCAACTAACTACTAACGTTACCGTCTCTCCGGCTAGCCTGCTATAAACATTTCCAGCTAAAAGCCCTTTTATGGGAAGACCTAATCAAATCCGTGAGTCGGTTTATTAACGTTGACAGTTTACCCTCAGACGTGGCGTTTTCCGGTGAATCTCGGGAAAGAAAGGATGGTACGAATTCCGCAGCGTTCACGTTGAGCCCGGTGAAGGCGGACTGAAGCTCGGTATCAGCCGTGGCCTCAACATCGTCCTCCTGTTCCCACGAATCAGGGGCTGTGTCTCTCGAGTCCATAGTGGCTTTAACTCGAATAGCTGACGTTTCTAGCGGGTTTCGCTATAACCCACGAGGCGGCTTTGACCAAAACCAACTCAGTATCGTTTTTTCAGTATCTATTCCAGGTAAATCGAGGGATTGGGGAACTCGTAAATGTGATGCAATGGTGCATGGGCCGCCTAGTCTTCATGCGACACCCTGGACGTGTAGCTAGTTAGCAGATCCTGGATCTTGCATGCACGCAGTGCAGAAACGTGGACTGTGAAAGCAGCGACCATGTGTGATAAGAGCCACATCAACAGCTTTTCAAATTAAGGCGATTATGGTAAAGCTACAAGAACAATGTTCAAAAAGGCAAATATTAACATTAAATATCTGCAATAGTTTTTATTCAACCGATTTATGTCATTTTAATTGAATTAAAATAGCTTTGTATAAATAAATAATACTGAACCATTCAAATTACAAAATATATAAACAGATGTGTAGTGTATAAAGTATAAATACAATTCATAAACAGATAGATAACAGAGAAACATGTAAATAAATAGGTACAACTGGTTCAATCTGAACAGATTCCATCATTAACATACTGCAGACGCTGAAGGACTGGGGAACTCATAACATGTAACATGTTTTCTTAGTCTTTGGCATCTGTTATTCCTCCAGCTGTGATGGCAAAAGTAGCCTCATTTTCCGGCATGTCTGGGCTGTAGAAAAGCAAAGCTTTTGTTTTTGCCAGCATTTCAATCAAAAGACAATCATATACTTACTATAACTGTCTAAATATACAAATATATTTACCTAACAATGTTAGTGTATGCATAAATTATGCCTTGTATGTTTTCTCTTTATCTTAGCTTAGAAACAAAAAGAGGAAATGGTAACACTTTACAATAAGGTTCCATTTGTTAGCATTAGTTAACTACATTAGTTAACATGAACTAACAATGTAATAACAGAAATACTTCAAAAGCATGTATTTATCTTTTAAGTTCAACATGTACTAATAGAATATTAAAATCAAAAGTATTGTATTTGATCATTTTATTTAATAGACCATGAACTAACAAGAAACAGTTGTAACATTAATAGATTAATAAATACTGTAAAAATTTTAATGTTCATTCTTAGTCAATCCATTAGTTAATATTACGTAATGGGACCTTATTATAAAATGTTACTGAGAAAATCTTGAAATTACCTATCAAATATTTTGGCAATTCTCAATTCAGCACGTCCTTTCCTCAGGCTGATGCGTGTGGTGGAGGCATGTGCCAGTATGTGTCCACCAATGGGCTTTTTGGGATCCGCTTGAAATCTAAGATCATAATAATCAGTTCAAAATGCCCCAAAATTCTCTTTCCGGTTTGTTATGTGTTCCTACTTACGTCATTCCAGCTCCTGGATCTGCAGTCATCTGGTTGGTAACAAACACTGCAACGTTGTACTCTACATCCAAAAAATGACAGATATTACTAATTAAGTGAAGGTCATGTCCATTACACGAGCAGTCTGCATTCTCATTAATAAATATTGAAGATGATTTTCCAGACCTTCAGAGATCTTCTGCAGTCTGGAGAGCATCTGTGCAAGCTTCTGCTGTCTCTCAGCCAGCTCACCCCTTCCAGAGAAGTCCACCCGGAACAGAGCCATGATTGAGTCTATTATCTGTGGAAAATCAATTGTTGATGGCCTCAAAATTAAGTAAAATCACTTCCTTAAACCTCAGAAAGTGTATTTCTTGATTCTTACCAGAAGCTTGAAGACACCTCCTTCCTCATGGAACTTGGCTGCAACAAAGTCTAACAGTTCCATCTGATGCTCACCTAATAATAAAAAGACAGGTTGATAAAAAATAAAAACACCACTCTTTGTGACCTCACTGACTGGTCTGTTAAACAGCATTTCAAAATTAAGATAAAAAGTTCTGAGGTGAAAGTTCTTACTCGTATATGCACGTGCATATAGCACATTATCCAGTACAGCTTCATGATCCACACTGAATCTGTCAGCTATGTCCTTTAGCCTCTCAGGCCGACTGGGGTTCCAATTATTAAGGAGAAAAAGGATTCTCCATATTGAATAGGTTTAGTAAAATGAATGTGGCACAAAGCAAGCAAATGCAGAAATGATACAAGGTGTTTTCAGAATCGATGAAGATGACCTTTCCTCCTGTGTACCCATATTCACCGGGAAGCTGAGCGGTTACTAGAAAAAGAGAAATAGAGTGACATTAATGATCTAAAAATGAGACTTAAATTCCACATTTAACATTTCCACAGGATCCATTTTTGCTCTTACCACACAGTGTATGAGAGAGTTGAGTCTTTCCAGTTCTGAATTCTGAACGAGGCATGGGAAACGATTTATAAAAACATGTCATTTTGGACAGAAAATGCATAACGTATAATTTTGGTTCGTAAACATAACAGCACCCTACCACCAAAAGCCTCGGTAATGGCCATACTCTCCACACCTCCTCCTAGGAGTTTGCTAAACAAAATATGAATAAAGCATTTCTGCTTTCATGTGACTTCAATCAGAAGTGTAAACCCTTATTAAGTACAGATCCCCATACATGACAAAGGAAATATAAAAACTTAATTTGTGATTGTGTTTTATTAATTCCTTCCCTCATTTTATTACTCAGTATCTAGTTTTGTTCATCTGTGGGGCTTTGACTGTTAAACAGGTTATTTCTTACTCAAACTCCAGACTGCCTGTTGTGATGTGGAACACTTGCTTCCTTTTTACACTGTATTCAGATGCTGTCTGAAATCCACATATCTGCATGCAAAAAGACTAAATGTAATAACTCTACAATACATAAATCCAGTCTTGTTATATAAATTCCAGGAAGCCCCATCAAATTACCATCAGTTTCCCAGCGGCTTCCTTTATTTTGTCAACTTTAGCCTCAGACAGTCCCTTTACATTACAGAGAGCACGGCGTGTGGTCATCTGGATGCCTTTCACAGTACAAATGCCTACAGACTTCAGTTTCTTAATGTCAGCCATGTTCAAGAGAGAGGGATATGAATCAGAGCCACCTTCATGATGACATTTTCATGACTTTAAAAACTTAACAGTAACATTATTAACGTTACTTACAATTCCATGTTTCTGTAAGAGCTCAATGTCTTGAAAAAAGGATTCCTGTGGGGGAATTTATATGACATATGTATACATACATACATATATATATATATATATACACACACAACTTTAAACAAGTAACAAAAAAGAAAAATATTAATTTAAAAGTTTATTATTTTCCTTAAATAAAACTCACTAACACGTTTGAAATTGTATTGGTTAACTTAAGCTCATAGAAATGAATATGAATCACCTCATCTTCTTGGTACCCCGATTCATCCTCCAAAGCCTGGTCCTCTAAAGTTTTCATTCTATGGATTTGTTTTTAAAAAATCAGTTCACAATAAAATACATTGTTTTGGGGGCCAAATAGCCGTTCATAACAGTCTGTAAGTATCTAGATAAATCTTTATATTTGGCTTACTTTTTAATCAGCTGCCTGTTAACTGTTAGCTGTCTGTTTCAAAGGAATTTATCTTAATTCTCGCTGTAGCTGTTACATTAACAAGTAGTGTCATGTTCCTCGTAAAAGTGTAAAAATAATTATTTTGACAAAAATAAATGAATATAAACGAAATTTTACCTCACGGTAATCCCTCAAAGAAAGCTGACAGAAACCAGTGACTCAAATCAGTGATGATCTCGCGCTGAGTGACACTTTAGCGCGCGAATCTGTCCCGCGCTCTGTAAATCTCAGTAAACTGAAATTAAAAAATTTCAGCTTTTTTAATAGTTGTGATTTTTACACTTCAATAAACATATATCTAGGTGGTTTTGTGTATCTCTTTCTCTGTTTTAAACTAAAATGTAAAAATAAATAAATAAACTTTATTAACTAAATTAATAAATATAAACACAGGTGACAGACTACGGACACGTTCCACAATTTTATTAAAACGATTTACTTTCAAGTCTGTCTGCTAAAAAAGTTTTTGAAAAAGTTTTACTATGCCTTCATTTATTTCTAAGGCATTCAAATACATTTAATGCTGTTGATATTTTATTCTCCAAAACCCAGATCTCCAAACATGAAAACCTTATAAAAATGTATAAAAAGTTTTTTTTTTCCCCCATGTAAACTACGATAATCTAAATAAACAGAGAACGTGGAAATGGTTAATTTAGGACTTTTAAACTGACGTGATTTCGTTTTGTGACGTCACTTCCACCTATAAAACCTGAAAAATATAATATTTAAAAATATATATTTATTCAAAACAACTATTTTTAAGGAAATAGCTTTGTCTGGGGGGTTATTTTATTCATTGTCAGCTGGCTATTGATGTTAGGATTAGGTTTAGGTAAAAAGCTATTTTGATCAAATCATCACTGCACTGTCCAACTGAAACATGACTTTTATTTTGCATTAACAAGTGACACGCAAATATTTAATATGAAATATAAAGTATACACAAAAAACAATGACAGAGGAGGACTTGTTTTTTATTCCTGTCATGTGTAGCAAACATAATTATTCACTAATGAATGTACAATGTTTTGAAACATTCGTTCTTAAATACTTCACAATGGTTCTGCATACTGTATGGCTTTTGTCTGAGGAATAACATTGCAGAAGCTTTGTATGATATTAGTTCTACTTGTAAAAGACACCGTTGGTAGAGAACCACTTCTAACGGTTTGAACATTTCTCAATCAAGAACAAGAAACAACCATAATTTGTAGACATAAAATTTCACAATCAATATTGGCCTTGTGTGCCCTCATAACTACTACAGATCTTTTGAATGCTGTTACAGATTCTCTGCACGTCAGTGTTGATCCAGCACTTCAATGGCTAACATTGCATATAATGCACCTACAACACAGTGGAAATATTCCCCAAAAGCTGATATACTCTATATTAGATAGCTGTAATAAAAAAGTAAAAGATCAGAGCTTGGATGAAAGTCTATGCAGAATGATTTGTGAGAAATGTAGAGAGAGAGGGAAGTTTATAAAAAGTCATCAGGGTCTCCACTGTACACACAAACTATACAGGGTAACGACTTCTTGATGTTGACCAACCACAGCATCTTCTCACATCAATCTCCAGTTCCTGCTCCCTCTCTCTTTCCCCTTCCTCTTCTACAACTCATGGATGTTACAACATATACATCATCACAGCTTCCCAGGAGCAGGTGGCATCATTCCAGGCATTCCTCCAGACATGCCAGCATTTGGACCCAACAAAATCTATTAAAAGCAGAAAAATGACCAAGGAAATGAGAAATGGATTTATATTTCAATAAAAAATTACACATAAAACACAAGCTTTTAAATATGGTAAACCACAACATCACAAACTTACATTTAAAGCAAAAAAGCAGTTGAAAATAAGACAAAAAATACAGGCACAAGACTGTGTAGGAAAGAATCACAAATCCTATGAAGCATTGCAAATCATGCATACACAAATTAATACACAATGCATACACAAATTCTTTTGATACAAAATTACTCATCCTGTTAAAGGAGATTCTCATCATATAGCTCACCTCTATTTAGCCGAGTATGATATTGCAGGGAAAGTGTTTATATTTATGCAGGACGTTGGTGATACTTACATGTCTCTGCTGTTGTAGTTGTTGCTGTTCCAGCTGTAACCTCTCAGTCTCAAAGACAACCGGCAGAACCAGAATCATAAAGGAAGTAGTGCCGACCCATAGAGCTGAGCGGGAGAAACTGCAAGAAAGCATAATATGAAAAAAATGTCCAGATTATAAAGAAAAGTACTGTTTTAAGTGGAAGATACAACTGCCAGTACCTCACCTGTAAAGTTTTTTGGCTACAGATAGTGAACTCTGTGCAGAAACTTCAGCTGCTGATCGCAGTGATTCTGGAAACATCTCTGTGAGACCCCACAACCTCTCCAACAGTGTTTCATCCAACTGGAAAAAATAGGAGGCATGTCAGAAAAAACTGGCTTGGTAAAAATGGCTTACTCAGGACTCAATGGAAAACCTCATTCCTCATGTGCAGGTACACGGCATTTGACAATTGACGAGTTCTATTAACTGTGAAATATTAAATTATGATATACTATGTGTATGTGAAAAATTAAGATTGATTTTAAAGGAAAAACACTAATGATTGCCCTTTAAATGTTATTCTTAAGAAATAATAGTAAATTAAAATAAATTATTTATATAAATTGATCATTATTTACTAGAAATTATTATTCGAGTGACATTTGTGAAATGCAAAATTAAGATAAAATGTTGTCACTTGCACAGAACATATCCCTGAATAAAATAAAATAAAATAAACGTGAGACAAATACCCAAACAACTTAAGAAGTAGGCTTTTCATTTTATGCAAGGTTTGACCAGCTAAATAGCTAATATTGGCTATAAAAGCACCAAACAAGATAATAGCTTTAGTATTTTTCCTTACAGTTTCCTATATCTTCACAATTTCACCAGGTCAAGCAAAACTGTCAAAGATATCAAGTAACGTTACCTCTTCATCCTCATCGTCTCCCTCGATCTCGTCTTCGGGGGGTCGTGTCTCCACACGGCCGGAGTCTGGAGAGAGCTCCTGGATAGCAGCCATTTAAAATACCACGCTAGTCACTGTAACCAATAACGTTATATTATAATTGTGAAAGGATTTCAGTGATGTCTTACAGCTTCACAACCAAAGAGCACGCATTGAAGCCCGAGGTCACTCGGATTACATGGAGACGGATTTACTTCCTCGGTTCCTTGTAAGGAAGCACAAAGACTTGTTAGGACACCTATCGACAGGGAGGTCTTACTGCGGCTCATGATTGCGTGCCAGTGGACGATGAAATAGTGGAAGATTGCTGTTTTTATTATTACTATGAAGTGGAGGAGGAACTCCAATTACGTACATATTCACGTCACTTCATACCAAAAAAAAAAAACCCAGAGAGAGAGAGAGAGAGAGAGAAAACATACGGCTACTGTGGGAGTTTCAGACAGTTGTTTCGAAACAAAACAGATTGTTTATTTTATTATTATTATTTATTTATTGCCTAGTACTTTTTAGCATGAATACTTGGAACAAGCTCCATGTCTTTTCTTTAAAGGTTTTAAAGGTTTTTTTACTGATGGGAATCTGTAGTTCAGTTTTGTGTATACTTGTTTACTATCAGGCAATTTTGTGGGGAAAATAAATAAACTTTTTTTTTTATTATTCTGTATTTCATTTAGGTTAAGAGTTATTTATTCAGTCAGCTACTTATTGAATTAATACTTAATAGTTCCTAATTTAAAATAAGGGTCTGTGCTTCCCCAGTGATCACAAATATGCTCAAATGTTTGTTTATTTTGATCACAATATATACTAGAAAGAGTGCTCTTAATAGCCTTAAAATATTGTATGTATAAAAAGTATTAGTTGTATTTTACACATGCTTTCTTTTATGGAGCTTTGATAGAGACATAATCTTTTCATGAAATTAAAGGGATACTCCACCCCAAAATGAACATTTTGTCGTAACTTACCCCCATGTCGTTCCAAACCCATAAAAACTTTGTTCGTCTTCGGAGTCCCAAGCCTCCTGGTTTTCATCCAAAATATCTTAAATTGTGTTCTGAAGATGAATGAAGCTTTAACGGGTTTGAAACAACACGGTGGTAAGTGATTAATGACAAAATTTTTATTTTGGGGTGGAGAATCCCTTTAAATGTTTTTAAACACTTCACTGAAAATTTTTAATTTACAAATTAAAAAACATAACTCAATTACATATATGTACACAATTATACATTGGGTGGATACAGGGTGGATCTGTGTAATGTGGAACACTGACTAATGTGGGATACCTAAGCTTCAGTGCATTTGTCTCTTCTGTTTCACATTAAATTGGTGTTGAATTCAAGCAGGGTGTCGAGTTATTGAAATAACTTGACTTTCTAGATCAGAGAGGAAACATTTCTTGTGAAGTCCGCTCAAAGTCATTGACATTTGTGTTATTACAAATTATTGTTGTTTTATTATTTTTTGATAAAATGATTTTTTTGAAGAGATATTTTATATTTTATAAATGTGTGTATAGGTTTTTTTTATTTAAGACATCACATGTTCCAAAGTTTTAAAATATTTTATGAAATTATTTTGCTATCTTTATTGTTACATTTTTGACTTAATTTCATGGTTATTATTGTCGCTGTCAGAAATCTGATGTTTTTGTAATGAATTATTTTAAATGGTATATGATTTCTGTTATATAGTTGTATTTACCATTCCACATTTCAACATACAGGCTACTAGATTTTTAGACAAACTGATGTAGAGAGCAAACACACTGTAGGCATACTAAATTAATCAACCAAACATGGGTATGCACATTTAACCAGAAGTGTTAAATGTACAAATTTTACTATTTATAACCCAAAACATAGTGTACCAGATTTGTGCGCAAGCTAGCTGTCCCACATTAGAAAATCCACAAATTATTAAACAATAGACATCCATCAGAACACTGATTGTCACTGGATACATTTATAGTTGTGATCTGGTTATGATCATTTGTATTCATCGAAAATAAAAGGCTGTGTACATTACACCAGCCATGTAAAAATATTCACATCAGTCTACACTTTCATTTAAAGTTGACAACTACGTGTAAAATACATAATAAACTCTTTTTAGACCTTATAAACTTAAATATAAACGTCGATGGGATTAAATGGGTTAATAAAAAGAAGTTACACAATGTTGTTGACTGATATTTTTGTGTGCTGAGGTCCCGCCCTCATTCTTAAAGCCTTGCGTCATCGTGTGTGTGTTTTTTATGAATGAAAGGATCCAGCCCGCCGATGGTGGACTGATTCCGGGAAAAAAGGCGTTTAGCTTTCTAGTGCGTCTAAACACGGGCCCGTGCTGCGATCACGTATGTCAGTCGAAACACCGAACCAGCGGTAAGAATCGTGGACTGCTCCGTATTCAGCTTCGTGTGAAATCAGCAAAGAAGAAAAATCAACACCAGGCAAGATTTGCATTTTATTTGCTTCGTATTTCGACATTTGTTTACACTAAGGAAACTGAGGGTTGTTAGCAAATCCGCTGTAACGTTAACGTTACATTCACTCAGTGTTGGTTTTAACGTAATACCCACTCTACTGATACTGTTATGGCTTAGCTCTGTATATTAACCTATCATTGAGAGTCGCATTTTATACATTTTTAATAGTATTAGTCTTAATGAGCGCGAATAGCATGTTTTTTATCACGATGTTTGGTGTAGCAACAAGCTAACGCGTAATAAGGAACTAGCTGCTTAAATGTTGTCGTTTCAGGCAGTTAAAATATATATTTGTTTTCAGCATAACTGTATGTATAATGTTCAGAACTACTCAAAACGTGTAAACATGTATGTTGTTTTCGATGGGAAACTAACGTTAGTCAGCAAACCTTGGTTTGATTCGAACTAACTTAGTAGCCTACGTTAGTATCTTACGTAATAAACGGGTTCTTGCGTTGTTATAATCTTTTATTATGTTTTATTCATAATTATAAGTTATATTTGATTTTTTTATTGTTAAATTGTCGCGTTGTAAGAAATGCAATACTTATGGAGCATGTTGTCCTCAAGACGTTTCGGGGAAAATGACAGCCGAAGACCTGTGTTGTTGTTGTTTATTAAATAAATAGGAGTTTTATAAACTGTTTATAAGTGTGTGTGGTAATATTTGTTGTGGCTAAGTAAGTGGGTATTTTATAAATGATGTGAAACGCGAAATGTGAAAGGAAAGGATTAAGTAAGGAGCTGCTGTGAAGTCAGGAATGGAGGACTTGTGCTGAATCACCGTGACTCTGTGGAAAAGCTCGGTCGGTTATTTGAGGCAGTAGCTCGCGCCGCGCGGATGATAGGCGCACGTCCCACGCATGACGGGAAGACTCGTGGTCAGCAGCGTTCACTTCTTCATCTGGACTTTGACCAGTCGTGATTCACTGTCAAGAAAAAAATGCTAACTCTTTGGATACGGGAAGCCTAGATTTAGAAGAATGAAAATAAGATCTGGAGGTTTGTCTTTAAATGGTCTTACAGATTGAGTGTTCACGAGAAGACCGCACAAACCACATTATATATTTATATAAGCATAGTTCCTGTCTTCTGTCTTCCTTATTATGTGCTAAAATTCACCACCCAGCTATGACGCCATACACCTGTTCATAGTAGTCAACCGATGTCTTTTAATACTTGATCCCCTGGTGGCCGATATTAAATTTATATTTTAACTACTTTATTTAGAAATAATTTATTTTGAAGGCATGGTAATCCTATAGAATTTTTCGGAAATAAAGAAACTGCTAAACATCTATGCTGATGATATATCAGCCGATATAATCAACACTGCGGATCTCGCATAGCATTTTGTTATTTCTGTTGTAGCCTATAACATCATTCAGTTATGTAAGGGCTCTATGCCTTCTAGTGCAAGGTGTCACTTGGCAAAACATTTTAATGAAAATGTCGAGTCCATAATATTTTTATTATGCTTTGACTATTTAATAAAAGCAAGGCACTCAAAGATTTTGTAGTATTGTGAATATTGTGTTTCGCAGATTCAAGCAATATAACTACGGCCTTTAGCTTTGACTGTTATTCACAATTTAGTGTGACCATGTATTCTATTTTCACTCAATCGGTTTGTTTGATATTTACAGGTTTCAGGGATACATAAATCCAGACAATGACTTCAGACGGCAGAGCCAGTAAAGCCCTGAAGGTAAAGATCATTTTACTGAAACCACTTTGGAATTTTGTCACATTCTGTAAATTGTAATTTTTACAAAAATATACTGTAAAAAAATGCTGGAGTTAAACCTGTTAATTGGCTGTTAACTGTAAGTTAACTTACAATATACAATACATGAGAGACTGTGAATGGAGTATAACATCACTCTATGTAATTTTACTGTAAAATACTGTCAAATTTATGGTATAGCAGTTCGCTGGTCAAAACTATAAATTGCCGCAATTTACAGAACAAAAGGACATTCATTCCCAGAAGTCACATTGTGACATCAACATCACAGTTTTACTTTATTATTCCTTTCTTCTCATTTGTGTTATCAGACAGATAGGGTACTTTTCTGTTATTAAGTTAGTGTGCATTGTATTATTTTAGTCTTGTGTGTTACTCTGATGGCATTTCGTCTTTTTGTATGGCATTGTGAATGGTTTATATATGGAGTATTGGTCAGCTTTTATGGACAGGCCACTTATGATGAACTCTGATTCATCATGTGGCTTTCTGTTTTACCATCTCTATTATTATGTTGGCTGTGTCAGCATATTTTTTGTATAACATTATAGCATTTAATTAAACATAAGGTTGTAATCTGAAAACTACACAGGCACCAATATTCCACCTGGTAATTCCTCAAACATTTTTACCATGTTTTTTAGGGTGAATTTTCTGGTTACCGTAGTTGCCTTTTTTACAGTAAAAAAAACCCCACAATTTTTTTTTACAATGCAAATAATGTCCTATTATTTCAGGTGAAGAGGGAATGCGGGGAGAACGTCCCAGTGCTGAGCGACAGTGAGCTCATGTCGCTGTCGGTGCGCGAGCTCAACTTGCACTTGCGCGGTTTGTCTCGCGAGGAAGTGCAGAAGCTGAAGCAGAGGCGACGCACGTTGAAAAACCGCGGCTACGCGGCGAGCTGCCGAGTGAAGCGCGTGTCCCAGCGCGAGGCCCTGGAGCAGCAGAAGAAGGAGCTGCAGCGGGAGGTGGAGCGGCTGGGGGCCGAGAACGCAGGCATGCGGCGGGAGCTGGAAGGGCTGGGTGCCCGTCTCGCCGCCCTGCAGCGCTTCGCCAGAGGTCTGGAATCCGGAGGAGGCAGTCTGCTGGCCACCACACCCCGTCTGAACACAGCCTCCGTCATTACCATAGTGAAGACACCGCAGCAGATGCACACCTCTAAAGAGCAAGGAGCATCCTAGGGCTCCACATGGATACGCAGACACACATAGGTACATCCCACAGACAGACAGACCATGTATACTCACATATACAGGAAGAAAAACAAGTACCAGTTGGGAATTACAGTTTCACATACATGTATAAACACACACAGACTGTATATACAGTCTTATAAATGTCCAAGAATAATCTCAGTGCTGTTGTTGTGGCCTCGAATATCCTGACAAGTGTATAAGTCTGCACTTATAAAGCTATTGCTAATGATAGCGTTATTGCTATTTATGCCCATTACTGTGCTTTCTGGATGGTGATATATGTTTAAAAAAAAATAGTCCTAACAACTTGTCTTCATGTGGGACCACCAACATTTCAGAAGTTGGTTAGTTTTGCTGGATTATCTCCATGGTATTACGGTGTCATGGGACAAGAGAACGTGCAGATCTATTGATACATGCCATTTATATATTCTAATGTTTGTATAAAAGACAAATGTTCAACAACAGACATGAAAGCTATTTTATTTGTGTTCGAAACAAGATGTTTGAAGGTAATTTGTGCTGTGATTGGTCTAAATACTACTTCTGATTGACTAGTTTGGGGTCATTGTTTGAATTATTGTGTGTTTTTTTGTAATGTTTACTTGTTGTAAGGAGTTAGTAGTTTAGTAATGGTAAAGTATACAGCCTTATTACTTATAATATGATTCAGTATGTGTGAGGGTCATATTTGTACTAATATTAGAGCGACTTGTTTGTAGTGGTATTTTTGTATTTAAAACCAAGACCATATATATTATTTGCTATTTATGATTAAAAACGTATCTGAATATTTTGGACAGCTGGAATATTTAAAAAAAAAAATACCATTCAAGGGGAAAAAAGAGAGGAAGGGGAATCTGAGGAAGATGTGAAAATAGAGGACAAAGGGGAAGAGAGGAGCCAGAAGGAGAAGTGAGCACTTGCATCTCACACGGGAGGGAAAAAAGGAGGATAAGAAAGTGACAGAAGGAAAGTGAAAGATATAAATGATATCACATATACGTCACATCAACCCGTGGTCGTCAGGATGACTTCCAACTACAAGCCGGGTTTACTCCAGTGAACGGAGTGATACTGTATGATCAGGTGACGATCCGTCATGTTAAACGTGGATCTCTCTGGTGATTTGTTTTATTGTGTAGTTAGCAATGTCGTCATCAGTACTGAGAATCTAACCTGGGAATATCATGCCCATGATACCTGTGCTTCAGAACAATGTGCAGAATGTTTTGTAAGAGAGGAGAGCACACAAAAAACCTGATGTTTGTATTTATTATCTGTATTTTTCTATGGTAAATTCATTGTCTATTTTATATCATTTAATTGAAATAAATGTTGTATATATTGTATATAGAAATATGTGTATTCACTGAGTAAAAAACAAAACAAAAACAGTATTCCACAAACATATACAGACAAAAATTTTTTATTGTTCCTAGCCCAGAGCATCAAGGGAAAAAACAGAAGCAAAATCTTTGACATAGTAATACATAATGCTCTGTTTAAAATAACATGACAGTACAAAGAACGTCTTAGTGTAACTTCAAAATATGTTTCCACAAAATATATATATATATATATTTTTTTTAAACATAACAGCGCTTCCTATGTTACTTTAAACCAAGCTCTGAATAACAACGTACAGAAATAGCTTGCCAAAATGTTCTAGGATATTCAGATTTTTCCTAAATATACAAAACTGCTTAGTGCAAGTTACAACAATGTCTATATTATTAAAAGAAATCCTCCCCTTATAAAGAATACACTGCAAAAACACTAACATAACTATAAGCAGGTACCATACACACTCGTACTTGGTTCCAGCTGCTTTGTTTTTATACTGGCCTCTATTGTACCACTAAAAGCATAGGACAGTTAATAAGTAACTCCTAAGATGCTATCTAAGCTTCAAGCTTGGTCATCGAGGGCCTAGTGCTAGCTAAAGAGGTAAATGGCGGATGCTTCTGAAGAATGGGAGAGACTTTGGTGTGGCTCTCAAAGGATCAGTGATAACAGGCGTGTCCCATAACGATAAAGGGTGCAAACAGAGAGATATTCCTCCCTCTAGTGGGATATCTAGAAACAATACAGTACCTAATAAAAGGATAGCTCACCAAAACTGAACATTTTGTCATTTACTCACCCTCATGTATAATTTACTTTCAGTACAAAACTAAAGAAGGTATTCTGAAGTGTTTCTTTTAGTCCATAAATTGAAAAGTTTAATGTTGATGTTAACTTGTGTGTCTGCGTTTAGTTTAAGAATGACATGAAGGTGAATAAATGATGACAATTGTCATTTTTGGGTGATCTGTCCCTTTAAATTTTAAAATTATATACATTTCGCATTTCCATCGGATAACAGAATAAACTGATGGTACTTTACTGTTCTTTCTCAGTGAAATTCTAGCATACACTAAGAAGCGTAACCTAAATCTATTTTTAAACCACTTGGTTAACCCAGATAGATGCTTTCTCCTGCAGTGGTCCAGGACGGTCACACTATTATTTGTGCAAATATGCACCAGGCGAGTAATGTTCCAATTACAGCCTTAGTTATAATCCAGACCGCCTTAATCTGTAATCTTATCGTGGAACATCAACCGCTCCCCGTCCCTTGATTCATCCGTCAAAACAACAACAGCTGGTACTCTCTCTACCGTCACTGCGCTCTCTCATTCACAGTCGTACCCGCCCTTTAAATCACTGGGGAAGCTATAAACACTGTTGAAACAGAAGCAAAGGTGCACTTGAACTTGTAAATCAAAAACGGAACATTCCCACCAAACGGGGAGCCTCCAATACAAATATGCTGGGATGTCCAAAATCCCCCTATTTGAAACTACAAGCATAAAAAAATACATCAATCCAAACGCTGAAGTGTCAGACCACGTGGGTTTTCCAAATTTGGCTAATAAAGTATAAATGAATGTATTTTTTAATTCTCTGTATAAACATCAACATCAGACAAAAGCGCATCAGGATTTCTTTTCAAAACAACTATGCAAGTATAAGCAGCTTAATTTCAGATTCTACTGCGCTAGAACGTAACTACTTGCTTAAGATGGTCCTTTAATAACCTGTTCCTACGTTAACCTCATCATTACACTACCGCAGCAGTAAACGGTCCCTTATGGAGTACCTTAAAACTCATCATCGGAGCTAAGCAGCAGGGTTTTCTCATTGTCCCGGCCGCTCACGCAGCTGTGATTGCGGGATATGGGCGGTGCGGTGACCCCCTGCTCCAGGGTGGACTGCTGGGTGTACTGTTGGTAGGCTGGGGAGAAATTGTGGATGGCATCCTGAACCATGTCTCCAGGGTTCATGGTCTCCTTTAAGCTGCTGGAGATGCTTTTCATAGGGGCACAGCGACCTAGAAGAACGGAGAACTTAATTAGAGATTAAGGATGGTGGCATGAGAGCTTGACTTTTCAATTTTGGGTGAACTATCCCTTTAAGAGTCCACTGTCCCTGCAGGAGATGTGGTTTAAGATCAGGAACTGTAGCCTACCGTACTGTCCATATGTTGGAACAGGGCCTAAGAGTGCAGCATGAAAAGAAGAAACAAAGAAAAGATGGAAAGGGGCAGAAGGGTGGATGTGGTGCATGGGATGACCAAATAAAAATAAAGAGAAATTGAAAGCAAGATGTGGAAATATAAACAATAAAAAGCATTGAAATAATAGAAAAGAATGAATAGATTGAGGAATGAATGATTTACAGAAGAAAAGCAGAAGAAAAGAGAAAGTCAGCCATGACTTCTGAGCCATTATCATTGTGACAAAATGTTACGAGAATGACTGTTCTTGAAATCTCAATAAAACATGCCTCAATTAGGGAATAAATAAGTACAGCAGCAATTTTGTCACTTTATGTTAAAACTGCCCCGCTCTCAATATGCAAGTAAGGGGTCAGTAAGGTTTTTTTACTTTTGAAATAAATACTTTTATTCAGCAAGGATGGATTAAATTAATCAAAAGATATTAAAGCATTTATAATGTTAAAATGCATTTATTTCAAATAAATTTTCTACTCATTAAAAGTCCACAAAATATTAAGCAGCAAAACACATTTTTTACAAATGATATAAAAATATTTCACAATATTACCGTTTTTAACTGTAATTTTTTTGATCAAATAAATCACCTCAAACTTTTAACTGTAGTGTAAACTAGTCTTTTACATTGTTTTACATATATTAGAGGAAAAAAAACATGCCATTTGTTCATGAACAAAGCAACAAAGATGTAAAGCTCACCAAGGGAATCCAGTCTTTTGTCCATGTAGACCTTGTAGGTAAACGCATGTCGCAGGGCCAAGGCGGCAAAGAACATCTCGATGCAAATGATGAAGTTCTGGTATCCAGCTGCAACGGTTCCCTCGCCGACAGAAACCTCAGGAGAGCTGATCTGAGGAATCGCACCACATTTCTCCAAGATGGCCAGCAGCATGCCTGTAAGACCAGTGAGATCACAGTTTACCACTAGCTTTAAATAGTTAAAAAGTCTATATGAATGTGCATTCACAATTCCAATCCATTTCACAGAATATTCAACAAGAAGAAATTAAGGACTTGGTTTTATCCATAAAAACCTGACATCACATACAGAAGCCAAAAACAATAATTGGGCAACATAAATGCCTACTGACGTCAACTGGAAAAAAACAGTTATTTGAGGGGTGGAGCAGGTTTTGATGAAAATAATATGAAGACATTTTTTGCTTAATATGACCATTTATTGCAAATGGGGTCAATTTTGATTTCATGTTGACTTTAGTATTTCTATAGCTGTAGATCTAACCTTGCCAGAAGGAGAGGAAGATGACTGATTTGACCATGAAGAACTTGAGCATGGGCCTGTAGGGACTGAGGAGGTCTCGGGTGGAGAAGTAGAACAAGAAAAGGGCGTAGAGAGACAGGCTGACGGAGATATTGTAGATGATGGTCACATACAAGTAACCACTAGCAACACTGTGGGATCAGAAACAAAATTCTAAAATCAAAAATTCCGTTTTGGAATTTGAAATCTTGAGTATTAGTGAAAACAGTCACAGATCAGACAGCACACGAGAACCACATACTTGAAGTCCCCATCACGGTATTTCCCAAAGGCCTGCAGGATGACTGTAATCATGGCCATCAGGGGTTTTACCACACAGAACTGTAAAGTGGCCTGTAAAATGAATTAATGAACAAATTACTCAAACAATATCTGGAAACAAAAAGATAAATAGGAACAAGGATTTCGGAAAGTGTTCAATAAGCAAACCTGTTTGCAAAATCGAAGGAAGCCAATGGAGTAGGTCTTGCCCCAAAGACAACATGTTCCATAAATACAGCTGGACCTGCAGCAGAACAAAAACAGATTGGTTTCACATAAATATGTTAAGCTATTACTTAACTTAGGGTGCGTTTACACTTGTAGTTCAGTCATCTTGGTTCTTTTGACCTGAATCAAAAAAGAAAATTATATATTTAATCCCGCTTCACTAAGCGTTCACACTGTGATTTTTAAAACAAAACACCTGAAGATACAAGACAACAGGCATAAGGATAAGCTTGCAACCTGATTGGTCAACTTTCATGACTTTTATTAACAAACATCCAAAACTACTGTGTTCTGAGCTAAGAGCGCTCATGTACATGCAGTGTTTTTTATTTAGCTGATAACTCAAAAGGAGTTAATAAAATATGTGAAGGAGTTTGAATGGCAGCGTTCGCGCTAACAGAGCAATCGCACTAGATTTTATTTTAATCAAACCAAACCTGCCAAGTGTGAACACACACTTAAACACACCTGGAGTCTCATAAAACATCAGTAAGAACATTGATTTGACGCATGCTTTAAAAAGTTCTCACACAAAAGTATAAGTGGAAATGGAATATGACACTCACTCAATGGGTTTTCCTCTGATCTCAGCCATGATAGCGCTCTCTCCTCCAAGATATTCATAACACAGGCTCAAGAAGTTATAAATCACAAATGCTGAAAAAAAATGGATTGAATTAGCACTGAAATTATATCTTTATTTTACATGAGAGATTGAAGTCTGGTGATTACTTGCAAGTCTTCTCAGAAAACACATTTGGTAGTAAACCTCAATAGTTTAATCTCATACTGTGGCACACAGCAGACCTTTCTGACTAAATCCCATCATCAGTGTTTCACCAAACACCAACAAAAGACTTCTGCTAAACAATGCAGTGGTGCATGGCTAAAACATCCCTCGTGATGGTCTGGCCATGCCACGAATAAAAGAATTACAGTAACAGAATCTTTCATCCTTTGAGCACACCATGTGCTTTTCTAAATCAAAGATTATAGGACGCTCACAAAACTTACATTGATTTTTAACAGTCTTGTTATATTTACCATTCATTTTCTCCATTAGAGACTTCTTCAATTAAGAGATCTAAAGCATGAACCAAACCAACCAGATCCAATATTAATCACAAAATAACAAACTTTGATTTGACGTAATAAAGTACACTACCATTCAAAGTTTGGGATCTGTAAGGTTTCTGAAATGCTTTTGAAATCATTTTGGAACGACATGAGGGTGAGTAATTAATGACAGAATTTTCATTTTTGGGTGAACTATCCCTTTAAAGAAACTGTTTTCTAGTTGAATATAGTTTAAAATGTATTTTATTACTGTGAACATTTATTTTAAATAGAATTATATTACAACATTAAATATTTGGTCAAAAATTCTGTCAATTTTGATCTGTCTGAATAAAAGTATACATTTCCTTTAAAAAAGCTCACACTTTTGCTGCTTCTGAGGTGGGATATGGGTAAGGTTAGGGACAGGTTTGGTGGTATGGGTAAGTTTTAGGGTGGTTTAAGGTGTAAGGGATGGCTCAACAGTGTAATTACAGAAATTAATTACAGATTAATTACAAGTAGGTAATTTTAAAAATATAAGCAGAATGTAAAAACACGTATGTACACAATAAGTGCATACAATCAAATTATTTATTTAAATGTAAGTGCATAGTAGTTAAGGCCACTTAATACAAAGTGGGACCAAAAAGAATAACCTAACCAGCTACTATTAGCTATATTTGTAATGTAAAATAATTATTATCTTATGTTGTTTTTATAATCAAGTGTTAATCAATTTCACAAAAGTACTGCTATGAAACATTCCTATGTTATAATCTTAAATCTGTATCTTTATGAAGATAATTAATAGGATATTTATTTCCAGAACCCTATTAAATGCACTCTATTAAATCATTAATTTTGTGAGACTCCATTAGATCATTTCAAAGAACTGTGCCGATATTCACAGCATCCCCAGCGGGTGTTAATTTGTCCTTTTCCCTTGCTCTGTGGAGCAGTGTATGTGTGACAGTGGAGGTTGGAGCTCAGCTCTATATATAGCACGTGCACCCTACACTGCTGAGTCGGGAGTCAGACAGCAGTGCAGCTGAAGGTCTAGTGAGTCTGAAGAGTCTACAAAACCCTCCCCCCTCAAAACACATGGAAGCCTCAATACACCCAATTAAGAGAAATCAAAACTATCCAAACATTTATCTGTGAATGAAACATTTACAACCAAGCAAGAACTAAAATGAATTAATCATTTAAAAACCAACCAATCTGAATATTGCTATGGCACAGTACCAGTGTTATTCTAAGCATCCCTGAAATACTATTACAGTGTTGTTAATATTTTGAATAAGATTTTATTTTTTTTATATTTTTCTGTCTTATTTTAATTATAGTTTTTTAGTACAGTTTTAGTCATCGTGATGCATGTTTGACATTTTTATTAGTTTTCTATATAGTTTATTTAGTTTTAGTTTTGTTACCAAAATGAGACATTTAGACATTTTGCCTCGGCAGCTAGCGGGAATAATATTCAGTTTAAAATGTAGTTCAAATTCAAGCTTATGTTTATATATATATATATATATATATATATATATATATATATATATAATATATATATATATATATATATATATATATATATATATATATATATATATATATATATATACAGTACAGACCAAAAGTTTGGAAAGATTACTATTTTTTAATGTTTTTGAAAGAAGTCTCTCTTCTGCTCATCAAGCCTGCATTTATTTGATCAAAAATACAGAAAAAAAATGTAATATTGTGATATATTATTACAATTTAAAGTATATTTTTTTAAATGTATTATACTTTAAATTATCATTTATTTCTGTGATGCAAAGCTGAATTTTTAGGATCATTATCACATGATCCTTTAGAAATCATTCTAATATGATGATTCATTATCAAAGTTGGAAACAGTTTGCTGCTTAATATTTTTTTCAGAACATGTGATACTTTTTTAGGATACTTTGATGAATAAAAAGTAAAAAAAAAGAGAAGCTATGTTTTTAAAATATAAATATTTTTGTAATAACAATATACACTACTGGTCAGTAATTTGGGGTCAGTAATTGATTTTTTTTTCTTTTTTTTTTTTTTAAATAAAATCAATACTTTTATTCAGCAAGGATGTGTTAAATTGATAAAAAGTGATAGTAAAGAAAATATATTATTAGAATATATATTATTAGAATTATTTTTTTATTTTGAATAAATGCAGTTCTTTTTAACCTTTTATTCATCAAATATATTAGACAGCAGAACTGTTTCCAACACTCATAATAAATCAGAATATTAGAATGATTTCTAAATGATCATGTGATAGACTGGATGTTACATGTGACACTGAAGGCTGGAGTAATGGTGCTGAAAATTCAGCTTTGCATCACAGGAATAAATTCTTTTTTTTAAGTATATTCAAATAGAAAACTATTATTTTAAGTTGTAATAATATTTCACAATATTACTGTTTTTTCTGTATTTTCGATCAAATAAATGCAGGCTTGGTGAGCAGAAGAAACTTCTTTCAAAAACATAAAAAATAGTAATGTTTCCAAACTTTTGGTCTGTACTGTATATATATTATTTCAGCTAAATGTTAAAGTAATAAAAATGGTTTTAGATTTAGTCAACAATAACAACCATGCACTGTACTAGTTTGGTGTCAAATGAGCACCTGGTTTATTAGTTTATCCATGTGCATCTGCTCCACTGATGTTACTATGCAACAATCGCTTCTGGAAATCCCAGCTGACTACGGATCCAGATCCAGAGAGCCTCTCAGGCAGCATAGATGTCGTGTTTAATGCTCCAGGCGCAAAAACAGCTTAAAAAAAAAAAAAAAAAAGAGGCCTACCCTCATAGCAATCCCTGACTGTGTCGAAGTACACATAGTACTGGTCGTTGGTAAAGAAGAGAAGGCTGAGCCAGGAGTCAAAGGCATAGATGGGTACGATGAAAAGGATGCGCACTATGTGCCTCTGCTCCTTGGGAGAGCTGTAGTAACGCAAATGCATGTAGATCTGCAAAAAATCAAATGTAAACACATTGAAATACACTGACTTGAGTTTTGATTCTCAGGCCCAGCTGGTTAAGGTGTTGTTTACCTGGTGGCAGGTGAGCAGAAGTGCTGTCCACACAAAGAAGCCTGACACTGCCTGGGCTGTGGTTGTCATGAGAAAAATGGGCTTCTCTGGAGTGAGCAGAGGAGCTTCTGGTAACCAGGAGATGTTGGGGCCAGTAGGAGCCATTGTGGCTAGTGAACCAGGAGCCATCCCGACAACTTCCTCCCCAAAATGATCAGACAATGGCACGTCACGTCTCAAAAGCTGTGGCGATAGAGATTGGATGTTAAAATCAGTGGGAATCAAACATGCCGAAGAAGGGTGTGTAAAGTAGAAAAGTGATGTACTGGAACGATATTTACTTTAAAAATGCCATGAAAATGAATCAGAGGACAGGAATGAGGTCTGTTAAACAATATGACATCAGACACCATGAATCATTTCACAGTAATATGGTGCAAGATAATGTGGGCAAGCAGAGAAATGAAACTAAAATCAGCCAGAGGTTATAGACACAATATAACGGAAGTAGAAACAGATCTTTTCTCGATATGGTGATTCGAGTGAAATGGGTTATCGAAAAAAAAAAAAAAACAGTAGGGTGTGGACTTGGTTCTAACCATCATTTGTTGGTTGGATGGAGGCAAATCAGAATGTGAACTTTAGGTCAACTGTAAGAAATGGAAAGTGTTTAAGTGAACAAAACAATTGTAGAAGGCTGGCATGCGTCACTAGAGAGAAGTCTACGGTTTCAATGGATGACTGAATTATTATGATATTTGGATTAAAAATGACAAGGTCAACTTTTAATGAAACGTAAGATTGGATGAATCGTTCACCATGAAGTCAATAATATGCATTAGGGAATAGGGTGAATTTTTATTTCATGCTTTAATGAAATGGCATGAACATTTTTATAACCCCTAAAATGCTTGAGAATTAAAAAGTGTGGCTGTATTCAGACATGAAAAATGGTTACACCACTATACATAAGCACTTACTGTAACTTAAAACAGGCCAAGGACCATTTAGGTTTGCTGAAAGTGGGTTTAATTTTTGTATTTACAAAGTATGAAGAACAGGAAATTATGTTTATCCATATGTCTTTATCCATATATGTGTGTATCTCACATCTTCATTGTTTACACCAACTTAAAGCTAACTTTATGATTTTTTATTTTAATTTGTATCTTATACTTTATAGTTTTGTCATATTTACTCACTCTAATGTTGTTCAAATCTGTATGACGTTCTTTACTTTTGTGTTTTCTGCAACACAGATGTAGATAGAAGAAAAGATGAAAACAATGAAATTCAACACTGACTGGTGAGAAAACACACGTTTGAATCAACATGAGGATACAATTACACAGTTTTAATTATTGGGTAAAACCGTAAATCATATGTTGAATGCATGCAAAGTTTACTTTTTGTGTTATATGTTGATCTTATTTGCAGAGCATCGTAAATGTAGTTGAGTCACATAACGTTAGCTGAAGTTCACCCTAAAATTAGCAAGGAAAAGTATCTACAAACTAGAAAAACGGGCAACTTACCAATAACATAAACGCACATTTAAAACCATTCGCCGTGCACAAAGGAAAACAAATGAGAAGCAATTCGGCCTTAATTGTTTAAAGGCATCGCTGCTGGCCGTCATCCATGTTTATATTCCAGCGCCGTTGATCTCTGCTGGAAAATCTGCGCTCCGTGCTTTTTTTATTTGTTCCCATGTAATAATTCACCACGTCTTTGGACCGTTTCCAGTGTATTCGCTACTCTTCTGAAGGATTTTACCTACAGTCTTAGTTGGATTGCCGTTGAAAGGCAGTTCCTTCCCTCCCAACTCCCCTTGAGTTCAATAAAATCTCTCGCGGATTAGACTAACGGGGATAAAAGTGGAAAGCTGCTGTGAAGTCTGCTACAACAACACGCAGCTTTGTTTTTTTGTTTTTTCTAAAATGGACTGTAGTTTTAGAAACTTCAAAATAAAAGTCCTTGCTCAGTGACGCAATTTGCAGTAAATAATGCATTTTTTAAGAATTACGTAATACTGTTTATTGTGGACCAATGTTTTTAGAAATATAAATTGGAATAAAGCTTGGCGTATTTGTGAAATATACTGTTTAAATAATAAAGTAAAAGCGGTTATATTTAAAAAATTTACATGGTGTATATCCAGCTAAAAGTGTGCTAGAGAGATTTCATTTGGATATTGATTATTCCTGTGATGTTTGTTCAATGGAAAAGTAGTCTATTTTCCATCTGTTTTGTAATTGTGTATACACGAGGATTTTCTGGGTGGATCTGAAAAAATTTAAAAAGAAAACAAATAGTATATTATATTCAAGTAAAAAAAATTTGATGTATGTATTATTCCAGTGAAAATAATAATTAAACTTTACTCGTACAACTTTTTATTATTTTGGGAAAATTTCACATACATTACACATTTACATACATATAAAGTGTTACATACCACTTGTATGTATTGTGTTTTTGTATTTTTTACAATGTTTACATATATTTTGATCTTGTTTTATAAGACAACCAATGCAGTTTTAATAATCCTTTCAGAGGGGTGAACTGGAATTAAACAGCTCTCGTTACTTTTTACACAAGCTTTTTTTTTTTTAAAGAAATGAAATAAGTTCACAAGGTTCGATAGCTTATGTGTGTTTATTTATAAATGAGGTTTTTATGGCTAATGTCAATGCAGGAGTCTTCATATCAAATTACACCACATTGTTCAGCTGTTTAATTGTAAGAGTGGAATTCAGGTCTTTAATAATGCTCAAATTGATCTTTAGGTTAGTTCACTACAGCCAATATTTCAATCAATCTCTCCAACAATTCAGATGTCATCTGTTCAGTGTACAATCTTGACACATCCATTCAGTGATGTCTACAGCTCAAACACCGGTTTGACTGGAAACAACATTCTTGGAAATTCTTAACTTTTGCATATTTAATACTTAACATGGAAAAGATGGTTCCACGAAACCTCATACATCAGTAAGGTGTCAACATACAACACTTTTTGTGCAAGGGATATATTTGTTACACTCTATCAATATTCAATTTTAACTTTACAGTCCAACAAGCAAGTCCATTTATCCCGGCATTTCAGACAAAACAGAGAACAACCAGAGCCTTCATCAGGTCGCGGGTAAAAATTCTCTTTTCCACTTCCACCGTTCGAGTCTTGTGATCCTCTTAAAACTATATCTATCCACTGTCCACATGCGTCCGTATCATCGATGTCTCATTCCAACAGCAACAACCTGCAGTGCGTGAGGACGGGGGAGCACTTTGTCCATTACAAAAATGTGGTTCCTTTCTTTCTGCTTCTTGCCTCTGTCGCACATAGAAAGATGAATATAAATGCTTTAGGGGAGTTGTCTGTTGTAATCCTGCAAAACGATGGTTGAGTCAATGACAAATGTAATGTAATGTAATTTATTCCTGGCAAAGCTTAATTTTCAGCAACCATTACTCTAGTCTTCAGTGTCACATGATCCTTCAGAAATTGTTATAATGCTGATTTAATGCTCAAAAAACTTCTTAATAGTTTGTGAAACTGTGACATGTCTTTACTGTCCCTTTTGATCAATTGAATGCATCCTTACTGAATGTTTAATGAATTATTCATTTATAAATATCAGTTTTTAGGGGGTTATATCACTTCCTATATCACAACCTTAACTAACCATCCCTATCCTAACCGTCATATAAAAGGTCTCATTGATATTAGACACTGAACTGAGCAAACAATATGAGGATCTGCATGTGTCCTTTCTCTGATGTCGTTAAAGCAGCAAGCCCCAAGAAGCTGTGGTTTACAGTGAATTTATAACAGCTAAGGGGTGTTGTTAGGCACAAGGTTTCACAGAATAATAGGGAGCAAATAAAGTGTAATGATATAAATAAAAACAGCATTCTTCCACCAATCAATGTAGTTCCTCCGAAACAATTGTGGTTCCAACAAAGTGGTTGCTGAGCAACACACAGAAGTAAACAAAGGTATGTTTGCAGTGTAATTTACAACAGCTTTGAATGAGGCTCAGCCAATCAGAATCAAGAACCAGAACTATCTGTTTTATAATTCCTGTTTTGTCCTTCAAGTTTCTGCATGTTGGTTGCAACATATCACTTTGATCTGGTGGACAATTTTTTTATATGTATATAATTATATTATAAATGCTTCACTACTATTCTCCTAAGAAATAATAAGAGAATATGCCAAAACACTTTTTACCTTTTTTCTTTACTATGATATCAGGACAGTTGTATTTCCCTGACATTTATGACTTCATCTCCCCAAAAAATATCCAAATGAATTTTCATTCAGAAATTAAAACCATGCTCATCATAGAGGAGGTGTATTGTGTGTATGAAAAATCATTACGCATAAGAATTGCAGTTCAATACATTTTTGAATAAATGAAAAAATCCAGACCAACCTCCTAAAAACAGTAAATGACAGAGAACTTGCAGAGCTCATTTCCCCATGTGTTCGAATGGAACGCTGACCTGTGTAGGGGAGACAGAGACGGGTCAGAACAAAAACAAATATCAGCGAATTAAGCAAAGAACCAGTACGTGAACGGAAACCTGTGGGGGGGTGATGCGAATCTGATCGTGACGGAGAGGGAGGTCAGGGGAGGCATTGGCAGGAGCGCCGCGGTGCAGCCTTAAACACACTCTCCTTTCCCGCTCAGCTCCTCGGCCTGCTCTTGGAGATGCGTTCCCTGAGAGACAAAAAAACTGGTGCGTTTTAAAGGGATACTCCACCCCAAAATGAAAATTGTCATTAATCACTTACCCCCATGTCGTTCCAAACTTGTAAAAGCTCGTAAATTTTGGATGAAAACCTGGAGGCTTGAGACTGTCCCATAGACTGCCAAGTAAATAACAGTGTCAAGGTCCATAAAAGGTATGAAACCCGTCATCCGAATACTCCATCTGCTATCAGACGTGTAATCTGGGTTATATGAAGCAACGGGAACACTTTTTCTAAGCAAAGAAAACAAAAACAATGACTTTATCTAACAATTCCTTTGTCAACAGTCTCCTCTGTGTCTCACCATATCACCGTATGCTGTGTATGCTATTCTGTGTCATCCGCGCCACAAGGATGCGCTGTTACATTTCAAATCAAAGCTGAATACACGTAGGAACAGTGCATCCTTGTGGCGCGGATGATACAGAAGAGCACACGCAGCATACGGTGATACGGAGAGACACAGAGGAGAATTGCTGAATAAAGTCGTTATTTTTGTTTTCTTCGCTTACAAAAAGTATTCCTGTCGCTTCATATAACCCAGATTGCACGTCTGATGACAGATGGAGTATACTGATGACGACTTTCATACCTTTTATGGACCATGACACTGTTATTTACAAACCCGATTCCAAAAAAGTTGGGACACTGTACAAATTGTGAGTAAAAAAGGAATGGAATAATTTACAAATCTCATAAACTTATATTTTATTCACAATAGAATATAGATAACATATCAAATGTTGAAAGTGAGACATTTTGAAATGTCATGCCAAATATTGGCTCATTTTGGATTTCATGAGAGCTACACACCCCAAAAAGTTGGGACAGGTAGCAATAAGAGGCCGGAAAAGTTAAATGTGCATATAAGAAACAGCTGGAGAACCAATTAGCAACTTATTAGGTCAATTGGCAACATGATTGGGTATAAAAAGAGCCTCTCAGAGTGGCAGTGTCTCTCAGAAGTCAAGATGGGCAGAGGATCACCAATTTCCCCAAATCCCGCCGTCAAAAATAGTGGAGCAGAAAGGAGTTTCTCAGAGAAAAATTGAAAAGAGTTTTAAGTTATCATCATCTACAGTGCATAATATCATCCAAAGATTCAGAGAATCTGGAACAATCTTTGTGCGTTAGGGTAAAGGTGGAGAACCATACTGGATGCCCGTGATCTTCGGGCCTTTAGACGGCAGGAATGCTACTGTAATGGAAATCACAACATGGGCTCAGGAATACTTCCAGAAAACATTGTCGTAGAACACAATCCACCGTGCCATTCGCTGTTGCTGGCTAAAACTCTATAGGTCAAAAAATAAGCCATATCTAAACATGATCCAGAAGCGCAGGTGTTTTCTCTGGACCAAGGCTCATTTAAAATGGACTGTGGCAAAGTGGAAAACTGTTCTGTGGTCAGACGAATCAAAATTTGAAGTTCTTTTTGGAAAACTGGGACGCCATGTCATCTGGACTAAAGAGGAAAAGGACAACCCAAGTTGTTATCAGCGCTCAGTTCAGAAGCCTGCATCACTGATGGTATGGGGTTGCATGAGTGCGTGTGGCATGGGCAGCTTACACATCTGCAAAGGCACCATCAATGCTGAAAGGTATATCCAATTCTAGAACAACATATGCTCCCAACCAGACGTCGTCTCTTTCAGGGAAGACCTTGCATTTTTCAACATGACAATGCCAGACAACATACTGCAATTACAACATCATGGCTGCGTAGAAGAAGGATCCGGGTACTGAAATGGCCAGCCTGCAGTCCAGATCTTTCACCCGTAGAAAACATTTGGCGCATCATAAAGAGGAAGATGCGACAAAGAAGACATAAGACAGATAAGCAACTAGAAGCCTGTATTAGACAAGAATGGGACAAAATTCCTATTCCTAAACTTGAGCAACTTGTATCCTTAGTCCCCAGACGTTTGCAGACTGTTATAAAAAGAAGAGGGGATGCCACACAGTGGTAAACATGGCCTTGTCCCAACTTTTTTGAGATGTGTTGATGCCATGAAATTTAAAATCAACTTATTTTTCCCTTAAAATTTTACATTTTCTCAGTTTAAACATGTGATATGTCATCTATGTTGAATTCTGAATAAAATATTGAAATTCGAAACTTCCACATCATTGCATTCTGTTTTTATTCACAATTTGTACAGTGTCCCAACTTTTTTGGAATCGGGTTTGTACTTGGCAGTCTATGGGACAGTCACAGGCCTCCAGGTTTTCATCCAAAATATCTTAAATTGTGTTCCGAAGATGAACAGAGCTTTTACAGGTTTTGAACGACATGGGGGTATTTGATTAATGACAAAATTTTCCTTTTGGGGTGGAGTATCCCTTTAAGTGCTGATTTCAATAACAAACAGCAAAGAAGGTCAGGCAGATGCGCTTTCATAAGGAAGAGAAGCCACATACTTCATCCTCAGACTCACCAGACTGTGGCACACGGGAGACAGGTGTTGAGCTGGCGGGGTCTGGGCCATTGCGGACCCTATTAGGGGCCGGGAGGTTGGGGCCAGAGGGCAAAGCACGAGCCGCAGAACCCGGCGGTCCGCCTCCAGTCCTCTCATCCCTCTCCTCTCCCTCTCCCCTCTGCTCCTTCTCTTTATCTTCTGCTGTCCTGCTGGAACCCTGACACAGTCAGAAAAACCCCCAAGGTGAGCAATATAATGTACATTTGAACTGCACCGCAAAAAATCATGCAAAATGTTTAAAGAACATACAAATTTCAGCATGTTCCAGTCAAACACATAGTCATATGAAAATCCCTGTCTGTGGAAAAGATTCCTGAACAGCTGTCTCAGGTACGAGTAGTCAGGTTTGTCATCGAACCGGAGTGAGCGGCAGAAGTTCATGTAGGTTGAAAATTCAGCTAGAGATGTATTAAAGAAAGAGAACAGCGTTAAACGAGAAATTGAATTTGATATGATTTTCCAGCTGTTCAAATTGCATCTACTCACATGGATAGCCCTTGCAAAGAACCTCAATGGGGGTTGACATCTTTTTCTCACTGATTCGCTCATACTTTTGTCTTTTAGTAGCTGCTTTGAGGCCTTGCCAGGGCAGAGAACCCAAGTTAAAGTACATAAGCACATAGCCAAGGGACTCGAGATCATCCCGTCGAGATTGCTCTGTGGAAACAAAAGTAAATACACTGTAGAATAACCCAAAATAAAGAGTCTATTTTTATCAACAGAATGCATTTCAGGGGCCCTTACCAATGCCCAAATGAGTGTTAATGGAGGCATAACGGGCAGTGCCAGTCAAGTTCTTGTTCTCACGATACGGGATGTGCTGATGTGTGCGGGCGTCACGATACTTTTTAGCCAAGCCGAAGTCTATGATGTAGACCAGGTTTCCCTTCTTGCCAAGCCCCATCAGGAAATTATCAGGTTTAATGTCTCTGTGAATGAAGTTCTTGGAGTGGATGTACTCGATTCTGCTGATCTGAAAAAAATCAACATAAAACAAATCGAAAACAATTGTCCCTATGTATAAAATCTATATGTATTTTAATTGATTAAATTTTTTTCTGGGCTAAAATAATGTTTTGGCACGACAGTTTAGGAGGTTTTATGTAGTTTTTCCTCTGAACATTACAAAAATTAAGCAAAAGCTTAAATTCTGCAGCAAGGCTTTCAAATAATCAACTAGATTTTTACATCAAAATTTTGCATATAAATTTCATTATTTTAATATGGTAAAAACTTGCATTTATGACCATAGAGCATTAAAGGTAGCTGCCATTGCACTGCTATTGAATTGCTATGGTATTCAAAGTGGTTTTAAGTACATTGCTATGCAGTTGCTAGGTTGTTCTGGAAATTTATGATATTCCGATCCCGTATAGGTCCCTCTTCCATTATAAACCTATAGGAATTTTGCCCTTTTTCTCCATCAAGTTTTTACACGTACAATAGTAACAGAATGCTTCCTTCAAAGTGTCACATCTATTTTGGGCAAGGGTTTGTCCAAATAACTATCCCTAAGTATGAGTGATAATATAATTTTTTTTCCTTTAAGATCTTGTTTATATATTTTTCAATGCAATTACCATCTGGTCTGCCAGGAGCAGGACTGTTTTAAGTGTGAATTTCCTTGAGCAGAAGTTGAACAGATCTTCCAAGCTTGGACCCAGGAGCTCCATCACCATGACATTGTAGTCCCCTTCAGCACCACACCATTTGATCGAGGGAATACCCACTAAGGTTGAAAGGAGATTGAAGAGCCATGTCTAGAAAGCCATTTGCAGCATCAAAAACGAAAACGGAAGGAAATCAGTTCTCACCTCCACCTTGCATCATCTTATAGAACTTGCTCTCAATATGTAACTGTGGATGTTTAGTCTTCACACTCTCCAGTTTAATGGCTACCTCCTCTCCTGACGTGATGTTTGCACCTGCAAGATTTTATTTTTACATCATCAGGGCACCACACTTTCATGAAATCTACATCAGTAGCCAATTCATGTAAATCATATATACATTTTACCCAAGTAAATGTCACCAAAGGAGCCACTTCCAATCTTTCGCCCAAGACGGTATTTACTCCCAACACGTAACTCCATGATACCTCCCCTAAAAGCAGCCTTGGAGTCATACAAAATGTTAGTATGATGTAGATCAAATACATTAGTCCCATACAATTACAGATCTGCATTTCAGCACACAGCAGATGTAAATATCAGGCTCACTTCAGCATTCCTTCCATGATTCTCACCAGCTCAGATGTAATTCACATTTCAGACTAAAAAAAAAAAAAAAAGGCTGCAAATGCAGTCAGCACTGGCAGCCATGCATCTAACATCTGACATCTGAGTCATGTGATCCGAACGCAGTTGCTGTTCAATTCCTACGAACTTGCAACGAACAGGTTAATATTTAGTCGCTGATTATTGCAAACTATAAGCGTTCGAATGAGACATTGAAAATTACCCATTTTCGTGAGTGTTTTATGGCGTTTGCATAATTGAACACATAAATGTCTTCAGCGATTTTCAGCCAATTTTGTAGCAGCCGCACCCAAGACCATGTTGATCCCGAGATTTCACAAACTGTTCATACTGCTGACATTAACATTTATTCAGGACAGCTAAACGAATCCTAAAGACTCATGTCCTGATACGACCTTAAAGCAGGAACATCTTTCTTACCTAACGTGAGGTGGTGGAAAAGTGAGGCTGGTCGACAGGCTTGCGCTCGTAAGACAGGACCCTGGACAGCGAAGAGTGCAAGCGTAATTTTAAACGTCTCATCACAAATGTAATTCCAACCACTACTTTCCTCCTCAGATTTTAAATCCCTGATTTCATATCTCAGCACATGGATTGACCTACTTGCATTAGCGGGCTAGCGAGCAGCAGCCTCCCTTGTTTGTATCCCAGCGCACTTCTCACAGAAATGATGTCATTCACACACTAGCGGAAGGACCCGGATCACTTCAAGGGGCCGCGCGCTTGACGTGCGTACGCAGCCTCTCTTCTATCCACACGCGAGGAATTACGAGGCTCTTTTTTATTATCAGCGAAACGGTCTTTTCTATATTATTCTTATTTAAAAAAAAAAAAAAAAAAATTAAACTTTTTTTGAATTATGGTAAAGACGTACTATTAAAAAAGATACAATTATTGCGGATTAAGAAACTGATTTTGATAACCATACTCTGGTACCTTACGTATGTTATGTACGTATCGGATTTCAAATTATTTTAACACACAATTATTTAAATACACACACACACACATATACACACATATACAAGGAAAAAAAAAAGAAATAAATATCTTCTCAAAAAATTTGCATATTGTGAAAAAGTTCATTATTTTCCATAATGTAATGATAAAAATTAAACTTTCATATATTTTAGATTCCTTGCACACCAACTGAAATATTTCAGGTCTTTTATTGTTTTAATACTGATGATTTTGGCATACAGCTCATGAAAACCCAAAATTCCTATCTCAAAAAATTAGCATATTTCATCCGACCAATAAAAGAAAAGTGTTTTTAATACAAAAAAAGTCACACCTTCAAATAATTATGTTCAGTTATGCACTCAATACTTGGTCGGGAATCCTTTTGCAGAAATGACTGCTTCAATGCGGCGTGGCATGGAGGCAATCAGCCTGTGGCACTGCTGAGGTGTTATGGAGGCCCAGGATGCTTCGATAGCGGCCTTAAGCTCATCCAGAGTGTTGGGTCTTGCGTCTCTCAACTTTCTCTTCACAATATCCCACAGATTCTCTATGGGGTTCAGGTCAGGAGAGTTGGCAGGCCAATTGAGCACAGTAATACCATGGTCAGTAAACCATTTACCAGTGGTTTTGGCACTGTGAGCAGGTGCCAGGTCGTGCTGAAAAAACGAAATCTTCATCTCCATAAAGCTTTTCAGCAGATGGAAGCATGAAGTGCTCCAAAATCTCCTGATAGCTAGCTGCATTGACCCTGCCCTTGATAAAACACAGTGGACCAACACCAGCAGCTGACATGGCACCCCAGACCATCACTGACTGTGGGTACTTGACACTGGACTTCAGGCATTTTGGCATTTCCTTCTCCCCAGTCTTCCTCCAGACTCTGGCACCTTGATTTCCGAATGACATGCAAAATTTGCTTTCATCCGAAAAAAGTACTTTGGACCACTGAGCAACAGTCCAGTGCTGCTTCTCTGTAGCCCAGGTCAGGTGCTTCTGCCGCTGTTTCTGGTTCAAAAGCACACGCCTGTGCACGGTGGCTCTGGATGTTTCTACTCCAGACTCAGTCCACTGCTTCCGCAGGTCCCCCAAGGTCTAGAATCAGTCCTTCTCCACAATCTTCCTCAGGGTCGGTCCCGGTCGCCTCTTCTCGTTGTGCAGCGTTTTTTTTTCCACACTTTTTCCTTCCCATAGACTTCCCACTGAGGTGCCTTGATACAGCACTCTGGGAACAGCCTATTCGTTCAGAAATTTCTTTCTGTGTCTTACCCTCTCGCTTGAGAGGGTAATGTTTTATATATATATATATATATATATATATATATATATATATATATATATATATATATATATATATATATATATATATATACATAAAACATTATTCACGTATTTGCTCATTTGGTACGTAGCCGTGTAATAACTGGGATTACATACAGTCATTATTGCAAAATAAACTCGTAAATATTGATAAAACAGTCCAAACCAGTGGATCTCAATTAGGGGGCCTCAAAATGACTTTAAAAGCTTAAAAACAAAACAAAAACAAGCATTTAAATAAGCCAAAACAATGATATAATGATCATGGTTTTATTTTAATTTACCTCTGTCTTGTCTTGGGAAAACCTGGATACAGGAGAAGTCTCATTTCAAAAATGAACTGTAAAGGCATGAAAAATTATAAAACAACTGTCTAAAAAGGGCCTAATAGGCAAGTTCATCTATTTGAGAAACAGATTGTAAAACAACAATAACCCTTACAAACCTGTAATTATAAGGGTGGATTCCAGCTTTGAAAAAGCTGAACAGAAGTCACAATTGAATAATGAATAAAAGAAAGTGCACACAATTGGCGACAAAATTAAATTCAACCTTTATTAATTGTCTTGTTCTATTTTTAAATTAATTTCTTTTGTAAAATCAGAAACAAAAAAAAAAAACCTGAACACGAGTGATAAAGCCCGCCTTAATTTATAATGGTACACAACAACAAAAACAACTGGTAACTTTTTAAGTGTTCCTAAAACACCCATCCAGCTCAGCTTGGTACAATAAGGTTTGGCATGTTTCATGTTTCATTATGAATGCCTTCAGTTGGTTGCATCTTCTAAAAAAAAAAATATTTTTCTTTATTATAATTATTGCAATTCAGACAATATATAAAACAAAAAAAGGCTGCTAAAACCACAACTTAAGAAATATTCATTAGTGCCAATGTTCTTGAACTTGCTGTCACTCACACACACAGCCACACCTGCATACGTATCATGCGCACATAGACATCAAACACCTGAAATAAGCTGTCACTCATACATTTACTCACCGCCCTAATCCAGCACCGATCTTTGTAAATACACCACGCTTGTTAATCTCTGGCTGCCACACATTCATCGATGCCTCACAAACACTCTGAATGTCGCCTCCATTTCCTGGGACTTCACTCATGCACGCACAGGCAGAAAGGGCACCTTGTACAGCTAAGTAACATCCAAGTGATCGTCATTATGACAACATACTCAATTAAGAAAAAAAAAAACGAGGTCAGCGTCTGGGGGAAAAAAAAAACATTTCTGGATTTCATCATCATTTAAAACAAAAAAAGACAACGAGATACAGTTTGTCAGACATCAGAACAGTGTTTTGAGTAATTTAGGTTTGCATGAAAATGGAGCTGTAACAATGTGAGCGTTCAATGAACATTGCATGATGCATATTTTTGTCCTTTTTTGTCTGGTTTCTCCTTTACAGTGCACGCCTGAGTGAGAGAGTCTCAGTATGCGAGTGTGATCTTTATGACCTCAAGGATTTAGGATTCATCCAGTTGAGTCAGTATATAAGTCCAACTGTTTACATGTCCAGTTCAAGTCTTGCTGAAGTCTTCATTTAAGGATAAGAAGAAATGGGATGTGTTTGTGTGTGCGTACATGTGTATCAGTACTGACTGACTTCCACACACTGCTCCTCCACGCTCCCATGTTGTGAAGATCGGATTATGGGGAGCTCGAAACACTGCTAAGGGTAAAAATGACAGTGTGTGTACATTTGGAACCAGTGTTGTCTATATCATTTTGTATTAATGCATTTTGCTAGGTTTCATAATGCAGCCGGTGTGCTTCTCAGCACTTAAGTGTTTATCGGCATCTGATGTTTGAGTACTCGTCTACATAGGTGTTACAAATGTATACTAAATACTTGGATGTGTATTTATGCATCATGTGCCCTTCTGAGTGACAGAGGGCATGTACACAAATCGCCTGTATTCTGATTAATGTTCCTATATTCCTGCATCTGTGATAATATAGGAGGATAGCTGTTATATTTATATATCTGTTGTATGTATATATGTGTTTGTGTGTGTGTGTTGCTGCATTTGTTTTCGTGTGCATCAGTCAGATAGAGTCTGCACCTCCTCCCAGCAGGTCTCCAGGCAACAGCGCTGCAGGGCTGCTCATCTGGTGCCGATCTTCCATGGCCGGAGAGCCCCATAGACTGCTGCTTGTGTACCCTGGAGTCATGCCGCTCCACAACCCTGCCCTGCCAGGATCAACGCCCCCTGTGTTGCTGCCCACACTTCCGCCAGCACCGTTGCTGCTCCACTGGGTGAAAATACTTAGGCCCGCTCCCTGGGCAGAGGCAGGGTCAGGAGAGCTGCCTGTACCTTCTAAACTCTGCCAGGTAGAGCCAGAGGGCCCAGTTCCACCAGCATTGTTGCTTCCTCCTGTTAAACTTCCCACTCCAGCCCGTTCTCGCTCGCCACTCCCAGTGCTGATGGTACCCACAGCCCCAGCCCCCGATGACCCGGTCACGCCTGCCGGCCCGGAGACAGCTACGCCACCGGTTCCACTACCTCCACTGCCGCTTCCTCCAGCTCCAGTCTGGGAATGTGCAAAATAGCGAGCAACCTCCTCCTCGCTCACAAACTCGGCCAGGATTGTGGTGTTACCTAAAACACACCTGGAAAGAATTTTCAGAGATTACAGTTAGGAAGACGTCTACAAGGTATAGAAGCCCGTTTCTGCCACAGTTGTGATATTATATTTCACAATGTAATCATTAGGGATGCACTGAATGTTCGGCAACCGAAAAAAGTGAAATCCCGAATAATATGTACCGAACAATGACTAACGCAATCAAATAGAGGCACGCACTAATGCAGCAAACATATCGGCAGTGTGAAAGTATTTAAAACTATCAGAGAAAGACGCAGATATCATTACAAGCATGAAGCACCGACAGCGAGAGACTGTTTAGTGCTGCATCACGTCTCCGGTGAGAAGAAGATGTGGCTGATGCTGGTGGTTTAGGCTACTGTATGATGACTGATATTGCGAAATGGCCTCAAACGATTAGTAAATAAACTGCAGAATGTTATATTTTCTAATTCATGCACGAATGTATTCTGACAGCGCTGCACGTGCTCACGCTGTCAGGGTTTAAAGTTCAAAGCACGAAGAAAATCTGCACTGAACTTGTTACTCGTCAGTGGCTCAGCAACATTTTTGTGAATTTTTTAAAGGCATGTGACAATGTGATGCGTGCAACAAACATCTTCCCAAATTTGTAATGAGAATCATTTATAAATCTGCATGCTGTTGTCAACCATAAGAACCATTGAGATCTTCCTGCGGGTTTGTGCCAAAATAAAAGCCGAGAAAAAGCAACAACTCCATCAACATCCATAAATGTTAGTATTGTGATTTTACTGTTGTTCTGTAAAATAAAATAAAAAAAAGACAACAATGATAATAATAATTACCCTACAACAGCTCTATTAGTACATTTATTCACACAGAGTTTTCAAATTGGGATCTGTAATGTATTCTGTTTTAAAGGGGTCATATGATGTGATTTAAAATTTTCCTTTCTCTTTGGAGTGTTACAAGCTCTTGGTGCATAAAGAAGATCTGTAAAGTTGCAAAGACTAAAGTCTCAAATCCAAAGAGAATTCTTTATAAAAGTTAAGAGATGTGTGCAACACATTTTATTGAGAACTGTTTACTGATCCTGGGCTGTTCTGACTCACAGTCTGCAAGTAAGTTTTTTTTATTTAAAGAATTTGCCACTGATGATTCAAATGTGAGTTTTGAGCAGTGTAGAATAGCGCTTGTTGTTTGTTGTTTCTCCAATCACAAATGCAGACATGTTTTTATGTTTACACGGCGCGATGCAATGCAACACGTAAAAAGGCAGTATAAGTCATTATAATCAGTAATTATGTCCCCCACTGGATGCAACAAATGACTCGTTTGTAATGGGTTTTAATGTTTGTGTCTCGTTGCTCCGTCCGGTGTTCTGACAAATAATGCTACCTATCAGATTATGCTACCAACACTCTATTTATCCTACTGTAAGGGTAGGTTTAGGGTTGGGGTAGGTGTACATGTTAATAAAGCCTCACACCTTATTAATATCATGGTGGAAGCAAAATCTGATAGGTAGCACTTTTCTCTATTGCAGTGGTTCCCAACCTTTTTCAACTCGCGGCCCACACAACCAAACACATATGTTTGCGGGGCACACTGCAAAAAAATTAACTGACCCCCCTATTGTTGGGTTAATAACTTAGTACTCAGAAGCTAGATTGTTAACTGTATTTATTGAATGAACTAGGGATGTGCGATATGGACAAAACAATCGCGATCAATTTTGCGATTTCGATACTAATCACAATTTTGACACACACAGATATGCTTTACAGTCATAAATGCATTCAGGATGAATTTGAAATATATTTCCAAAAGAAAACCAATTAGAGCTTTATCAAAAAGTTGTAACATCTCTAGAACAGACATAAGTCAAAGTAATCACTGTAGTAAACATTGTGTAACAAAATTTCTAGACTTATGGCAAAAAAAATATAAAATAAATAAATCCTGTGTCCAGGGACTTTTTTTCTTTTTTGCCATACATTGTTCATAGAGCTCATTAATTGTAGCGGTGCCTCAGGTGTTGAAATAGATTTGTTACATTATACAGGTTCACACGTACTCCGTCTGCAGTGCGTATACAGTATGTGTATGCGGTGCAGAAAGCAGCAGCGAGGGCGCATTAATGTAACGCGAAAGCACATTAAATTAATGCGCGAGCGCTAATCTGTCAGCACGCACGCACATTTCTTTTGCTCTGTCACAAAACGAGACGCGCTTGCTCAGATACACGCTGCCCTCGCCCAGAGAAAGTGCGCGCACTTAAAACGCGTCTTCTCTCGCTCAAACTGCGTCCTGTGCACTCACAACTCTCTCTATGCTCATGTGCTAGATATTAATTATTTTCGCACGTTTTTATTTCTAGCCTTTTATCGCGTGCAGTGTGAACGCTCTGATCCGTTAATGGGCTCGGAAAAAGGCGCATCACATCTGTTCTCGCGCTAGGCGCGTTGCATTAGATCGGATGGCATACTGCGGGAGGTCAGGGCCGCGGAAAATCGTGCTATAAAGCGATTTAGAAGTTGCGCACGCTCAAATCGTGATTTTATGACTATTTCTATCGCACAGCCATAGAATGAACTGGCAATGAACAGATAATAACTCGGGCTTATTTAATTATATATATGAAATGATGTTATTATGTTATGACTTAGACATTTTTACATATATTAACAATATTATTAATTATTTTAATAGTAATTGGCGGCCCACCTTCAATACCATCGCGACCCACTAGGGGGCCGCGGCCCACAGGTTGAAAACCACTGCTCTATTGAATTACGCTACCATCTGTTTTAATGGGAGGTAGCAAAATCTGACAGGGTAGCACAAATCGTAAGAACACAGCATGGTGAGGGGTGTAACATGTCCGTCACACGCTTGAGGCATTCGCTCAATTACAACGCACTGGATAGCTGGCCAATCACAGCACACCTCACTTTTCATAATGATGAGCTTTGTAAAAATCGACGCATTTTAGAAAGGTGGGGCATAGAGGAGAAACAATAATGTACAGTAACAGTATGTGGAAAATAATCAGTTTTTTTGAACCTTAAACCGCATAAACACATTTCATTACACCAAATACACAACATAACGTTCTTTTTAGCAACATCATATGACCCCTTTAAAAGAATTCTTTTTTGCTAAGTAATGTTGCCTTTTTTTGTGAAGTTTGATTTGTGTGATTTATTGTGGTATTGTAAGTTTTAAAATATATTTTTTTAGTATTTTATTAGTTTTAAGTTAAATTGTGCTGTGTTGGTATAATGTCTGCTAGAATGTTAAAAAAAAGTTCAGTGTTAAGTAAATATTTTTAAATTGTTGTTTTGTAATTTATTTTTTATTTGAAAAACAGAAAAAAAAACAGTAAAAAGCACATTTTGGCTATTTAATTTATGCATTGATGTAAAAAAAAAAAAAAAAAAAAGAAAGGCAAAATAGGCCTACATGTGGGGGGGGGGCTGGTGCAAAAAAACGTGTTCGGTATTCAGCCTTTGGCCCAGTGTTCCATTTTGTCCGGCTTCAGCCAAGAATTTTCATTTTGGTGCATCACTAGTAATTATTCTCACAACTGCACCTATGGTTGTCGTTAACTGCAATGTTCTCAAAACGTAATTAATTCTGGCAATTGCAACTCTGTTTCTCATAATTGTGACATTATAGCTCACAATTTGGGGTGTGCAATATATATCAGCTGCAATAATATTGTAATTGTGATATACAGATTGTTAATGGCTAGTCTATGGTAATACAGTACATCGGGCAGGACATCCAAATGCTTGCCTATCATTCATCAACCTCAAATATGGCTTATCATCTGAAATATGTAAGAATTAGCAACTTTACATGGCTGCTCAATCTAATGTTATCCTAAAGAAATGTGCGCTGTTCAAGTGTCTGTGTGGAGTTTGGAGGCTGAATAGTAGCGCATACATCTTTCAAATCTGTAAAGACGCTACGTTTATTTTTGTGCACTCACAAGAACAAAACATTGCGCTTTTGTAAAATAATGAAAGCAAACAGGTCTCAGTTTCTGTGAACTTGAGCGTGAAACTCTGCGTATCTTTGCCTTACAGACATTACAAATATAGGCATATATATATTTAATATATATATATATATATATATATATATAGAGAGAGAGAGAGAGAGAGAGAGAGAGATAATTTTTTTATTTATATATATATTTAAATGGAAAACAATATTCTAAAAAATTATTCTAAACAGCCACAGCACTGTTTTGCATCTCTGTGCCTATATCAGCAAATCACAATATGAGTTTTAATGCTCACAAAATTACCTTTTTGTTTTACTCTGTGGTGGGAACGAGGTTTGATAAGGTGCTAAAAGGCGATAAAATTCAATTGGTATAAAAAATGTGATCATTACTTTGATCAGGGTCAGGATATAGATTCATAGACACTTACATGTGAAGTGCGCTCTGGGCTTTGGCTGCTTCTTGGCGAGTACTGTAGCGAATCAGAGCACTACCTTGAGTCAAACCAAGGTGAAAGGTCAAAAGCGGCCCGTGCTGCATACAGATAGTCCTCAAAGTGGAGCCATCAATCTGCAAATGATACAAATCATTGCAATGAAATAAGAGAACTAAATGAAAAGCTAATTAAAATCTAATAAAAACCAACATAACTCATAACAGATACCTGAGGGGTTAGATTACTCAACACCAGCCAGCAGCTCCCCTTAGAGGCTCCTCCATCACTCCACGCAGAACCTACACAGATTAAGAGTAAGAAAGTTAAAACTAGGGATGGGTACAGAGAACTGCAATTTTTTTGGACCGGTACATAATTGGGTCAATACCGAACTACCAATAAGCTTCAGGACAAACGATACTGTTATCGATACTTTTGTTGTTTTATCTCTGTATACGTCAATGTTAATGGCGAATTAGAAGCTGCTGCTTGTCATTTTCCTTCACTGAATGATGTGGCCCACATTTGCTTGAAGTGCATGATATCCTCAGTGTGTGTTTGCGTGCAATCAGTCATGGCGGCAAGAGTGAAACGTTCTAAAGTGTGGACTCATGTAACAAAACTAAGCGACGCTAGTGTCAGATACAATATATGCAGTAGTGTAATAGTGACCAAAGGAGGCAACACTAGTAATATGAAACATTTTCTAACAAATCACAACATCTATTATGTCTCCCGGCTCCAGCTTCAACTGCAACTCACGAGACATTCACATCAAATGTTAATTCAGAGGTAGAGTTATACTCACTGCTCTTATTCGCAATCACATAAGTACATTATTTGCATGTGCTGGTTTAACATTTAATTTGCATGCTGTTCTGACGTGTGCTTATTCAGAGCGCGTACACCTGAAGCGTGCGTAAAGTTACACTAAAAGGCCAGTCAAACTGCACCTGATTACTTGGCTGCACCTGATATCTTAGTTATGGTCTGATTGTGCTAATACTGTCAAAAACACACAAGGTTTACATATAGACTCTGTTAGTTATGTCTAAAGTGAAAGTAAACAATTGAGAGAAAAACAGATGCGTGCTGCTCTTAAAGCGACAGTACTAAACATGCTGCCGATGGTCATTAAAGGGATAGTTCACCCAAAAATATAAATTTTGTCATTATTTACTCACTGTGATGTTGTACCAAACCTGTATTAATGTCTTTCTTGTGGTGAACACAAAAGAAGATATTTTGAAGAATGTGGGTAACCAAACATTTGCTGGTCCCCAGAGACTTTGATTAGTAGGGGAAAAAAAAGTCACTGGGGACCAGCAGCTGTTTGATTTCCCACTTTCTTCAAAAGAAACTCATTCAGGTTTAAAACAACTTGAGAGTGAGTAAATGATGACACAATTTTAATTTTAGGGTGAACTATCCCTTTAATGTTAATAAAATAAAACACAAAGATAAAAATAACTCACTGCTCTTGACTGAAGAAATTTAATACAGTTGCTAAAGTTCAGCAGTATTAAAATAACTTTTCAAATGATATATTTTTGGGCCAAATATTATTGTTTTGATTATCGCAGTATTGTATCGGTATCAGCATCGATAAAATGTAAATGATACACATCCCTAGTTAAAACAGGTTGAATTTACTTGAGTGAATCTAATCTAATCTAGTGAGTCTAAACGGTGTTTAATTTTAACATCTGTGATTTTCAATAATGAAAATTATGAAAAGTTCTATGGTTTCTGAGGTGTTGTTATTACCAGGCCCAAATCTGCTTTCTTGGCCACCTCCAGTGCCACCCCAGCCTCTGCTGAATCGTGGGCCTCCTCCTGTCCAGGGAGAAACGGACGGCTGTTTCTGATGGGCCAGTCCAGGAGGTGGGCGTGGCAGATGAGAGCTGTTGCGATTGGTCTTCCAAGGCTTGTTGTGCCCTATAGGCTCAAGTGGCCAACTGGGCTTATAGTCTGTGTACTTAGCTGTGAGAACAGGAAATAAATCACAACATATTCAGAGTATTCAAGCTGGGAATAAACAAGAATTTATGGAATTTAGTGATTTATATCAAATCAAATCAAATAAGTACCATCTAGTGAGAAGAGTGCTTTGTTGTTACCTGGGTTGTGTGCATTGTTGAGGGGGCTCTCTGAGGCACTGTAGGGCCAGGCACCAGGTGAAGGCAGCAAGGTGTTGAGGGAGGGATTTGATTCTATGCCAACACATGCAAAATACAAGACTTGTTTGTTAGTATTTACATGAGTATGTAAATTACATTTAGAATTCAAAGCCTAGTACTCTGTGTCTTTGTGGTAGAGGAACTACCTTTGAAAGAAGAAATCAATGTCATAAAACACCAGTCAAATGTTTGAACAAACTTGATTGAATCAAAGATTCTTTATGATCTTAGAAAACCTTTAGATCTGAATGTTTAAGTTTAAATGCTTGAAATTAGTTTTGTAGATATGAATAAATTAGTTCTGTAGAATAAATAAATCATCCTTAAATACAAATTTCTTTCGTAGCTTAGCTTAAACATGTGGTTGTTGATACACAAGAACAATGTGATTCATATGATTCATAAAACAAAAAAGACACAACCACTAACTAATTATATTAAACATATACTTCCCATTCTAAACTATTATCTGTAAGTTTAAGTTAGCTGTACCTGTGTTGTCTCTTAACAACTGGTGCTCAGTGTCGTTGAGGCTTGACATCGATGAGCCCAGCATACTTCCAGGGGTCATATAAGGATCAGATTCAGGGTCCACACTCTGAATTCCTTTCCAAGGCACTCCTGGTTGGAACTCTGAAACGAAAATCATATTTCAATTCCTAATAGATATTTTTACAAGTAACTAAGATGAAAATGTTCAATTGTGCATCACTGTTTACCTGGAGGCCAGCTGGATGTGCCAGTCTTGGCGCCCATCTTGTTTCCAGGACTTCTGTGCCAGTGATCTGATGGCCCTTGTGGAGGCACACCCAAACCCTCACCTCCCAGCATCTCATACTGGGAATATGGGGACCCGCCTCTCATTTTGAGAGGAGCAGCAATGGGACCTATATATCAGAGTAACAAGGCAATCTCAGTTACTGTCTAAATTGTACCAGACATTTCACACTTCTTTGTATATCCTAAACTTGCATTTGTTACAAAAAAAAGGAACTGCACCATTTTTATGGAGAGTGCTATCAGGAGGTGAGGGGGCTGGGGAATGACCTTCCATCATCCACTTGAAACGAGACTGCTGCCCCCCACTGTCTTTAAGCCCAGCTGGGCCACCAACCATGGGACCCAATTCCAGACCAGGGAGGCTCACTCCAGGCCCAAATCCTTTAAGACAAAAAACAGGACAGAAAATGGCAAGTTACAAACCGTTACCATTCCCAGCAGACATGACATTCTCATGGGGCTCTTTAAAATAAAAACAGACTCACCAGAATAAGTTCCTTGTGTTTTTTGATGCAGGTCTGCTACAGATCCTGCCATGCCAGGGTGTGAGAGGGGGTCCGACATTGGCATCTTTGGACCACTACCACCAAGGTGAGAAGGAGAGAGTTTGGAGCTGCCTCCTAGGCCTCCCACATGCTGCTGCTGCTGCTGTTGTCTCTGTTGCTGAAGAACAGCCATGATTCTGGCAAGCTGGTGAAAAAAAAAACAGCAATTCAATAGGAATTCATACTGCCGACATGTCCACCACTGCAGAGGGTTAAACCCTAATCCTCATTTCATTTTCACATAACAAGAACAGAATAGCATCTTGCTATTTGTTTTGCTATGTTGCTTGACTTCAAACTAAAGCATCATCTCCTGTGGCACATCTACACAAATACTGAGTCTATTTATATGCAAGCAAGTGGGATGTTTGCCAGTCTGCTTGTTTCAAAAAGTTACTTTAAGTATACAAGCCATAGTAAGACAAAGAGAAGAGACTTATGCTTGATCAAACCATTAAATATAAATTTTATAATATGAGACCAGAACAAAGAATGTAATTACTTAATGTAGAATTTTCTGAGAGCACCTGACCACTGTAGAAGCATCAGGAAACATTCAAATATACAGAAGCTTTTTACAGTTATATAGTAGTTTAGCACAAAGGAGGTCAAAATGGTACCTGTTGTGGGTCTGCTTGTTGACGTATGTTTGGGGGGAACTTGCGCTGGTTCTGCAGCAGTTGCTGCTGTTGTTGCTGTTGAAGTAGCAGCTGACAGGCCTGCAAAGAAACCATGAGTCACAGGGTCAAAAGAAAAAAACAAACAGAACTGTAGTGAGTGTATTGTGAATCTGGCCAGCACAGACGAAGTCCTGAGCATGTGACAGAGCATAGAGCTACTCACCAGTTGGAACTGAATATGAGAGGGGTATATGCTGTTGAGCATGGCAATGTGCTGTGGGGAAAGCTGTGGAGGAAAGATGCCTCCCCCAACACCTCCAACACCTCCACTGGGAGGAGGCATCTGCTTCAGGACAGAGGCTGGCACCTGCAACAGACAGATCAAATTAGACGAGTTACATTTCATCTAGCTGCATTTCTGTAGTTAACAGGAATTTATCTTTAAGACATCCTATTGTGCATAATCAGTGCACAGTACTTTGAGGACAAAAAAATGTTAAAACCTCAACAAAATGTCTGTTTTAAAATGACTTGTCTGTCAACATCTTGCAAACTACTGAAGTAATATAAACCAATACATAGTATTATCAAGTACCTGCGGTGACAGGAACTGATGAGGCACTTGCGCTCGTACTGATGGGTTGATGGGAGGCACCCCTGGTTGGTGCCTGGACTGTGTCATCCCACCTCCGCTACTAAACAACTGGCCACTCACCTAAAGAAAAAGTATAAAAGATTAGAGAAAACACAGATAATCACAGTGACAGCAGAGGCTCAGATTACCATTTTCAGACACGTAAAGAGATGGAAATACCTTGTCATAGTAAGGCCCAGGTTCACATGCCCCCACCTCTTTGGAACCAGGTGAACGGAAGACTACTCCTGCTCCCCCTCCACGTCCTCCTTTACGCATCTCTCCATTGTACTCATTTAAGCCCATGCCACGCTTTTCTCCTTCTATCTTTTTGTCCTGTGGAGGACCAGGGGCCAGATCCAAAGAACGACCACTGGGGTCCTCTCCCTATTAACAAACCACTACATTGGTAAACCTTATTCAAACTCAAACTTTATTCAAACACGTTAACCCTCTGGGGTCTAAGCCAGGGGTCTGTGTGGTCTGTCTCGTATTTTCTTGATGACCACAAAAAGAACTAAAAATTCTCCTTCATTTTTGATCGTATAGATAAGAACAAGGTATCCTTTGAAACTGCAAAGGGTCTACTTATATTTGTGTATAGTAATAGGGTGCTTTCACACCTGGCCCGTTGTTTCGGAACCTGGCGTGTTTCCCCCCTTAGCTCTGTCCGTTTGGGCATATGTGAACACGGCAATCGCGCTTGGATCCACGCCAAAATAATCGGTCCGAGATCGCCTGAACAACAAACCAGGCTGTATACAATATATAATGGGTAATTTTGTAAGTTCCGTGAAAAGCATTAACTTTGTTGTTTTGCTAATACTTCAAAATGAACCTGTTAATGTCTGTGGGTGAGCACGTCTTCGCTAGGGCTGGGCAAGATGTCAAAAATATCTTAGCGATAATCACCTTTAAAAATATCGCGATATCTGATATAATCATCTGCCCCACCTCCACCATGCCCCACCTCCGCTGAGACAACATTGCCGACATGCACCATAAACACACACAATGTTCAGTTTGGTCTTAATTATTGCCACAAAGTTTGGTTTTACTTTTCTTAGTTTGTGCTTAAACTAACAGAAAACATTAGCTTTGCTGTTATTTTGGTGTTGCTAATAATTTCCACTCTGATCTTATCAAATTTGTGTTTCAGTTTGTGAGGAGAAATGCTGAGGAAAAATAATAGAACCCAATTTTAAGTTCATCATGGTGAAGTTGGACATTCTGGCAGTGATTGTAATAATGCTAAATGCAGGTTGATGTCATATAATAATGTCTTGAATAAAATATGCCTCTTTTCCAATGTTTCTCTATTTTTGGCATTATTGCCTGTGTAGACACATTTCATGATGGTAAGTTTAAATTTCTTAATTATAACTATTGCAGCATTAATTATAACAATTGCAGCTGGTAAAATAATGTGTAGGCTGAACTCACTGTAAGTCGCTTTGGATAAAAGCCTCTGCTAAATGCATAAACGTAAATGTAGGCCTATGACTAAAATCATGCAGGGATTAAAAACTAATTTTGAGCAAAAACGTTAAGGTTCTGAACCCTCCTACTAAATTATGTCATTCTTGCATGCACCATTCTTGCATGGTGACTATGGTGCAATGTAAAAATTGTTTTTGCAATTTACTAGGTTTATAATTTGTCTTTTTTTTTAATGTCGATAATCGTCTGTTACCTGACTGTTGACATCGACATCGTGATAGTTATGAGACATTGTTGTTATATACGATAATATGATCATATCGCCCAGCCCTAGTCTTTGCCATTCAAAATCAAAGTGCACTTTTTCATTTTATAATGCTGTATTATTGTTCTTCTTCCTAATAGGTGCATTTTAAAAATGTTTTCCCGATGAATCCTGCACTGCTGCTCAAAATTAAAAATTAATATAACGACAGCTACAAAAAAAAAAAACAATAAGCCCGCAAAGCTGTTATCGTTCTATATCCTTACGGATGACAGCCGTGACAGCTTTGTGGAATCCCGGAAAATAAACCGTGGAACTCTGACCAATGAGAGAACAAATTTGGTCAGTTTAAAAACTTTGCTGTGAATAAAAAGCAACATTGTAAAACCTTAAATCCCTGTTTCAGAACAAAGCACTCAATCTACAGGTGTGAAAGCACCCATTATAACAACAAAACAATGTGCTTTTGTAAAATAAAGAAAATAAACAGGGAGCTCTCTCTGCAGTCTCGGTCTCCATCACCTCTCTTCACAGACACGTAAATAAAACAACCTGATCTCAGTGAATACTTGCCTCAAAGACATGAGAAATATATGTATACAAAGTTTGAAATGTCTACTTTTAAATGAAGCAAGTCGCGTCACATCCAAAACAAATATTCTATGATAAAATAAACCATACAAAACCAGCATGATGTCCAGTTTTTCCCCATTTCAACTCATTATGTCTAAAGCGATCACGCCCACAAGCCGTTCGCGGTTTTCAAATTCTAAAGATCCATACATGCACATGTAAATGCCCCCGTCACCGCCATAAACAAACATGAAGATTTCATCCTAGCTACTTTTTGTTTCTGGAAGACGCACTGAGAGGAATACCCCAAAATTTACGATGTGTTGGGCAGCTGGATCCAGTGGAGGATATCATTCTGATGAGTGGCCTAAGATTACTTGCATCTGTTGTTATTGTGTTATTGTGGCATAACTTGTACACATAAATTGTAACGTGTGTCATTTCATTGTCTAAATGTCTCAGAACGCCAGGATGTTTCTAAGATATTAAACTACAAGCTATAAAAGTAGTAGTGTTAACAATGAATGTTTGGCACAAAGGTGTGTTACTGTTCAAGTCTCTGTTCAGAGTAGTATGTTCAATCATGTGTCCTTGACCTTCACGGTGTATAATTTTATTATACTGTATTTTAAATAAAATACAAATAATACAAATTACAATACAAATACAAATTAAATACTAAACATAAGCACTAAATATTCATAGCCATTGTCACTCCCTCGCCTACACCTTTCTAACACAAATCATGTCTTAGAAAAGTTAAACCCATATATTGTTTTCTGTGAAAGATTGGACAGGATGATTTTCTCGTCATTTTGTAGCAAAAACCACGTGATTATCACATCCAGTTCTCAAAAATCTTGTGAACAAATGCTCTGTATGTGTTTTAGGGCCTTATTTCGGTGATTTAAACATTTTAAGTTTTTCACTAACCACGCACAGACAATGTTTTCTCAAAAATACAAACATGTACATTCATGCTGCTCACATATTATTGCAGCCCAGTCAGTTTTATCAGACTTTAGCCATTAATATGTTTTTAAGATACTGAAAAAAAGCATAAATGTCAGGGCATATCAAAACTTCTCAAGGGGCCCTAAACCCCCTCATACCCCAGAGGGTTAAAGTGACCTATTATGGATTTTTGAAAATTACTCTGAATCATTAAAACGAGTTGTTTTTAAAACGAATCCCAAGCCGTTTCATGTTGATGTCAACATGAAACATTAGCATATTGCCTACGCACATGTTGGTCTTTTCGTGTTGGTCTGAATGAAAATGCAAAGTCATTCTTTGCCACTAGGTACAGCTTTTGGAGCTGTAAAAATAGCGGTTTCCCCAGTAACACTACACAAAACAGCACTGTGCGCACAAACACTGCTTTATCAGGCATTACAGGCATGACAAAATAAAAAAAAAATGAAAATGAGACCAATCACCGCAGATTAGCCTCATGCAAAGGAGGGGTTTGGAAAAGTGAATTGTTGAGCTAATCATTTAGGAGTCGCTGAGCAAGTAAGGTAAAAATAAATGCGTATTATAATTTAATGAAAGTGTTTTTTGACCTTGCATGCATGTCAACCTGTTGTTGGGGACTCCCAAAACCAAAATATGAACCTTTCATTACCCATAATAGGGGCACTTTAATATGGATGCATGATATATTAGTGAGCAATATACTATTTTTGCCTATAACTAGGAAAAATTTAATGGTTATTAAAGCTACTTAATGGAATTAACTGATTACTGTGATTACATTAAAAAAAGTCTAAATTCCATATCTAAGACAATTCTTTCATAATTTCTTACCAGAATCCCCATGTTTGAAAACTGTCTTGTCATTGGGTTCATCCAAGAGTCTCCTGCACCCTTCAAGGAACCCTGAAGAAAATTAGACAGAAAGCTCAGTAAGTAGTAATCAGGAGTAACTTAGGTTTCAGATTTGCATGAATATTGACCCTATCCTGACCACTGGCATACCTTGTTGCCCTTCTTGGCTCCCCAGCCTCCAGAGTTGTAGGAGGAGCTGCTGCCTTGAGAACCAGCGCTGTTCCATACACAACTCTCATCCTCCTCCTCCCAGCTGGAGTGACGTGAAGCACTGACTGATCCATCTCCTTCCCCCCAACCTTCTTGCATAGACTTTGAACCTGTAAAAATAAAAAAATACTTTAAAACACTTAGTATAAATCCGTCAAAAGTATAAATTTGGGAACAGTTTAATTCCAAAGACATTTCCATTATTGGTAGAGCAAAATTATCCAGACTCACCAGACTTCACTGGATTGGGAGAGGGATCCCCCCAACCTGGTGCCTTGCCAGTGTCATCAGGGTCGCACCAACTAGTGGGTGCTTCAGTAGGTTTACCCCAGGCTGCAGTACCGTTGTCCACACATGGACTGGAAGGAGAGCTACTACCTCCCCATCCAGAAGAAGCTAATAGATAAACAAAGGAAATGCTATAATCAATATGGTTCTATGGAATGCAACAGTGTTGTCAAAAGTACCGACTTCTTAGCGGGAAATGGATGGTTTTAAAATTGCAGTACTGACTGGTACCGAAGTCGGAACTTTTGACAACACTACTATGCAACATGAAAGCAAAGCGAAGAGCAAGAGTCAAAAATATCTAATGTTGTACTCTTTACTCTTTAAATATAAAACCAAATAACTTTTCAAGTTTGGGCTTCTGTTGCAATGACAATGATTTAATGCTAAAACAAAAATAACCATGAGGTAAATAAAAATTGTGCCTTTTAGAGTTTGATAAAGTTTTCATGTTTCACAAAGGGTTAAAAAAAGCAGCAGTGAATTCCCATTAAAACAGACATTTCAAAGTAGGGGTGTGCGATATGACGATTTTTGATCATGGACGATAAATATGTCTCCACGATCTGCTTTTGAAAAAATATTGTATTATCGTGCTATAGTGCATATTCTATCAGCTGCAGTTATGGCACCTCCATCTCAATATACTGTTCAAGACAGTACTAAACATGTAGCCGACTGTCATTAAAGGGATACCTCACCTTAAAATTTAATTTCTGTCATTATTTACTCACTCACACATTGTCCCAAACCTGTATTAATTTCTTTCTTGTGCTGAACACAAAAGAAGATATTTTGAAGTATGTGAGCAACCAAACAGTTGCTGGTCCACATTAAATTTGATAGTAGGAAAAATAAAATAGTATGGAAAGTCACTGTGGACCAGGATGTTTTTGGTTTTATTCGTTCTTCAAAAAAGCATTTATTTTCAGCAGAAGAAATAAACTCCTTCAGGTTTAAAACAACTTTTGAGTGAGTAAATGATGGTATAAAAATAAAACACTATGACAATTGACAGACAGATGACAATTTTATTTTGAGTGAACTATTCCTTTAACGATAAAACAAAATGCAAAGAGAAAAATCACCCAATATTCTTGACTGAAGATCTTAAAAACAGTTTTCAGTTAGGAATCAGTCTATATAGTGTTTTATTTTTATATTTGTTCATTCAATTTCTTGAATGCTACTACTACATACACCTAGTGTACCTGAAAATAAAGCACTGTTTGTTTTATTTGCATATTATGTGTAGTTCTAATGTGTATCTTTGTTCTTATTTTTTAATAACAAAGATAAAATAATGACAAACATTTATCTTCGCCCACTTTGGACTAAATATCTGCCTTTTTTATTTTGTAACCTTGAAAGGCTGTCTTTATAATAGGGTAATTAGTTTGGCTGTTATGCTCAGACAAATTGCAAAATAAACCAACATGACAAAGAATCGTGATAAAACCGTGAATCGTGATATACGCCCACCCCTACTTCAAAGGAAAGCACATGTTCTTACCTATTCCTGGCCCCTTGTTTGTTGAATGTGGAAGGTTCATGTCCCTATTCCCAAGGCCAGTTGGCATTCTTCCAGGTGGCTGCTGCTGTAGGGTTGGGGGTCCTTGCTGAGGGGACACTGATTGTGCCTGGCCAGATGGGGCATTGTTCTTATCCCACACACTTTTGTTGTTGTATTTGCTGGGGTCACCCCAAGCAGATGTTCCATCATCAATCTCCATTTTCCTGCTGATGGACTGTGGAGAAGGCTCCTCCCAACCACTGGGCTCTGATGTGTTTCCAGAGCCACTGGAAACTTGGGGTATGGGCCCTGAAGTCCACCCTGAACTTTGGCTCTGGGCTGAAGGACCTGCTGGTCTTCCCCAGCCCCCTTGCATGGCCCCTGTGTCCGCCGACTGACACTGCTGAGGCTGTGATTGTTGTTGCTGCTGCTGTTGTGCCGGGCCTTTCTGTGAGGCCGATTGGCTGTTTGGCATCTGTGACGGGTGCATCTTCCCACCCCAGCCTTGGTGAGATTTGCCACCCATGTCTCCACCCGCCCCTGTACCTCCAGTTCCCCATGCCCCTCTAGGAGCTCCCTCATCCCAATTACTCCATGTACCCACTTCTGAGTCCCCACTAGTACCTCTACCGCTCTTCCCATCCCCCCAACCCCCACTGCTTGATTTGGGCTCATTCTCTCCCCAGTCGCTGCTACCTCTCGTTCCCCAATTGCCCGCATCCCCCCGTCCCATTTCTTTCCAACCGCCTGTTCGTTTCTCCTCCTGACTGTCTCCCCAGCCACTTCCTCCAGTTGATGGAGTACCCTGTGTTTGGAAATCTCCCCACCTGCCTGATGAGCTTCCTGCTTTACATTCTCGCCACTCATGTCCTTCGCTGTCCCAACCTTTCCCTTGGCCTTCTGATGAAGCAGTCCTTCCCCAACCCCCTGATGGCTTGCCTTGTCCACCGACTGAACTACCTACACCACCTACAGATTGTGAGACGCCAGGATTTTGGATATTGACACCCGAGGGTGGAGGGCCTCTGGCATGCAAAGAAGAACTGCTGTTGCTACTACTGTTATCCCAACCTTCACCAGGTGAAACAGCTGGTGGCCCGAGGGTGGAATTTGAGTTCAAGTTGGCATTTAGAGCTGCACCTTGCAGCAGAGAGGAGGAAGATGGATCAGTAGTTGTGGTGGCAGATGAACCAGAGTACGGTTGAGAGTGGGCAGGTGCACTCATTGTAGATGAGGATTCTGCTCCACCTGGTGCCGCTGTTCCACCACCTCCCTCCAAATCCCATGCCACATTCTGACGGATTTGTGTCTGACCCCAACCAGAGTTGGACAGCACTCTGGGGTCCAGGTCAGACCGGCTAAGCAGATTCTGTAAGGTCACTTCAGGGTTGGGAGGTTGATGAGCGCGGTGGTGGCCATGGTGCTGAATGCCACTTCTAGAGTTTCCTCCACCACTAGAGGATGAGGTACCTCCCCCACCTCTGCTACCCTGGCCTCCCCACTCACTCGAGTCTCCTGCTCCTACATCCCCAACTCCTTTCTGATTGTCCCAAGCTCTTGTCATAGTTGAAGGTGTGGAGGAGGAAGTCGTCGGGTTACCGACACTGCCACCGCTGCTGCTGTTACTGCTCGAACCATCTTTCCCACCTGGATTGCTGACACCCCCAACACCACTGGACGCCCCCCACTCCCCAACCAACATATGGTCCCCACCCCACGCTCCCTGAGATACCCCGGGGGTCTGACCCCCACTTCCAGTTCCCCACGCACTTGCCCCCGTCAAATCTCCTCGATCATCCTGACTGGCATAACCCCACCCTTTCCTGCCTTCAGCAGACACGGAGCTCCCTCCTGCTCCATCCTCCCAAGATTCAGTCCTTGAGGCACCCGTTTTGGAGTTTGCAGGGAAAGGCTGAGCTCTCCACAATGATGAGCTGGTGGAGGAGGAAGACGAAGTGGAGCCATCCCCTCCACCTGTGCTTCCAGAGTCCATATCAGCCCCCTCTGTCACCCCTGTGTTTTTTGGTCCTGTTCCTGCTTCCAGTGCTGCACCACCCCACTCTCCACAGGATGGCTCTCTGTCTCTGGATTGCATTTGGTGAAGTTGGTGCTGATGAGAGGCTTGATTCACAGAAAGAGGGTTGCTGGCAGACAAAGATGAGCTTTGGAGGGAAGAGGAGACACCCTCTGTTGCAACTGTCCCAGCCCCTTCCTGTACCAGGGCTGGCCAAGCAGAGGGATTGGCATTAGGGGTAAAATTGGCACCTGGAATCCCACAGCTGACACCAAGGGAGCTGTCGGAGCTCCCTGGGAGAGGGGCAGCTTTGGATATGGGGGGCAATGAGCCTGCTGCTACTGCATTCCCCCCTATGAGTTCATGGGAGGACGAAGCCCAAACACTACCAGACTGCATACATTCATTGGGTGAACCGGAGGATGTGGGTGGGGAGGGGCTGTCAGAATTCACTGCTTTCCTCCCGTTTCCTCCTCCCACAACTTTCGCTTGCTGCTGGAGATGCCTCTCACCCCATGAGGTGCTGCAGTTCAGAATTCCGCTACTGTCCGCACCTCCGGTACCTGATGTATCCCCTGCCTTTGACCCATCTCCAGCAGCAATACTGGGCCATTCCTCCAGGTCTGACCGGTCCACTATCACCTTTTCCCTGCCCTGAGAGAGGGGTTGGCTGCCAGAGCTGTTCCCCCACATGGTATTTGCATAATTTGAAGAAGAAGAAGCAGCGATTGATGAGGATGACGACGTATGGGGCAGTGAGGGAGCAGCTGGACCCACGAGGCCCTGGCTTGGATCTGGAAACAAAATACCAAACTCTTCATGAACCTCCAAGATTCTTTTCTTATGACACACAACCTATATGTATATAAACTAAGCCAATATGATACAAACAAGTCTCAAAGTCTTAAAGGGATGATTCATCATTTACTCACCTATGCCATTCCAAACCTGCATGACTTCTGTGAAACACAAAATAAGGTATTTTGAAGAACTGCTTTTGTCCATACAATTACATAAGTTCACTTTCAAATGAAAATTTCCTGATAATTTACTCACCCCCATGTCATCCAAGATGTTTACGTCTTTCTTTTTTCAGTCAAAAAGGAATTAAGGTTTTGGATGAACAAGTCGAAAATGTGCTGAATGTTTCATTCCAGGATTATTCTCCTTACAGTGGACTTCAACGGCTACTAAATGGTTGAAGGTCAAAATTACAGTTTCAGTGCACCTTCAAAGGGCTCTACACGATACCAGACGAGGAACAAGGGTCTTTATTTAAATTAAATTAAATTTATATGCTTTAAAAACACAAATGCTCAACCTTGCACTGCTCTGCGATGCACATCCATGACTTCACGTAATACGTAATCAAAACTTTTTTTTTGTAAATGGCGTCTGACTTAGTCTTTGCACGTTCGACTTGTAAACACTGAGTTGGTACTTCCGACCTATGCCACACATGAACATTTCAATGTCATTTTGTATTACGTGAAGTCATGGAAGCGTATCACAGAGCAGTGCAAGGTTGAGCATTTGTGTTTATAAAGCACATACATTTTTTTTTTTTTTTTTTTTAGAAAATGACCAATCATTTCGCTAAATAAGACCCTTATTCATTGTCTGGTATCGTGTCAAATAGCCCTTTGAAGCTGCACTGAAACTGTAATTTTGACCTTCAACTGTTTAGTAGCCGTTGAAGTCCACTATAAGGAGAATAATCCTGGAATGTTTTCATCAAAAACCTTAATTTCTTTTCGACTGAAGAAAGAAAGACGTAAACATCTTGGATGACATGGGGGTGAGTAAATTATCAGGAAATTTTCATTTGAAAGTATACTTATCCTTTGTCATTGAGTTTCAAAACAATACTGGACTTGCAACACTTGGGACGTGGACTTTCATTGTACTGACAAAAACACAGATATTTATCAAAATATCTTTATAGAGTGTTTCGCAGAAAAAAAAGTGCATTTTTATGAACTTTCATTTTTGCAGTAAGCTGTAACCTCCCTCCAAAGAAATGTGTACACTACAGCGTGCAAGTTTACAGGATAGGGCTGTGCGATTTGGGGAAAATATCTAATTGCGATTTTTTTGACAGATATTGTGATTTGATTTGCGATTTTAATTTTGCAAAGTCAAGCTTCAGCTTAATATTGTCAATAGTTTGCGGCACAGTAACTTATGGGTATCGTTACCCTGCTGAAAAAAAAAAATAATTGAAATAGTAATAGATATTATTATTTTTTATGTTTTAAATTATTTCAATTTTCCTTTTTGTAGTGTGTTTTGGGCATTATTCCATTAGGAATTACTGTTGTTCTATTGTTTCCCATCTCCTATATTACATCCCACCAATATAATCCATCAAATACCAGTAGACACCATTATAGTTTACATTAAACACCATTATAGTTTACATTACACACCATTATAGTTTACATTAAAGCTATTATAATTCCCATTACAACCCTTAAATCCATTAAATGTTCTATTGTGTTTTAGGAGGGGTTCTATTGTTTTTTTTTTATTTTTATTATTATCAGTGAATATTATAATTGTATTACTACTTTTACATAATTTACTTAATTATTGAATTTCACAGAAAAGATTAGTTTATTTTGTGGATATAAAGAACTGTATTACTTATTATTAATTATTAAATTATTAAAGTATTACATAGGGTAATGATTTATTAATTTTTAAGTATTTGGGATTTTATGAACAAGTCGAAAATGTGCTGAATGTTTCATTTCATCCAAGTGAAATTAGCAAAGCAGTTAGACTGAATTTACACTCGTTTTAAATGCGGAGTTTGTTTGCACAAAAGTTGACACAGGTTGTGCACGTGCGTCAAGCCTCGTCCATGTTGCCAGATGCGCTCATGGAGACGTGCTATGCAGAGCTGCGCGAGAGTATAAACGAGCATTACGAGACAGGCTGCGCGCGTGCGGCAAGTGTAACGTTAAACGGCTCCTCCGTGAGACGCGGCAGAGAGGAGCGAGTATGAGAAGCATAGTGTGCGGTCTTCTGAATAGGGAATAGCGAACATGCATTATAAACTTCTTTCAAATTAGAATCTGTTGGAGAGATAAAATGTGCAAGATAATGTTCATGTACTAATAAAAACATCCAAGAATAAATCTTTTATTCTCCAGTACTGAAAGCAGAACAGATAAGGGAGCTCTTGGTATGTGTTGTGACACAGCTTTTGCAAATTAACATAACCTTTTTTTTTTGTTTGATATGCCATTTCGAAGCCGAAATAATCTCATATTAGGCTTCATAAGTTTTTCTTTAGTATTAATTTGCCTAAGTATAGATCTGACCCTGTAGACGCCATAATTACACACACACACACACACACACACACACACACACTCTCTCCCATTTTCTTTTTCTTTTCTTTTTTTAATTGTGGGCGTTTATGCAGTTTGTTAGAGCAGAGCTGATTGGGGAGAACGGAGGTGTGCTCACTCTATTGATTAGTAAGACTGCCACTCAGTCATGCATGTGCTCTGGAACAGAGTAATATCTAGGGATCGACCGATATGCATTTTTCAGGGCCGATGCCGATACCGATTATTACAGATCAAGGAGACCGATAACCGATATTTTGAACCGATATGTGTCTTGTGTAAAAACGAAAATTAATGTCAAAATTAAGAATAAAAAGGCCTCTGACAAAGACTCTCTTTAAATTATTTTAACACATCTTTAATTCTGAGAACTGTTCATAATAACAACATTAATATTAATAATAACAACAAACATAAAAAGTGCTGGGACCATCCATCAGCAGCATTCTGTAAACTAAGTACAACTTGCATCCAGCAGCAGCATCCTATAAACAAAGTAAGACTTAAAGCAAATTTAAACAGCAACAAATGAACAAATAATGGAAAATAAATGTAATCTCTATATATATGTATATGTGTGTGTGTGTGTGTGTGTGTTATATTTAGCATTTTATTTGCAACCCAGAATTGCATTAAAATCACACACAACCCATATTGTAAGAGTTTTTTTTTTGATGTGTAAAATGTTTGTTTGACTGTTTATCACGGCGATACAAACTAGGAAGTATACAGGACAGCGTCATCCAGAAACGTGCAATGTGATATTATTGACAATTTACGTTTTTAGCATAGGGTTATTAGCAGGGTGCGATTTGTGAAATAAACAAAGGGGGGGATGCTTTTGAAAAATTTTATGAAATGTTTTTTAATACGACGGAAATTGTATTTAGTGTGATCTCAGTTTAATAAAACAAAAACATTGTAAGCCTACGTTAGGCCTATTAATTGTAATGATTTAATGTCCACGGTTATTCAAACAACAAATTACATCGAGAAAGCGAGCAAAGAACACAACGGAGCTTTCGGAACTCCGAATCAGTTAAACCATTGCGTCGCAAAATGATTCACTGTTTCGATGCGCTTCAATCGGATCGCGTATCGCGAATCATTTGATTCAGATCTGGACGTCAGAGCGGGTTTGCATGATGTTTTTATCCCCACCGGGATAAAATTATTCAAAAGTTATTCAGCAGAGGCAGGGATGCATAGACCAGAAGGGGGGGAAATCCCCCCATCCCCCCCGGCAAATCGCACCCTGGTTATTAGTCAAATGAGAGAGCGCGGCTGAGGAGATAACTAAATCAGGAATAGGGAGCTCGCGTCGCGTCAGGGCGTCAGAGCTCGCGCTTGATGCCCTTTCAGCTCTTCAAAATTGCATAATGGTAATTCTGAATCTGTATGATAAATTATTTTGCAATCATATTAGAATAAAGCAACATTTCTCCAAATATGCGCAATTTATTTGACTAAGAGCCCTAACGGAACGGACGCTGTTCAGTGAAGCTATGTGAACAACACACTATAAAAAACCGCAGCAGACGTGAGTGAATTCATTCGTGTTGATAATCTATTCACAATATAACGTTAAGTTGGCCGAATGGTGAGAGAAGTAGGTTTTAGTTTCACTATCTCAGCACTGATGTGATGATCCGTTAGAGGCATATCACTGCAATGACGGACATTGACCGGGAATTCACGGTATAATAACTGAACGGGGCTTGTCATCATAAATCGATTATATTTAGGTGTTTTGCAACTTCAGTGTAGTGATTTATTGCAACTTCAGGAACGTTTACTGCATTCTTACCTTCGAGAGATAACTTATTGATGTGTGATGATGATCACTGAAGCAGCTCCTGTGATTTCGGTGTGAGAGCGGAACATTTTCCAGCCGCGCCAGCCGTATTGATTGGCCAGGCTCGTGACCATAGACAGTAACTATGACTCGTGACTCCCAACAAATCAGACGGACGATGGGCGGGGCTTAGTCTAGGCCACAGAGCAGTGCGCTCTGACTGAGGTGGCTGGATCAGTGCCAGATCGCGCATTTCAAAATAAAATGGTTTTATCGGCAAATCGGTTTTGAAAATGGCCGATGCCGATAACAATAAAAATGCTTAATATCGGCGCCGATAATCGGCCACGCCGATAATCGGTCGACCCCTAGTAATATTGCGTCCTCATCACAGGCTTTGCGATCAGCAAAATCGCAACGTCTCAAAACGCGATTGCGATTCGATTTCGATTAATCGCACAGCCCTAATACAGGACACTATGAGTATTCTAAAATTTGATGCAGAGTTGTACAATACCTTGCATTGTGTTTGAAGCTGAGCAACATTTACATCATTTATTAACATTTACATTTTAAAAAGACAAGTTACTGTTTTAGTCTAACTGAAATCAAACCTGTATAATGCATGTGAAGAACTTGTTTGTGATCTCTTTCCCATATTTCTCTAATTAAAAACAAAGTTTCACTTTTTCCGTTAGTCAAATGATTCAGTTGATGATTCTTACCTGAGGCAGAAGCCACTGTTTCATTGGGGCTGTCTCCCCCGCTGTTTCCTCCCCCCAGCAGCATGGAGGACAGTGGTGGCTGGCCCCTCTTCAGTAGCACTTTATGGTCCTGCTGGCAACGGAATCGAGGGGGCACTTCACGGGGCATGTAGCGCTGAGAATTCTGTGTGCCGGGTGAGGGCGTTCCGTTGGCCACCGCCGGCCGCTTAGCATTGTTCCCACCCTGAGGGAGGGCGCCAGCAGCCGGGGTGGCAGCGGATGGGGTTGAAGAGGGGACGGGGCCAGGGCTGGGGGAAGCTGAGTTGGGGGTGGCAGGAGACTGTGCAGATGGAGGCTTGGTCAATTCTGGCACTGTGTAGTGGAAAATTTAGGAGCAAATGAGAGCAGAACTGCAGAAAAGCTACATTCAGGTAAAAGAAAGAATAAATAGATTACGCACATTAACACACCTTTTCATGTGCCTGTCAACACAATGACACACTATCTTTGTAACTTTCAGGATATCAGTAGGGCTGAATTTATTCCTCGAGTCCCTTAAGTAACTTGATTAAAAAAAATAATAATTGAGGCAAACAATTTGCCTCGAGGCTTCGTTTAGTCCATTTACTGTAACTATACATGGAACACTGGGTTCTCCCCGGACCATTATCACTGACGCACAAACCGATAAATGCTGGACATATTTAAGACCGCACATCAATATATGGTGGCTAATTATGATGTCCCTAAGTTAACATTAGCTATGTTTTGTGAAAGAATAAGCGCCATTCATGTTGTTTCATTCTCTCTCTAGGGCTGGGCGATATAGCGAACGATATGATCATGCACATCTTGTCAGTAAAGCCGGTGATTACCGCTAAATTGCCATCACCTGCTTTCAAATGGAGCGGCATTTAATAGACAGAGCCGTAGATCACTGACAAGCTACACGATATCGTGTTTATTATCGCAGATGAATCACCTTCGATAATGAACGTGATATTGCGTAGCTTGTGCAGGTGATGGCGATTTAGCGGTAATCAGGGAACCGACTTTACCGATGAAATGCGCATGACTATCGCATGCGATATATCGCCCAGCCCTATCTCTCTCTATGAAACACACACAGACAAACTGCCCATACAGTTATGCATAAAAATACCACAAAAATTTGTTAATTTTAAAAAAAGGAGTGCCAGTTTTCACCTATTCAGCATGATTACAAATGTTGTATTGTGTTTATGTTAGTGTTTATTAAACAAGAAGTTAATATTAAGAGACTTACGTTTTAGACACCGTACTACCTGTTTTTGTTCTATGTCGCCACCAAAAAATAATTCTAACCACAGCCACAGTACTGTTTTGCGTCTCTGAGCAACATGACTGTGTTTCATTCCTAAATGAATCAACCGTTTAAATGATTGAGTTCAATCGCAATGAATCACTTATTAACAGTGACTTGCTGCCACCTACTGGTGGTTTTAATTTCACATTTAAAGCATCTTTTAATTTTTTAAGTAACTGTAAATATCAGTATTCAATGTTTTAGGTTTAAAATAACAAAACAGTGTATAAATAAGCCTTCATCTAAATGCCTCTTCAGATGCAGCTTCTGTGTTTCCTCTGCATTGTAGGACTAGCCCAAATATCATTTTTTGAGCTTCGAAGCTCCGGTATATTCAAAGCTTCATAAGGAGGGGGCTGAACATATTCTACTCTCAACACCGTGTCTACACCAGATGCCAGCACTGCGACAAAATACTACAGAACCTATAATGCTGTCTACCATGGATGCTGCGCAGCGTGGTGCAACAAATTATGGGCTTATATGCTTCGAGAACGGACACTGCACTAGTGATACAAAAACACACAGGTCTTTTTAGAGGAATAGTTTTAATATAGACAAATTATTATTAGGCTGGGCTACTGTACGTTTTATTATGACTGCCATATTTGCAAGTATTTTCCAAGCAAATTAAGTGCACGTTTTTATCAAGTGCAAAATAACATGCCGGATAAAAGGAGCTCGTTTCTTTTACACCAACAATATACTATAGGCGTACTACCTACAGAACTGGGGTGATTTTTTAAACTAGATGTCCTGTTGTGGTAGGCCAGTTTCAAATCATATCTGGCACAGTGCCTTTGTCTTGTCCTCACTCAATTTAAAGTGCTCCCACACAGCTAAGGTCTTCAGCATTTTTGTCTTTCCTTCCAGATGAACTGAATCATTACGTTCACTCGTGGGCGATTCATATTCAAGCGTGAATGAAAACCGTTTCACGGCGGATGCCAGGTGTTTGAAAAAAGAAAAAAAAGAAAAAAAAAGAAAAAATTGACAATCGAATGCCAACCCACCGAATGAATAGTCGAATAATCAAATATTCTGGTCCAGCCCTACTGCATTGTAAAGATGAACTTTGTTGATACTGATTTCATTTGTTTGGTAACAGCCCTGATGTCTTATTATTCTAACCGACTGATTAAAATGTAAGAATTTGACTCAAATGATGCACACTTTTACAAAATAATGGCTTTATAAAGGTAAAAAAGCCCATAAAATGTAAAAATCTATTTAAACTTACTGGAAAATAATTGATTTCTATCACTGCTGTGAACTGACCAGCACAAAGAATATGAAGGATATCAAAAACAAGTTTTACACACACACACACACACACACACACACACACAAGTACATAGAGAAACATTTAAGAGGGTTTATTCTCCAAATAACTCTAATTTCATGTTGCAGAAAAACGTGTTTAGAAATTGTGTATGGACTCTTGTTCTTGTTCCAAGGCACCTTCCTGTCCAATGATTTTTGCCTCTTACAAAAGCCACAAAGCCTTCCAATAAGACAGCAAAGGCTTCTGTCATGTTTGAGCTTTGATTAGGCTGAAACTTGAAAGTTAAGTTGCACGACATAAATGCAATATTTAGGTATTGTTATTATTTATTATCAGTTTTGATTTATGCCTTAGCTTTAGTTTGTAAAGGTTTTGCTTACCTTTTTTAAAGTAATGTGAAATTTATTTTTATATTTCTTGTTGTATGCCTTAGTTTTAGACTGTAATGATTACCTTTTTTAAATGTGAAATTTATTTTTGTATTTTTATTTATTTTATTTTTTATTTATATTTTATTGATATTTGTATTTTGAATGTAATTTGGCAATTAAATGCATTAAATGGGTATAGTTTTTACAGTTATTAATGTATGCAATTTCAGCAATAAACATTTTCATTTTTCTATAAAGAAAACGAATTAAGAGACCTATTTTATTTTCTCTTGTATATTTAGTATTGCTCTTTAATAAAGAAAAATTACTTCTTATTCGATTACTCAATTAATCGATGGAATAATTGCTAGAATACTCGATTATTGAAATAATCGATAGCTACAGCCCTAGATATCAGCAGATAGTACAAAAAGGAAAGACGAAAAACACAATTAAAAATGCAAAAACTATTATAAAACACTTCACAAGACAACAGATTGTAGTTACCTTTATTTTTTTGCTCTGCAACCTGAAACAAGGAAAAAAATAGTCAGTATGGATATTTAAAATTACTCAAAGTACAGAATAATGTTTGCTAGGACAATGCCTGAGTTTTATTCCCCCATAGATTTGTGCCATGCATGACTTGTTCCCGTCGCTTCATATAACCCAGATTGCACATCCGATGGCAGATGGAGTTTTCAGACGACGACTTTGATACCTTTTATGAACCTTGACACTCTTATTTACTTGGTAGTCTATGGAACAGTCACAGGCCTCCCGGTTTTCATCCAAAATATCTTAAATTGTGTACCAAGGATGAACTGAGCTTTTACGGGTTTGGAACGACATGGGGGTAAGTGATTAATGACAATTTTCATTTTAGGGTGGAGTATCCCTTTAAGGAAACTTGTCTCGTCTCCCGAGGCCACAGGAGGGCACAATGAGTAAAATAATGCAGTGCATTTAAATTGTAAACATAAGGAAGTAACTCTATAAATACCGTGCATTACGTCTAAATTAATTCATAAAAATCAAAAATAATTTCATAAATTGCATAAACTATGAACATAACAGCATCATGTATTTATGCATTGCTTAATACAAACCGAATCGCCCATCACACAGATTGCATTTAAAAAACTTACAAGACGCAGTCAAAAGGAATAAACCTCCACAAATGTGTGACGTGTTTTCTAAAAGTTTAAACCGTTTTAACTCTTCATGGCTTTCTATACATATCTTGCGTGAGATGCAAGTGCAGCGGTCTATCTGTCTAAAAAATGCGCTGAATATGCGTTCTGTGTGAATGGCTTGGTTTTGGTTTTAACCTAATCAAGATCTTCTCCGCATTGAGCTTCTATATTTCTCTAAAATTTTAAACGAATAACACAGCAGCGGTGCATCTCGTGGGCTAGACTAACAAAACATTAAAATGCAACAACGTCACTTACAACATCACCGCATCTCGTGCGGCACTGATGACAGTCCCTGACACACACCTAACATTTAAATGCAAACGTTTATTTTTAATTCAACTAATATTCATTCTTTATTCACAATCTCCTCATCACAGGCAGGCACAGCACTCAATTCAGCATGTTCTTGTTTGTGTGTGCTTTCTGCGTCACTCATAGCACGTTCCTATATCGTGCACTATATCAAACATTTTTTATACCGTTATCGAAGGTGTACCGTCGATAAATATCAATACCGTTTTATCGCCCAGGCCTAGTCTACCCACAGCAAAAGAACGAGAAAAACACAGACAATGGCTAAGCAAAAAAATTCTAGAAAAATAGAACAAGATGACAAACCACTTTATATCCAATATTACTTTTAGTATCTCTAGTTCTAAAATAACACTTTGACAAACTAGTAACAGTGGCTTGGATGTCTTTCAGAATATTAAAGGGGTCATCTTGGTGCATAAAGAAGATCTGTAAAGTTGCAAAGACTAAATTCTCAAACCTCAAATTCTCAAAAAAGAGACTTAATAAAAGTTCAGAGTCAACCACACCCACCTAAAATGGCTGGTTCTAATACGCCCCCACGATTATGTCACTATGTGGGAAGATTTGCATAACGCCACACAAATGTTCACGCAAAGAAATAAGGCATAACTTTGATTCTTGCTTTTGCCGCCGGTGCCATGTTGAGGAGATGCTGTTTCATTATGAAATCGAAAATACTTTGTTTGGCCTTCCAAAAGAGGACACAACTAGAAATCAGTGGTTAAGTTGTATTTACAACACTGTTCCATAGGGCTGCACAATATATCGAAATGATTGAAATATCGCAAATGTAAATATCGCAATATGCATATTGCAAGGGCATGCGATATCTGAATAATTTTAATAATAGGCTACTTAAAACATTGCAAAATGTCAAAATTTCAGTTCGATGCATATAGCAGAGAATAGCTAGACGTTAAAAAAAAGAGTTAAGTGCAATAAGTTGCAGAAAACTACTCTTGCTGTCTGACTCGCACCTGAAGTGCACGCACAAGCCACATCTTGCACAGCGTCTCTTCAGTACTACCACACACATGCAAAGCGCACGGATACACAAAGAGAGAGACACGTTTCAGACGAAGCACAAACACTGAGCTGATTCATCTTTCGTGTCTTCTCCTCATGTTTGAACAGACACATACACACAGAATTGTCAATAGTAACCGTCTCGACGATTGTTCTTGGAAACGCAGACAGTTATGTTTTAAATGAATGTAAACAGCTGAGAAATAAATCGGATGTGTATCATTATACTGGATCCGTGCTGTCGGTTTTAAAGGGACAGCAGCCTATAAATACCTGCTGCTGAATATGTTACTAATGTTAATCAAACAACAAAACAGCTATAACAAAGATTAATCTAAATTTAATTCATACAGTGAACACAATACAGTGTTATTTTACACTTAATCATTAAATTTCTGTACCTGAATACAACTGTTTATTTTATTTATGCTTTTAAATTGTACTTTATTTTTCTTTCTTTTTTTTTTTTTTACTGTCTGTTCACTTGCCTTTAATCATGTTTGAACTTTCTCAGACTATAGTTTTTTTGTGGTATATGAAGAAGTATTTAAAGTGTATGGAAAGCAAAGTTGCAATGATATGAAATTAGTGTCATTTTTTTGTTTGTATGTTTACACTTATGTTAAAATGACATTTTCTGATTTGTGACATTACTTTTTATGTAATACTGTTGGTCACTTTCAGAAGTTATAATGATTCTTTCTTTTCCAGGAAAGGAAGTGAAACAAATTGGTTACATAATTTTCATTTTTAAATATTTTAAAATATAATTGAAATTGATTTTACACACTTTAATCAATATTGTATCGCATATCGCATTTAACAAGGTATCGCATATCGCATTTTCTTCAATATTGCACAGCCCTACTGTTCCAGAACAGTTCAACCCAAATATTTAGTGTGCAGTACATTTTATGGAGGACTGTTTCCTGATCCTGGGAGAGAAGACTACAATGCCAGCTGTTCTGACCGAGCGGCAACCTCCCGCTCTCTCTCGTGAAGCCAATGAGGAAGTGAATAAAACTGCAATTCATCGACTGGCTGCTTGAGTTTAATGAGTTTTCTTGTTTGTGTCTTGTCTCTGGCCAATCAGATCACACCTCTCTTATCAGACCGATGAGCTTTGAATAAAACAACGCGTTTCAGAAAGGCAGGGCATAGAGGAGAAACAATAATGTACAGGATGTGGAAAATAATGTGTTTTTTGAACCTTAAACCACATAAACACAATTACACCAAATACACAAAATAATGTTATTTTTAGCAACATCATATGACCCATTTAACAAGATGCTAAATCAATAATACACACATAAGCCGAAAAAGTGACTCCAGAATGCACACCTGCTAGGGTTGGGTGATGTCTACAAATTTGGCATCGGACCACGTCTACAATGATAAATCATGATGGACAATGACATTGGCGGGGTGGGGTTGGGTCTGGATGGGGGATCGGTTGTGCCTGAAGCGTGAATTATAAGAGAAAACAACTAACGATTACTAACACCGTGTCTACACTAAATGCAAGCAGCACGACAAAATACTATAGAACCATTGATCTATAATAGAGATTCATAAGGGCCTCTCGCACCGCAGGAACCTTTTCATAGTACAAGAACTAATTGTGGAACCACCGACTTTTTGGCATTTTCGCACCGCCGGAACTGGGTACGATTTCCAAACACATACGAAAACGCCCTCACCCACCATGATTTAAAAAGCCGTGTACACATGCTGTAAACATTGTGTCAACTTATTTCGCAAGTATGGAGAACAGCGATAGATGGACGAACACTGAAGTGCAGGCACTTGTAGCAAATGTAGCACTGTCAGTTGTCGTTGGAGAATCTTAGTCCTCCTTTCCGTTCTTTCAATCGCTTTACATATACATTGAAGTTCCATGTCCATTATTGTAAAACCCGCGAGACACAACAAAAACACAGCTCCGATCACAACGTCCCCCATCCTCCTGTTGTAAACGTTGTTCTTCTTTGTTTTTTGTTGTTGAACGCCGTGCACAAATGAAGTCACTGTCGACCGGCTTACGTCACTTCCTAGTACACACTGTCGGTGCAAATGCAACCCTTTAAATGGTACTGGGAAATAGTTTGCGAAAACTCATCCCAGTAGTTTAGTACCGTACATTTAGTTCTGGAACTAAAGCGGTGCGAAAGGCCCTATATAGAGATCAGTCAATAGAACTCATTATAATCAGTGACGCTGTCTACACTGGATGCGGTGCGACACCACAAATCCCCCGAAAGTAAACTGCTGCTGTGTTCTACTTATGACTTGCTGACACAAATTTTAAATGATTTTCAACAGTCACGTTTTATATGCAATTCCAAATCTCGAAAGTGAAAGTGAAACTAAAAAGTGCATTCAAAAAAAAGGGCGGGGTGGGGGGGGGGTGATCCCGATGCCAGCTGAACACCGTGATGTCTATCAGCCATCGGCAATGGACGATGGCATCATCTATCGGCCCAACCCTAACACCTACTTTGTAGCCGCATGTATTACCACAACAGGATGTGCATTCATTTACTATAATTTAACAGTCCAACATAATTAAATCATACCTAATATAACAATTACCTTCTGTGAGGTTTCCCGTTTCCTTTTATCTTCCTTTTTCCTTTTCTTGTCTTCCATGAACTGCTGTTCCCTTTCCTGATGCTCCTTTCTACAAAAATCATTAATTACTGTTTAAAAAAAACAATTTTTGTCAAAACAAACATGCTGAACTGAAAAAGCTTCTCAAAAATATATATAGGCCTATTTTTTGTCTATGTAAGCACAATCAAATATCTGAAAAAAACAGTTTCGTTGAGTATCACCTTCAACCAGTCCAGTTGGCTGTTACCAAACCAAATGCTTAAGTGCGGGAACAAACACATTATCACTAAATCACAAATCACTGGTATGCTGTTTTAGGCTCAGCCTGAGTTTGCATATGCCATGCATTAAAAGGGATGCCGATTAAAATCAAACATGATCTTCATAATGGGAGAAACTCCTGCTGCTATCCGTCTGTGAGCCTGCAGTTGGCAGGGCAGAGTTGTCGGACAGGGGCTCCCTTCACCCGCCCATTTCCTCCGGTGCAGTATTTGATATGATATTAACGTTACATACATTCCATACGTCAGCTATTCGAACGATTCGTGCAAAAACAAGTATCAAAACGAATTTAACGGCAAAAACTTCGTATGTCGTATGCTTTTGTGGTCCTGCCAAACTCGGAACACGTTACCGAGTTAGCTAGTTTGTTAGCAAGATAAAACCGACACATACGAAACGTAAATTTCAGGTAGTTTTGTTAATTCCCGTCAGAAGCCGCCGGCTATTTGCATACGGATCACAAGAAAAATCAAAAGGGTAAGCAACTGTCAAAACCAGACATGCATAACGCATTTGGTCAGATATTGGAAGCAGTAGCGAGCCAGGACTATAAATCGAGGATACACTGCTTACCAAATCATAAAGCCACCTCATATTTGTTTACATCTAATGCCAACATTGTCTAGATTAATTAGTAAGGTACTAAATACGCACGGGTATGTTTTTACGATCGACCGGCGGAAAGCTAAACTTGCTTTCCAGACCAGACAGATGCTAACTAGCTGGCTAGCTAACGTTAGTTAAACTAGCAACCGAGCTAGTGGCTAACAGATGTCGACGAGGAAAAACTGTATCACGCATAAACGCTTTCACGCTACTGCGGTTTTTCAAATGCATGCGACTGTCAATAGTAATAAACAACATGTTATATAATTTTCTCTTTAAAACAAAGGTCTTAACTTACCTCAGGAATTACATCCACCGCAGCTAGTCTTCTAGCTACAGCTAAAGTGCTTAAGTGCGAATTTCTGGGGTTTGAGGCAACGTGAAATACAACACTCCATCAAAATCTAGTAGCTAGTCATGAAAACACTCCTTCTATAGTCTTTAAATATGAAATACGATAATGTAAACGAATGAGACGGAATCTATGTTTAAAGCGATGTGAATTCAGTTGGTTGTCGGTCGGCCATCTTACTGCTCGGTGTGAATGTGTTGTGTGTCTGGACAGATCTGACGGAAGGGGGGCAGCCGAGGGAGATTTTTGACCTTCAATATTAAAAGTCCAGTAACTCTTTAATTGGCAGTTTCTATAATAATAAAAAAATTAACCGTTTATTTTGAAGTCTAGCACTTTTTGCATGGTTGTTCATTGCGCATAAAGTACACAAGGCACATAATTTTCATGCATCATGCATGGCTACCTTCGTCTATTTACCTTTTTTTTGTTGCAAAAACATCCATTTGATGCGGTACAATAAAAAAAAAATTAAGTACAACAGATTTACAAGCACATTTAAAAAAATAGATTTTTATTTTGACATTGTAATAAAAATATTAAAGACAAAAAGAAAAAAATACTTATTTAATCTTTTGCCTACCCACTGTATAAAACTGTCCACTGTATAAAACAATCATGATTAATTCATGGTTTCCAGTCATGTTTTATAACGCAGAATGAAACAATAATAAGGCCACAATCAGTGTTGTTGGTTTTTTTTTTTTTTTTTGGTTTTTTTAGACTTTTATTTCAGCTGATTTTTATGCTCTTGTGGTGTCTTGGGGGTCCCTGGATCCAAGTTTCAGCATCATTTTAAGCATAAAATGTTGTTTGAAATATGATTTTAGTGCACTTTAAATATCTGAGTTAAAAAAACGCAAACCAAGTTTTGGTACATCATTAGTAATGTTTTCATCAGTACAGATTACATTGTTTTCATGAGTATAGTTTATTTTCCATAGTGTTCAACAAGAATGTTTAACCACATGTTTATTCTTGACTCAGAAAAATATGGCCCCAAGAAAAAAAGGCGAGAAGAAAGGGAATACAGAGGAGGTTATGGAAACAAAGGAGCCACAACATTCTGGTGCAGGACCATCAGATGGCAGCAGCAGAGAAGAAAAAACGTCACGGAAAAGGAAGATAAAGCCAAAGAAAAAATACATAGGTGCTCACGTCTCAATATCAGGTGAGCATACAAGCTTTTTTTCTAAATACGGTGTTTGTGCTGAACGCATATCAATTTTAAAAATATTCTTAGGAGGAATATGGAAGGCAGTCGAATCAAGTGTGGCCATAGGAGGTCATGCTTTTGCCCTTTTCTTGGGCTCCCAGCGCTCCTGGACGAGACCAGCCCTTGATACAGCAGCTGCAGTTAAATTTCAAGAAGCCTGTGCTCAACATGGCTTTGATCCGATACACATCCTTCCACATGGATCTTATTTGATGAACTGCGGTTCCCCCAAAGAAGGTTTGTGCGCTGACTGTACCCAATGTGTGGTTCTGTGCATGCGCCAAATACTGAAGCCACATATTCAAAAACAGCTCAGTTGATTAATCAATTTTCAGTCCTATAATAAGTACTCTAGGCTGCATATGTTTTGTATATAAGACTGTATGTCAGATGACTCTGCGTTTTTTAATCCAGACGTGTTCAGTAAGAGCCAGACCATGCTTGTGGATGAACTGAGTCGCTGCAGTGCACTGGGCCTCAGCCAGTTTAACTTTCACCCTGGAGCTTCTCTAGACTCCACCCCTGAGAAATGCATGGAGAAAATTGCCCAAGCTATTAACCACGCACACCAGCAAACCCCTGCTGTCATTACAGGTCAACTATACAATCCTGATGATTTCTAGAGAATGTGCAATTGTGCACATGCTTTCTGGTAAATTTAGCTGGATAATGTTCTTTCTTTCTTTCTCTTGTGCTTAATTTTCCTTCAATAGTACTTGAGAACATGAGTGGTCAGGGCAGCACTATAGGTGGACAGTACAGTGAACTGAGAAGTATAATAGACCGGGTACGAGACAAGACACGTGTTGGGGTGTGTCTGGACACTTGCCATGCTTTTGCAGCAGGTATGATACGAAGTCCCATCGATATAGCTACAAATTATTTGGGAAAAGATATATTACATCAGATATTTTACATAAACAATGTTTACATGTTCACAAGAAAAAATAATAGCTGAATTCCTAAAAATGACCCCGTTCAAAAGTTTACATATACTTGATTTTCAATACTGTGTCTATCAATTTTGTCAAAATCATCCAGGTCCTGCAAATTCTTTGGTTTCCTAGCATCCTTTGCATATTTGAACTCTTCCCAGCAGTGACTGTATGATTTTGAAATCCATTTTTTTTACACTAATGACAGCTGATGGACTCATATGCAACTACTACAAAAGGTTTAAACATTCACTGATGCTCCAGTAGAAAAAGTGATGCGTTAAGAGCCAGGGGTGAAAACCTTTGAGCATGACGAAGATGTGTGCATTTTTCTTAATTTGTTGAAATATTCTATTTTTTCCGTTTAGTACTGCCCTTCAGAAGTTACAGAAGATGTTGTTTCCCAGAAGACAAAAAAAATAAAATAAAATACAAGTTCAATTTACCCTGATCTTCAAATTAAAAAGTTTTCACGCATCATGTTTCCCTCTTGAGCATTTGCATATGAGTCCTTCACTTGTCATCTGTGTGACCTCTTATTTTGGTAAAATAATAAAAATATATATATATTTGGGATTTGAGATGATTCTCTTCTGTATAGGCTACGACATTTCACCACCTGGAGGGGTGAAGAATATACTTGATGAGTTTGATAGTGTGGTCGGGTTGCAATATTTGAGAGCCATTCACTTAAATGACTCCAAAGGTATGCAACTCATTTGAACTTATCAATATAGAGTGCTGCTGGAATTTGTAGGCCAAACCCAGAAACAAGTTAGCACTTTAGGATGTTCCCCTCCCCCTTTTTTAATAGGTTTTTGATTAAATGCCTGAAATAAGGTCTGTGGTTAACACAAACTCAATATATTTTCACATTTCTACATCATGAAATAAATCAGTAATGCACCCCTATGATTTTTTAAGGTAAAGCCAACAGAAAAATCCTATTGGATTTTTGTCGAGGAGAACTTCTTGGTTGGCCTACAAACATAAAAAGTCTTCACCACAGCACTCTATTGCTGTAATTGTTTGTGGAGTGACTTAATTTATATATAAGTTTAGCTATATATACAATATTTAAGTAGTTTTGTTACTTCTTTTGAGATTGCGTAATTTTTCTTTAAAAAGGAAAATTAGGCTGCCATCTGGACCGCCATGAAGACATTGGATGTGGCCAAATAGGCATTACTGCTTTCCGAGAAATTGTTAATGAGCCTCGACTGGATAATATCCCTCTGATTCTAGAAACACCTGGTCGGTAAGTTTCAGGTTGGATAAACAACATTTTGTTGTAAATTAAATAAAAAGGCACCACTGACATGCATTTAATCTGCATCCTCTCTTTATAGACCAGGTTTTGAGTATGCCGAACAGATAGAGCTCCTTTACTCCCTTTGTGAAAAAAAGACGAAGAATTGAACATCTGCTTGGTGCCAGCTTCCATGGTGGAGTTATTATTGGTGAAGCATAATAAAGGCTGCATCTTTAATTATCGAGCATTTTTAATGAGCTTATCTTTATTGCTGTTCAAATACTGATTTATTTTTATTTTTGGTCACAGATGTGTTTATGACAAAGTTTCATTTTTTTTCTGTTAATTAAATAAGTGATTTAATTTAGAGTATTTTAAACATTTCATAAGACTACATTTTGACCATAAGAGGGAGCCAGAAGCCAGAATATGGACACATATGTCAGAAGCTGCAACTGTAAGCCTGTTCATTACGCGGCATGATTTTTCAATGTTGTACATATTTTGCTCATTCTCCCTCATATCTTTCTTGTAAGTTAGAGGGAACTACTTTAATTTGTTGACCAGTTGCTGAGTCCCACCTCAGTACAGAGGGTACAGCTCTGCACATTCACAGCCCATCATTAGCTGGACCACACAAGAATACCACATGCAGTCTTGCAAGAACACATTTTTAGTAAAGCTGCCATCTGTAAGTATGAAAATGCCATTAATGTGATGACATTGGCAACGGTAGGATTTTGGGAAGTTTAACATGCCAACGCCTATAGAAGTTGTTTTAGACTTTTAAAGTAGCAGTAGGAAGGATGTGAATTTCAAAGTGTGAATTTATACAGGAAGACAGAAATGCCTTGCACTGGAATCTGCTACTCCTGTGCCAGCCAACAAGAAATATCATTCAGGGAGATAATAAACCACAGGGCATAGCAGAGGTTTTGAAACATAATCATAAGAAGTATGTGAATGAATATGTATTCATATCTAATGTTTTGGCCCTGTTCTGTGTTGTTTTGGTTCCTCTTTGTTTCATCCAGACGATAACTGGAACACATGTGGCACGAAAAATGTTTCCAGGTCTCATTTTTACCACATAGGCTTTACCTGAAATGAACTTGGCATTGTTAAAGTTAATTAATAGAGCCTGAGGTTTAAAACTCAGAGTCTGTTATACTTAGTGTTAAATACTCGATTCTATATAAAAAGGGCTATAATGTTCTGTAATACCTCATTTTTTAGACATGCACAATTCAGCTTATGTTAAAAACAGCTAAAGACAAAGTCAAAGAAGAACAAACTGTTTCGAGGCTGCAGGACTCCTGCTAAGCAAGGGTTGGGCCTTCACATAATATCAGATGTTACTGTTTGAACAGTAGTTTACCCCATGTTGCACATTTGTTAAGATCTGTCAGAACAAATATTTCACATGTTGGCTGTGTGAAATGAACAGCACAGTTTCTGAGTGTCCTTAAGAACTGCAAATGCCAATGTTTTGGTAAGCGCATGTAACATCAGGCTTAGCAAAGCCTCAAATCAACAGACTGAGAGCCTTGTGAGCCAGATGACGCAGTGCCAGATCATGAGCAAAATCCACGGACCACACAGACCTTTTCTGCTGAGTTTCTCACAAAGCACAAACCAACTGCAATTTCTCTAATTTAGTTTTAGTGTAATGTTTGTCAGCACGAAAAGACAAATGTAAGGTTTATTCATATTTATGTCGAACCACATGAATGTGCAGCCTTTTTGACTTGCATTCTTCAGCAAACACATTTAATGAGGTAACCATTTAATGGTGCAGTTAGTGAAATGGCTGTATATGGCTTTGACTGCGTCTCCGCTGCTGATCCTTACCAAGGAATTTTCCGGAGTGGTGGCTGGGCATAGAGCCACAGAGCGACAGGACTTCACACACAGCGGCCCAGCGGCCACAGGCTCCAGCCTGGTCCTCCAAGAGTCCTGTTGCTCCGGTAACCACATAACAACCATATAGTCTGTGCCTGCCAGTGAATATTTATTTTCCTGAAATTTAGCTGAATGATGCAGATGGATATTTTGATGCAGTGCTAATGAGATGATAGATCTGTAATAGACTTGAGACTCAAACTCTGTCAACCTTTTAAATTTGGGGTGCTTGTATATCAAATTCATTAAACATTCAATAAAGGGATAGTTCACCCAAAAATGAAAATTTGATGTTTATCTGCTTACCCCCAGGGCATCCAAGATGTAGGTGACTTTGTTTCTTCAGTAGAACACAAATTATGATTTTTAACTCCAGCCGTTGCAGTCTCTCAGCTGTATAATACATGGCAATGGTAACAAAATCTATGAGAGTTAAAAAAACATGCACAGACAAATCCAAATTAAACCCTGTGGCTTGTGACATTGATGTGTAAAGATACAAAATGATCAGTCTGTGCAAGAAACTGAACAGTATTTATATAGTTTTTTACTTCTGATTCACGCAATGTCCGATCTGTTAGAACTCTTATGAACGGGCATTCACAGCAGCAGGCACCTGAGGCATCTTCTTCTTCTTCTTGCTTTATGGTGGATCGCAGACTTATACATGCATTACCGCCACATATCTCTCAAATGGAATATTGACACTCCTAATTGAGATTGTAGATAGAGTGTCAATAATTTCGTAATTTTTTTACTCTCATTGATTTTGTTACCATTGCCATGCATTATACGGCCTAAAAATCATAATTTATGTTCTTGGATGCCCTGGGGGTAAGCAGATAAACATAAATTTTACATTTTTAAGTGAACTATCCCTTTAAGCTATTGTGTGGTCCCCTGTTCTTTTTATTTATTTATTTTACTTTTTTGTGCACAAATCCCCATTGCGTTAAAATGATTTGAGCAGTAGGAATTTACACCTGAAAAGACTAAATCATATGAAAGTCAATCTTAGATTACTTCTAAGCAAAGCAAAATACTGAGTGTTAACTTTCCCCCAATTTTTTTTTACTTTTGAACACATCTATTCTCACTACAGTAATGTACAGAGAAAAATAAATAATTAATTTATCCATCACACTAGCTTGCACTTTAAAATGCTACTACTGTATAAAAACACAAATGACTAAAAGTGCCACGCTTTATGCCCTCCTTGACACACTCTACCATTAAGATCCCACCCTTACCACAAGTGTAATTACACTGAGATATGTGCACACACTTCAAATGCACAGGCGAAAGGATCCAAGAGAAACAGACTGGAAACCCCAAGTTTGCTCAGACAGACACAAACATTTATTGGCAATACACACACACTGACTATGCTAACTGCAAAAAAAAAAAAACGACGGATACATGCAACACAATGGTCCATTTGTTTGTTTTAGGAAGCGTACACTTTCATGTGTTTTTCTTTTACTATGTGTCTAGTCTTTGTCAAAGGCCAAAGGTAAAGATTTCAGATCTTTTAAAGCGTGTGTGTGTGTGTGCACGAGTGGAGACAAGCAAGGTGTGGACACACAAACACACAGAGGGGTCAGAGGTCAGACTACAACATTCCTCACAGCTCTGGACACACACTCTCACACACACACACACTAGACCTGTGTTTTTGTCCTTGGACATACTCTAAAAACAGGCTAAACACACACACACAGTTATATAAGCTGTCCTCCTCTAAGTGTTATCACATCAATCAGACAGATTCAGGATTAGGGAATGGGATGACATTTTCCATGAGATCCACAGCAGTCTTTTCATATCACATACAAACAGGGCTCTTAATAGTGCTTGTAGACTGGTAAAAGAGAAAAAGTATAGTTTTGAATCAGCTACTTTGGCATCAGGGGACTAATTTAAGTCACTAAAGTTGATTCTGACACTATGGGCATCTATGTGTGTGTGTGTGTGTGTGTGTGTGTGTGTGTGTGTGTGTGTGTGTTTCTTGCTAGCTGAGGTCCAGCCTCACAATTGCCTATTGTCTGGGCCGAGTCACACTTCCTGACAGGGCAGAATTCACGGAAGCAGGGACATAGTCCAAACAAATTCTTAGGGCTACACCTCCACCCCGGTTTCATCGCACCCGCTATTCCAAGGAGCTGTGTGCCAAGAAAAGGCATGTTCCCAACAGGATGTTAATTAGCGTCAAGCTCCTCGGGAAAGGTGGGGGGAAGCAGGTGGAGTCAGGAATATGACTGGCTTCTCGTGTACTTACTGAAAAAAATATGGATGTGTTTATCCTAATTATGTGTTCATTTAGTCTGTAAGGTCATAAAGATGCTTTGTCTTTAGTTTCTAGGTTAATTTTAAATGCTAAAAATTCTCTAATAGTCCCCGACCCACACATTGAACACCCCATCCTCCATCCAACCCGACACCCACCCACAAGAAAAAAACGCTTTCCTTTTCAGACGGCAACATCTGGCTTTCATAATCCAAGTCAATGCTCCTTTCCAGCTACTAATGGACTTTAAATAGGAGATCTGACCACTGGGATCTGTGTCTGTGCCTTGGCGCAACAATTAAACAAATATTTGCTTTTAGGGGAAAATTGGATGGAGAAATATAAGAAAAATATGTTAGAATTTGTGAGCATGACATGTAATGGCAGATGCTTGTGTAATTGAGAGTTTCTGAACCCCTCCATTGTTCTTGTCAGTCACTTAATATCCATGCACACACAGTATCCCACATAGTGTATTCTCCAGAAATGGAAAGGAAGGTGCAGATCAGGAAACAAACCATTAAAACAAGACAAGACAAGAGTAACGTTCGGCAAGTTAATCATTCACTACATGGATTCCAAAATCCTAAATTTAAAGCTCCAAAATAACAAAAAGACATTGAACACGTTCTCATCTTCTTGGTGACTTAGAGATGGAAACTTCAGTTATACTAACTCAAATCTATTTAGTCTGATCAAGAAAAAGAAACTTCACAAGCTCAATCAAAACAAACCTTATGTGGTTTGCAGTTTGATTAAAATCTGATTTTCACACGTAAGAAAAAAAACATACTTTTTGACATAAAAAGTAATAATTATGAGAGAAAAGTTGAAATGAGATATTATGAGATACTAAGTCATAATTAAAAGATAAAAACTCAAACTTATGACATACAAAGTTTTAATTATGAGATACTAAGTCATAATTAAAAGATAAAAATTTAACTTATAGGGAAAAAGCCAAAATTATTAAATAAAAACATAAAAACTAACATTTAAAAAAAAATTAATAATTAAAAACTGTAAATTTTTATCTCACAATTTTGAGTTTTTATGTCATAGTTATGACTTTCATGACATAATACATCATTGTAATTATGTCATAATTATGATATTATAATAATGACTTTTAATTTCATAATTCTGACATTTATTGGCTACTTTGACTTCAGGTGACTGTTTTAAGTCGCTAAAGTTGATTCTGACACTAAACCTTTTCACATGCCACCTTTTCCCATTTTTTCCTCTGAATATGTTCAGATTTCAGACTGTATTCATGAAAAACATAAACAATGGTAAAATATATATTGCTAAAGTCTCCCACAGTGAACTTACGTAAGTTTGCGTTATCACTATAATAAACAAGGACACGCTAAACAAAAGCGAATGCAGTCCCCCCCAAAAAAAGATCTGGCCATATCTTGTAGTTTAAACAGCTGATCTAAAAAATGGATTTTAGGATTTTTTTATTTACTTACTTGACCAAATTGGAAACTTCTGTATAACAAAATATAAAATGGATTGCTCTTTAGTAAGGTTTATATAACTAACTTGCACTCTCAGAAAAAAAGGTACAAAAGCTGTCACTGGTGTAGAAACGCTTTCAAGAGGTACATCTTTGTACCTTATTTAGAGACATATTAGTACTTTTTGAAAGGCTACAACAGCAGCGACAACTTTTGTAACATTTTTTAAAGTGTGTAGAGTATAGAAAATATTACCAAAAAGCAGATGATACTTGAATTGGATTTGTCCTTGAAAGACTTGAATTGGACACTACCTCAGAGAATTATAAACATGCCTGTCATTGCCTAACAGCATAGAGCCGAGAAAGAGCAAGACTGTGTTGCTTTGTAGGACTGAAGGAATTTTATTTCACACCCAGACAGGAGTAGTCTAACTAAATAGGTCACTACACTTTTGGTTTTCTGTTTTTCTAAGTTTACTATGTGGATTAAATAGTTTAAACATTTTAAAAAAAAATGAAACGCTGACAGAGTTTAAATCCTTGGCAGGCTTTGTAACCTATGTGAAAGTAATTTCCTGAGGAGACATCTTTTTTCACTGGGAAAAATGTATCCTGTTTTACTGGCCCCCTTTCCTCAGCCTCCATCTCCCTTCCTCTACCCCCACTATTTTAAAAGTGCTCTTGATCCTTATCCCTTACACTGCATTATCCACCTGTTTCTTGAAACCTGAAACATCTGTTTTCTAGTGATATCACTGTCTGTCTTGTCTTTCAAATGCATATTTGTAGGATTTAACCAAAGCCCTGTTACACTGATCCAGCCAGATAACATTATTGACATCTAATGGCCTAATGGTATTTTGCCGTAAGCAAAAAACACAGTTCCAGTCACACTGACAAAACACTGGACAAAGTGATCCACCCATGTGAGAACACAAATGTGTCTACCTAAAGGAATAGTTCACCTAAAATGTACTCACCCTCAGGCCATCAATGATGTAGATAAGTTTGTTTCTTCATCAGAACATTGTTGTGGATTATTATTATGATTTTAACAGCTGTTTGGACTCTCATTTTGACGGCACCCATTCACTGCAGAGGATCCACTGGTGAGTAATTGATGTAATTTTCTCTACATTTATTCTGATTAAGAAACTAACTCACCTTGGATAGCCTGGGGGCAAGTAAATTCTCAGCAAATGTTAATTTTGGGGTTAACTATTCCCTTAAGGACATGCCCTGCAGAATCTCTGTGGATTGGGGTAATTAGTCTCTCATCAAGCTCTCATCATGGAAAATACAGGATGATCAGTATCACTACAAAGAGATGATGGCCCCTAGACTAAACAGAGAAGAGTGATATTGTAAAAGAAGCGGATGCAAGAAGGCACACTTTTAAAACAGTGCAACTCAAGAACAGGATGAGACTGAAGTGAGTTTTGAGTACAAACATGTCTGAAGTCAAAAAGGAAATAAACCAAAAGCCCAAAGCAGAAAATAACTCAACGCACAGGAGAGCGGAAACTCTGATAACATTAGACTTGCAACAATGTGTACACTACACTCAATTACAAGCTTATCTTACATTTCTTAATAATCACCTCACTATCAAGAATAAGCATCAAGTGTGGGAAAGAAAGAATCACATTGTTTTCTCAAAGGCATTTGTCATCATCAGATCATGTGTGAAAATAACTCAGCGCATGTTTAAATGCCTTTGTGGACTGTTTGAAGCTTTTGAAGCGAAAGAAGATATTCCGAACTTCAACACTCGCTATTTGTTAACCATGAGTTCATTACGAGGTAGCATACGTAGAGAAAAGCCAGCCGTAGGACATCGCTCAAATCTGAGCTCCGTAAACATTGCCACGATAAGCTAAGAATTCTCTGCTGGATCCGTTCCCTTTTTGGAACTGATCTCAAGACAGGAATCACAGTTAACGGGTCTGAACACCAGCAGTTTCTACACAATCATGGGAGACTGCAGAAAGAACGCAGGAAGACAAAACACATGGATATGGTAGACACAAATAGCTATGTATTTCTTTGAATTTACTTTTTTTTTTATTGGAAGAGTTATGTAAGGCTGTACAGACAAAAAGCTTTAAGACATGGGACAGGATTGGTGCAATGAGGATTGTTTTATAGTTTATACACTTTACAATTAGTGCATTAACATTATTTTTTTTTTTACCGTATTTATTTGTTTTTATGTTAATAAAATACAACTGCTTATTGTTAGTTCAAGTAAGCTTGTCCATTAAATAATATTAACAGATACATTTTATTTTAATCATGTGTTACCTTAAGTGTTCAAATTTATATTTTTACATTAATAAATACTTTAGAAGTATTTGAATTTTTAAAAAATAAAACCTTAAAGTGTTACCATTTTGTTATTATTTTGAATTAGCTTTTATTTTTAGATTTCATTTGAATCCTTTCTTTTAAAAAGTAAGTTTTAATGTGCTTTTGTCATTTTTATTAGTTTTTAATTTAATGTTTAATTAAAAATAAAATAGCTATTTTTGTTCAGTTTATTTTTATTTGAGTTTTAGATTTAGTTTTTATTTCCAGTTCTTCATTTTAGTGCTTCGGCTTAAACTTCAGTTTCATTTAGTTGCCCATGCAATTTTTTCATTTTTGTTTACATTTCACAACTGAACACTTATATTATTTATATTCTATAAATGCTTTAACAGTATCTGGAAATGTTTAATAAAGTGTGTTTTTTGTTTCATTATTGCATTTGTATTATACAATATAATAATAATAATAAAGTCTATTGGACTTATGTGAAAAGAAGAGGAGGGAAATGGGGGGAAACAGATTGAGAGAGAGACTTAAGGTAAAAAGGAAAAGACAGACTGTTTTTCTGACAAAAAGGGGAGAGAAAAAAAACTAAAATTATATCCCTGCCTCCCTTTTGGGACCAGCATCTGAAAAGTATCCAAAGGCTCCATGTTATTCACAGCAAATAGCTGGCATGCTTGAGCAGAGGGGATTGTTTACTCTAGGAAGAGCAAGATAGAGCAGCTGATGGGACAATGAAGGAGCAGAGAGAAAAACAGAGAATAAAGATGAAAAGATAGAAAAGATCAGACAAATAGACAGACAAAAACACATTTATAATCCATGATGACTATAGAAACTTCATCTCCCCAAATGGCCTTTTTTTTTTTTACCAATCCATATTTCATTTCAAACAGCAGCAGCAGTGTTTTTGAATGGATCAGCGTGTTTTCCAGGCTATTTTCCCTCTCAATAGAGGGACTGTACTGAATCACAATCAATTTCCAACTGATGCTCATGCATAGCTCTTGGATACAAACTGCAGGACTCTCATTGATCTACTGATCTGCTTACATCAACAACACTGCTCTGGGTTATGAATTATTTTGACCCAGTGGTGACACCAACATTAAAGCCATCTAGACTTTGATCACAGGCTTTTTGTAGTTTATGCAATCCCTGCTGAAAGCAAACATCCTCAAACAGGGTTGCATTATTTACATTTGAAAACGGAAGACTTTATAATTACAATTCCTGAGCACAACACATGCTTCGATAAAAAAAACGCACGGATACTTAAAATGGAATCTTGTTGCTGAGCTGAACAATTCACCTTTAAAATGTATTTTTCTATAACTATTTAACGTTTTATTACTAAATTAATTACTAAATTAATACTGTTAGTTATTGCTGTTACTTATTCTAATTAATGATGTATTATTATGACCAGTGTTGGGCAGTAAATAGTTACTAGTAATACATTACAGTACTAATTACTAATAAAATTTAAGTAATAATATTACAGTTACCATACAAAATAATGACTAGTTACTTTTTTTATCACAATCGCTAATGATTTGAAATTCAAAAATTCAGTCATCCCTATCAGTTTTCAAAATCATTGACACCAACGCAGGAAGCTAGATTCATCGGAAGATGGAGAAGGCCACATCATAGCAGCTGGAAATATAGCCATTATTTTAATTTTGTAGGAAGAAAGGATGACATAAACATCAATGTCATATGTAAATAGTGCAATGGTACTAAGACTTTGTCTACTGCGAATCCCAACATGTTTGGTTGGTTCTACCTGCTTGAGCCCTGTTGTATATTTCATATTGTTGCTTTATTAAGTAACAGAAGTTGTTTAAAATATTGTGGCTTGTCATACCAGTTTGAGCCAGATGTACTCTTCATTTGTCTGTAACGTTCATGGATTCTGTTGTATTGTGGCTTGTCATACCAGTTTGAGCCAAATGTACTCTTCATTTATCTGTAACGTTCATGGATTCCAAAATTACTGTTGGCTGGAAGTAATGTAATAATATTACTTTTCAAAGAAGTAACCAGTAATGAGTAATATATTAAATATTTTAAGTTACTAGCCCAATGCCGATTATGACTATAATGTATTATATGTTTGAAAATCATCTCGGTTATGTATGTAACCACGGTTCCCTGAACTGGTGTGACAAATGTCTGAAGCCCTGTACCATCCCACCAATCCTATTAGCCAAATATCACTTGGCACCGCCTTACGCATGCGTAAGAATAGTATACCTGCGTGTCGTGCACTATTTCGCTCAGATTTCATGTAATAAGGAAACGCTATCAAATGTATGGAACGGCCTGAACAGCAGCATCTTGTTTCCTATTCAGGAAACCGTGGTTATATACGTAACCAAAATGTTCCTTTTCATAGGTTACTTCAATGCTTCAGTGACGTCACCATATGGGAACGCTATACCATCACACCTGACGTACCTGAGATAGCTGGGATCCGAGAAAAGCATCTGCTCAAGTGGAAAGAGTCCTCACATCCAGGCTGTAAAATTTTACAAAAGTGCTTGGTGAGGACCATCCTGCTGCAGCACATATATTGTCCATAGAAGATCCACTAAGGAAGGCTTTCGCCGAAACCACCTCCCTCGTGGAATGAGCTTGGATTCCTAAAGGCGAAGTGAGCCCACGCGCCTCATAGGCTAAGGATATAGCCTCCACCAGCCAATGGGACATGCGTTGCTTTGTGACAGCACAACCTTTATTTTTACTCCCAAAACAGACGAACAGCTGGTCGGACTCACGCCATCGGGCTGTACGACCAACATAGATCTTCAGCGCACCTCACAGGACAAAGGCATAGACCTTCTAACCCCACCTCCATGGGGGAGAAAGCCTCCAAGATCACCTGCTGGAAGCGAAAAGGATTTGAAGTGACTTTAGGAACATAATCAGGCTTTGGTCGCAGCAAAACCTTCACCAATCCTGGTGCGAAGTCCATGCACGAAGGTGAGATACAAAGAGCTTGTAAATCCCCAACTCTTTTGAGGGAGGATAAAGCTAACAGTAGGACTGTTTTTAGAGTACGAATTTATTCAGTCACAGTTTCCAAGGGCTCAAAAGGATGTCCTGATAGCCCTTGTAATACAATGGACAGATCCCATGATGGAACTTGCGCAGGGCGGAAAGGCCACAGCCATCGCAAACCCTACTTTAAGAGTGGCTGGCTTACTCCCTCTGAAAAACGGTCTTGAAGAAACTCCAGTACTGAAGCGACGGGGCAGTAAGCTGGATCCATATCACGATGACTACACCAGGTAGTAAACAGTTTCCATTTGAAGGCATATAAACATCTCGTATAAACTGTTCTAGAATTAATTATAGTCTTGGTGGCCTCCGCTGAAAGACCGGGACATATTAACTCACTCCGCTCAGAGGCCATGCCCACAGTTTCCATAAATCTGGCCATGGGTGCCAGATCATTCCCCGTGCTTGCGATAGCAAGTCCTGTCTGAGGGGAATCTCCCAAGGAAAGCCCGCTAACAGACTGATCATTTCCACAAACCACAGCTGAGTGGGCCACCACAGAGCTACCAACAATAGTCATTCCACTCTGTCCGACCATATTCTGGATAGCACCGCTGGAATTAGCCGAATCTGAGAAAAAGCATACAAACTGGTTCTGGGCCATTCTTGGGCTAGAGCATCCAGTCCCAGGGGCGATTGGGGGATAGGGAGAACCATACCGGGCAATGCGTAGTCATGCCCAACACGAATAAGTCCACTTCCGCTTCTTCAAACACCTGCCACATATAGCTCACCGTTTGGGGGTGCAACATCCATTCCCCTTTCCCACGCTCTGTCTCGAGAGCGTATCTGCTCCGAAGTTCAAGTGTCCGGGGAGATGAACTGCTCGGATTGACAGAAATGTGTTCTGAGACCACAGAAGGACATTCCTTGCCAGCCGGCATAGGGATCTTGTATTTGGAGAGAGTAAATTCAAGATGTTGACGGTGAAATCTATTCTGTCTCAGATTCAACCAAATGGCTGGTTTGTCACGATCTTCCTGAAGGATGCATACTTTCGTATTCAGATCATCAAGAGACAAAGGAAGTTCCTCAGATTCGCTTTAGAGGGCAAAGCGTATCAGTACTGTGTTCTTCCTTTTGGATTAGCCCTGGCTCCAAGAATCTTTACGAAATGCATGGACGCAGTTCTTGCCCCGTTGTGGCTCCAGGGCATTCGTGTGCTAAATCGCTTTAGAGGGCAAAGCCCTGAATTTCTCCACCCCTTGGAGATCAGGGCATCCATAAGAAAAGACTTGTCTTTTTCTTTTATATTGGTGAGGTTGAGACAAAAGTGGTGCTCAACTGCCACCATAGCCGCCATCGAATGGCCGACTGCTCGGACAGTGTGCTTGGTGGCATGTAATGCCAAGTCCGTTGCCTGCCGCAGTTCTTTCACAGCCTCTGGGGTGATGCCTTCCCCTTCATTGAGCTCTTTCAATAGCTCCGCCTGGTAGGCCTGAAGCACCACCATCGAGGGTAGTGTGGCCACCGCCTGACCTGAAGCCAAGTATGATTTCCCACCGAGGTTAGACGTGACTCGACACGCCTTCGATGGAAGGAGAGGGCGAGACTTCCAGGCCGCAGCCGAATTCGGCGCAAGATGTTCGGCTAGAGTCTGTTCCACAGGCGGCATCATTGCATAACCATGGTCCACCATGTCAACTATGGTGGCAAAATCCGCGGCCGCAGCTTTGTGATGCGTGCCAAATATGGCTGCTTCCAGGACCTACGGGGCTGAGCAGGTGCACGACTAGTTAGGAAACGGTCGTACAGCTTAGACTGAGATTGGGCCTGGGCCACGTTTGCTTCCCAATCCAGACCCAGCTTATCCACCGCGCAGGTGACCACATCTAACAGCTCGCTGTAGGAAGGGGAGATGTGTCTCTCCTGTCCGCCAGGAGGGAGAGATCCGCATGTGTCGGCCAGTAAATCCTCCGAGTCCGAAGCCACGGTGGACAAAACATCTTCGTCATATATGCAAAGGAAATTGCATTGCAGGCCTCCAGGGTGGGTCTTAGATCCTCGTCGGTAAAAGCAACGGGCTCCACAAAGTTTCTGCCAACTTCTTGCACTCGAGTGAAGGAGAGCAAGCAAAATGGAAAACTCCAGCGCAGAACTGTCCTCATGGTCCAGGTCGCAGACGTCACCCCAAGCCATCGCCTCTTGCGGCGCCTCGAAAACCGCAGAAGCGACACGGCGGGGGTGACCTTTGAGAAAACTTCTGCCCCCGAGCGCAGAACTTTCAGCCGCAGGCTTTCACAGTGAGGACATGTCGCCAGGCTGCTAAGCGCCGCTAAGCACCGACTGCATGTGATGCAGGCCCAGGCACACAACGCACCTTTCATGAGTGTCCAAGTGCTATTTGGCCAATAGGAATGGCGGATGATACAGGGCTTCAGACATTCGTCACACCAAATGGTGTTCCCATACGGTGAAGTCACCGCAGCATTGAAGTGACCTATGAAAGGGAACAATATCATAGACATTTGACAAGGCTGGTCATGTGATTGCACCCATGAGGGATTAACCTGTTTAATGTAAAATAAAAAGCTTTTTCTGCAAGACTATTATGTTAAGAGACTTATATAGGTGCACAACATTATATTATATACATTATGTATACAGGTGCTGGTCATATAATTAGAATATCATCAAAAAGTTTATTTATTTCACTAATTCCATTCAAAAAGTGAAACTTGTATATTATATTCATTCATTACACACAGACTGATATATTTGAAATGTTTATTTCTTTTAATTTTGATGATTATAACTGACAACTAAGGAAAATCCCAAATTCAGTATCTCAGAAAATTAGAATATTACTTAAGACCAATACAGAGAAAGGATTTTTAGAAATCTTGGCCAACTGAAAAGTATGTACATGAAAAGTATGAGCATGTACAGCACTTAATACTTAGTTGGGGCTCCTTTTGCCTGAATTACTGCAGCAATGCGGCGTGGCATGGAGTCGATCAGTCTGTGGCACTGCTCAGGTGTTATGAGAGCCCAGGTTGCTCTGATAGTGGCCTTTAGCTCTTCTGCATTCTTGGGTCTGGCATATCGCATCTTCCTCTTCACAAAACCCCATAGATTTTCTATGGGGTTAAGGTCAGGCGAGTTTGCTGGCCATTTAAGAACAGGGATACCATGGTCCTTAAACCAGGTACTAGTAGCTTTGGCACTGTGTGCAGGTGCCAAGTCCTGTTGGAAAATGAAATCTGCATCTCCATACATTTCGTGAGCAGCAGGAAGCATGAAGTGCTCTAAAACTTCCTGGTATACGGCTGCATTGACCTTGGACCTCAGAAAACACAGTGGACCAACACCAGCAGATGACATGGCACCCCAAACCATGTTGGACCTCAGAAAACACAGTGGACCAACACCAGCAGGTGGATTGTGTGCCTATACTATGTTATTGTAGTCTCTGGGACCATGATATCCAAAGGAAATGCAAAATTTACTTTCATCAGAGAACATAACTTTGGACCACTCAGCAGCAGTCGAGTCCTTTTTGTCTTTAGCCCAGGTGAGACGCTTCTGACGCTGTCTGTTGTTCAAGAGTGGCTTGACACAAGGAATGTGACAGCTGAAACCCATGTCTTGCATACGTCTGTGCGTAGTGGTTCTTGAAGCACTGACTCCAGCTTCAGTCCACTCTTTGTGAATCTCCCCCACATTTTGAATGGGTTTTGTTTCACAATCCTCTCCAGTGTGCGGTTATCCCTATTGCTTTTATCTCATCTATCAGTCTGTCTTCTGTGAAACTGCTTCACTGTGGTCTCACTGCAACAAGAGTGCAGTTTTGGGGCAGGAATTGTGGGTGGGGGGAGTGCATGTACAGCTCTCTCTCCACCTTCAATACCACGACTTAGGTGCCCTTGAGCAAGGCATCGAACCCCCAACTGCTCCCCGGGCGCCGCAGCATAAAATGGCTGCCCACCTGCTCCGGGTGTGTGTTCAAAGTGTGTGTGTGTGTTTACTGCTCTGTGTGTGTGCACTTCGGATGGGTTAAATGCAGAGCACTAATTCTGAGTATGGGTCACCATACTTGGCTGAATGTCACGTCACATTGATGGGTTTGTTTGTTAGCACTAATTCTTTTTATTGGTTGCGATTCTCTATTAATGTGCTTGGACACAGAGCTCTGTGAACAGCCAAGCTTCTTTTGCAATGACCTTTTGTGTCTTGCCCTCCTTGTGCAAGGTGTCAATGGTCGTCTTTTGGACAACTGTCAAGTCAGCAGTCTTCCCCATGATTGTGTAGCCTACAGAACTAGACTGAGACACCATTTAAAGGCCTTTGCAGGTGTTTTGAGTTAATTAGCTGATTAGAGTATGGCACCAGGTGTCTTCAATATTGAATCTTTTCACAATATGCTAATTTTCTGAGATACTGAATTTGGGATTTTCCTTAGTTGTCAGTTATAATCATCAAAATTAAAAGAAATAAACACTGAAATATATCAGTCTGTGTGTAATGAATGAATATAAAATACAAGTTTCACTTTTTGAATGGAATTAGTGAAATAAATCAACTTTTTGATGATATTCTAATTATATGACCAGCACCTGTATATGCCCTATAGTTAAAAATACTTTAAATATCTTGCATATATTATTCAACGATCATACAGTCCTCATCAATAGGGATATTAAAACACATTTTATGCTTAATATTAAGAAATGTGCATTGGGCACAAGTATAACCTAATTCAAATAAAGTTTAATTAGCATATAATGTTATCAGTAAGTCTCAAAGTGATATGTATAGATTTTATAAATATGAATAGATTTAAACTAGCCTATACTTAGTAAGAACTACCTGTATTTTAAATATATTACTGTTTTACTAGGGATGGCATGCCCACAAAGTGCTATTCAAAAATACATAAATAGACCTAAATAAACACAGCTTTAAACGTCCGATATGTAACATTTCAACACATAGCACGCGATAAGCAAGTTTAAACGTCGGAAAACTGAAAACGAGAGATATACAGACTCGTGGCACTGAACACACTGGGAATATGGAACTTGTCCAGTAGAGTTGGAAATGCCCGCCCCCCGTTTCTCCCCCGGACCAAACGCGCGACACTGACACGGAGCTTCACACTGACCGCTGCCTCTCAAACTGAAGACTGTACAAAAGAGAAAAGTTTTATGGTGGACTGCAGGATCTTACTATATGTGGAGATAAATCTCATTCAGCGCTATTTTAGGGCATGGTAAACTTGTATTCATCAACCCACGAGGTGAGTGGTAGGCTACTGGTTTTCTCAATTGTCACTTTAACGACAAATTATTTTTGTCTCAACATGTTGAACTGTGTGTGTCGAGTTATTTAAAATCATACCATATTAAGTATGCTAAATTCGCGTTTTGTTTAGTGCGTACTATTAACAGCATAACTAATGTTACTTTAGTCAGCAAGTAGGCTACCCTATGGTATATAGAGAGACTAGTCGTCTGTTATTGTGTGCATGACGGATGAAACCTAATCTGTGCTGCTGTAAAATTAGTATGCGCGCTCAGCTGCATACTCACAGTTCATGCCCGTTATGATCAGAGGATTTTGGTTCATTTTATTCTTTATGATAAATTAATTTAACTAGATGTTGGAATGTAAGGTTTATACACTTGTTAATGAAGTTGATCAAGATTTGGCTTTGGTAACTGATCAGGAAAGCATGCATTTTCTTACAAATCTACTTTTATATGTTAACTGTACCTTTAAAAAGCGAATAAACTGGGATGACATTTCTATGAAGCAATGAAATCCAAAGTTCACACATGACTAGATCAGTTTACTGTAGGGAAAACTGCTCCAGTAATATTTTAGTTCAGCAATATTGGTCTGTCCTTGTCCTATTTAGTTACTCAGATTTGTCAATGTCATTTTTTTTAACTGAAAATTAAAATGTACTTTGCATTACAGGGTATTGGAGGCCTGTTAACTAGTATTCATTGTGCCACTGTGCTTTTTTAGATTAGTTTAGATGACGTAGCTGTTCGGTAGATAGCAATTAGATTGCTAATCAAAGATAAAAAAAAATATGTAAATAAGATAATGAAAGGAGTAAAGACAAGAGTAAAGCAGACAGAGCCAGCTGCTGTATATTTTCACACAAACCCACTGAGATTGTGTTTCATCTGTGGTATTTTCCATAAAGGACTCACTCTGCCAGACGGTCATGCTGAGTGCTTTGAGTAAAAATAGGATATGTTCAGATGATGAAATGAGTATATTTGTAATCATGATTTACGCCTTGGCAGCCCCTTTTCTTCTTTAGACTGCATGAGATGAGAGAAAAAAAGTGTAGGTCATTGGGTGAAAAGGAAAAATGAGGCCTTATCTTGAATGTTTGTTCACCTAGTTAGTTAAGTTATACAGTAGTGTATCCTAGCTGATCAAGCTGTAGTTTCAGTGGAATGAGAGAAATATTTTAAGAAACACCTTTTGAACCATTTTTTAGTTTAAAAGAACAAATGATCAGTCAGTGTGACTGATGTTCAAATCACTTATTTTAATGACATCATGTGAATCTGCACTGGACAGCTGCAAAGACCAAGTGCTATTAAGATCAGACAGATCAACTTTTCTGCCCACATGAAGGAAAGCCGACATTGCCGCAGAGGGAAAGAAGAGAAAAACCCTAAACATGTTTCCAATCTGGTATGTGGGTACTGTACTGGATGTCTGTAATTGACAGAGATGTTTCCCCAGGAATGCATTCACACACACGGGATCTATTAGACTGCGGTTTATGAGTTGACGTGCGCATCTCCTCTCAAACAATGCACAGACATAATTGTTTGCATCCACTAAAAACTGCTGCAAGAATTATTAGACGGTGTGTTTTGGTTTATTGCTGTTTGTGATGTCAAGAGGCAGCAGCAGCCCTGCTAAATGTCAGTTTATTAGTAAGTTATGTTTTGTTTGGCACATTACACGACATATGCCACCATTCATTCCCATTTCTCAGAAGATGTTGGAAAAAACAGTTATGTTTGAGGACAATGTTCCCAAAATACCCTTTGGACAATAGATCTTAATATGGACACATGTGATTCTATGTTTCACCAGTACTTACTAAACATACTAAATATTAATACTTTGAAAATGTTATAACAATGTTATGTAATATTATATATACTACCATTCTAATAATTTAGTACTTTAGCAGCCTTTGTGAACATAAGAGATGTAATTATTAATTATTAATTATTCCAAACTTTTGACTTGCAGTGTTATTATTATATTATTTAAAATTTATATTATGTAAAACAAAGCCATATAAATAATAACTTAAAAATAGACAATAAATTATCAATATAAGATTTTATACACTATTTCTAGGTCATTCAAAATTGTGTTACTGATCATGACACCTGAAAATCATATCATTTCGTATTTCAAATCATTCTAATTTAAGTCAAATTGTTATGCTAATAATATCATTTGTACTGCAAATATGTATTAAATTAGAAACTTATTTTCACTAGTGGTCTTAGACTTTTGGACTTTTGGTCTGCTTTGATGGTGATCTGTGTTACACATCCACCTGTTTCACTCTCTCATACAGGACCCTTGTTGATTTTACAAGAACCCCTTCAAACTGGGATGCCTGAGTGGAATAAGCCAGCAGAGGGGGATTCGGGGTGAAGGAAGAGAAGAGGGATTAGGGCCTTATCCCGGACATGACAAATCCTTAAGGAGCCTCCGTCAAGCTGTACTATTGCCCAGATTATTACATTTAATTTATTGCCTTTTAAAGACCCTTTATCTCCCCTGGGAGATTCCTGGCGAGTGGGCCGCTGGATTTGAGTATCTTAAAAAAAAAAAAGGATCAGGAGCAGAGGCCGGTGGAAGTGGAGGAGCATGGGAAGATACATGCAGGGATAAAGCAACAAGCCTCCCTGCCGCCTTACACTTCAGCAGGGTGCAGGTCAAGGGTCACTGAATGAACTTGGATTAGGAAAGCATGCGATCACATTGATTACACAAATTTGATTAAGGTATGCGGCTTTTGTACATTTTCAGCAGTATAAAATTAAATATTTTAGTGTTTTTTCCTAGGTCCAAACTGCAGAATGTATATGATTTATGACCTGACAGTTATCAGGTAAAGGGTTTGGCTAAATAAATTCTGCTTATCACACATGGTAAGTCTTTACTGGTAATTTAGCATGAAATGTGCAACAAGTGTGTTGTGGTTTGATGGAATGAGACATCGCTCCGTTTAAAATGATTCTTATGACTTTAACTACAGTCAAACACAAATGAAAAGTCTGAGCTGACCCAAGATCAAATAAACTACTAATAAAATCAGACTTAGTGTTGTTATGCTAATTTTTATTAGCTTAACTGTTCGTTACTAATAGTTTATTTATTAATTAAAAATATTAACAAATTATTAAGAAAACTTATTTTAATAAAAAATAGGGCTACTTTTTTCAAACTTACTGTCATTGTAAAATGTAGCCTTAGCACTTCTTTGCATTTACAGTCTGACAGTGGAAAAATTCTCTGATAAATGCACATACTTTGGTAACAGGATACCCTTAAAGTGAATGACTTTACAGTTGAATGACTGAGGAATCTTAGATTGATTTTGGATTTTTGAGGGAACTACACTCAATAATTCAATACAAGACTCATTAAAAATTTATTAATAAAATTGGCTGAGTTTTACAGAACATGTCATTTTAAAAATACATACACATCTTTACAGCAAAAGTTGATTATTAGTGTAGCATGTCTGTGCCTATGTCTCATACTATATTACTTTTTAGCAACTGAATTGTTTACAGATATTTTGTTAATATTTGCATCTTCCAAAGCATGTAGCAGCAGTCTCTCTGGACCTTACTAAAGAAGGAGCACATGGTTTTAGTCCTAAACCACAAAGATATCTGCAGCCCAAGCTGAATTTATTTCTGAACTGATTTTTTTTTTTTTTTTCAGAAGCACAAACACAGAACAACTGTGAAGCCCAGAATCTTTGACCACATATGCAGCAGAGGTTTTCAGGAATTGGAGTCATGCATATTTTCAGCTCACATTTATCTTCACAGAATCTTCCTGGATACGAACAAAGACCGATGGCCAAAATGGGACATAGCTGAATGCGTCTGCCTTTTGAGAAACTGTGCAAAAGAAACTTTCCACTAAACTGCGGTTGTTATTCTGCCGAGATATTTTAAAGCTTGAAGGGTTATAGGTGTATAGTTTGCTTTCTTATGGTGTTCTCACCATTTTTTTGAAAACAATTTTTGTGGATATTTTCTTTCTGACTCAATTTACAGTTTATACCCAGAGAAACCATGAACTTGGGCAAGCTCGCTGGCCTGAAGGGCCTGGTTTCCCACTCCTCAGGAAAGCGTCGATTTAAGGGTGACATCACCCCGGACATGATCAGCCCCCCATTGGGTGACTTCCGCCACACCATGCATGTGGGCCGTGGAGGGGACGTGTTTGGGGACACCTCGTTCCTCAGCAACCATGGTGGAGCAGGAAATAACGCAGATGGAGACTCCTCCTCCACTTCAGAGAAGAATGAGGGATTCTTCTCCCGCACGCTTCGTCATGTCCGCAAGACCCCCGACAGGCCCCGCGGCGGCTCCAAGGACCTTTCGCCACCACCTCCACCCATTTCTCCAATCATTAAGAATGCCATTTCCCTCCCCCGGCTGGACGTGGACTCACCCAACGGCTGTCCTGTGAAAGTGCTTTTCCCTAGTCCACCCAAAACACCGGAGAGCTCCACGTACTTGTATGGTGAGTCCATTAGTGTTCACCTTTGTCAGATTCAGATGTAGAAGTGAAGTTATGGGCATTTTGTGTGTGCACAGAAGTCACTCCAGAAGGCAGGGCTAATGGAAGATACTACAGTCACTACAGTGTGAGATATCTAGGCTTCAAAAGATCATGACAATGAATGAAATCCTTATAAAGCTTGGAAAAATCATAAAATGTTTCCATGATGAACATCATATTGTGCAATTTTTTTTGTAGCACAACATCTGAAAGAACATCATGAAAGAACAGCATCGGAAAGGATACTTGCATCACTGCATTAACTAATTAATTCAGTTCAGTTCAGTTGTGAATGTGCAGTTTTGTAAGCAAATTCTTTTGTAGAATGCAGTAAAAGAAAAAAGAAAACAAAATGTTACTAACTAAAATGTGTGTGTACCAGACAGGATTAACCAATATAAGAAATTGTTCAGCAAGGACATATATTAAATTGATCAAACGTAACTATCGCCGCTGATTGGGACAGGCGTCCCAGGTTTGAGTCCCAGCTCATGGACCTTTCCTGATCCCGCTCCCTCGCTCTTTCTCCCACTTCGCTTCCTGTCGTCACTCAAAGTAAAAGCAAAAAAAGTTACTGTTAAAGATATTTTATGACGTTACAAAAGATATTTTATTCACCAAAATATGCTAAAATAATGCTAAAATATAAAAAAAAATTGTGATAAATAAATGTATAAATATTAATTGATAAGTGTTTTAATAAAATTTTACTTGAGCACCAAATTAGCATATTAGAAAGATTTCAGAAACAATCATGTGACATTGAAGACTGGAGTAATTGCTGCTGAAAATACAGCTTAGTAATCACAAAATAAAGAATATTTTAAAATAGAAATTTGTTATTTATAAATTATAATATTTCATAATTTTACTGTTGTATTTTTTGGTCAAGCATGTTGATCATAAGAGACTTCTTTCAAAAACCGTTTTTAGGTGTAGTGTAAATAGCAACTGTATCTCATGCATGTTTTGTCTAATTTAAATATGTTTGTTTGCTATTTTTTCTGTCCTTCTGGGAATCATGAGGAAGATCAAACAGAAATAGTTTGATAAGCCATCTAAACACCTGTGGCAATCCCAGACTCCTTAGAGCCAGACATTACAGTTCAGTGATCAGCGTCTGCCTCACCCATTCAAATACCTCAAACATGCCTCACTGGCTGCTCTACAGGAGAGCCTTTTCAAAAACAAACCCCCTGCACACTCCCCAAAAAAAACACCAAACGCAAACCCAAACAGTCTGATTAGTTTGATTATCAATATATGGAAAGTTTTAGTTAGCAAACCTATGTGTTAAAATCAGCTGACTGAATGACTCACTGAAGACTGAAGGCTATAATGTTGTTCTGACCGGGAGCTATGAATGAGATGTTTCAGTGCTGAGCGCACATCCCATCTTAGAGCCATGTTTTCAATCATGTGAAGAGTTTCTGTATCCACAGTTTTCCTGTAATTTGTAATCGCTGCCCTTTCTGTGCCAAGTGTGCACTGTTACAGAGCTCTGCGGTCAGAATCACAAATCCTAAAAGGACAGTTCACCTAAAATTAAAATCCTGTCATCATTTGCTCACATTCTTTGTGTTGTTCCAAACCTGTATGACTTTCTTTCTTCAGTGTAACACAAAAAAAAAAAAAAGATATTCTGAAGATAGTTTCATCTGTTTTCATCCATATAATGAAAGTCAGTGGGATCCATAATTGGACCCCATTGACTTTTGTTATATGGACAAAAACAGCAAGACATAAAGGTGACTAAATAATGATCAAATTTTCTTTCTTGGGGGAACTATCCCTTTAAGGGCATCCAACCATATGGCAGAAATTATTTGCTGCTTATGCTGCAGTACAGGAAGTGCTAAATGCAATGTACTGGTTCTCACTGCCCTCTGTTGGTCAAACTCACAAGCAAGAACAATTTCGTTCTGCTTTCTTTGTTTTGCAGGTTTGGAGTCTGGCTTTGTAACCTTGCCGAGACTGTCCCGCACTGAGCGTCCAGCCCAGGGCAGTTCTCCCTCTGCCTGCCCGCCTGAAATCCACAGAGGCTCGCTCACGGACATGGTTATCCCGTCCATCCCATGTTCAGACTCCATCAGTCCTTCTGACTCCATGAACTCATTCACTCTTGATCTGGGCCCATCCCTCATGTCTGAAGTCTTTGCCATAATTGACAGCCCTGTGTGTGAAAAGGCCGATCCCATCAGTAAAAAAACACAGTCCACCGATGATAACTCTGAGGTGGACTCGGACGCAACCACGTCCTTGGTGGACTCTCTCCTGAGAGAAGACGATGACGGTAGGACACGGTTGTATGGAGGAGAGTGGAAGCATTCAGACTTTGTAAATGGTGAGTCACCCAAAAAATCCATGCTGGGGGATCAGATGCGTTCCTTCTCCATTGAGGATCATGGTATGGAGCCGGAGAGTTTCCAGAGGGCTGCTGATGTGCTGGCACGTCATTATGGGAGTGGAGGACTCAGGAATACAAACACCAACAACTCTCATAGGAGAGGACCATACAGCTATCCTGATGAAGAAGAAGAAATCAAAGTCTAACACTATAGTCCAAATCGTACAGCACCTTTAAATAGAGAGTTCAGCCAAAAATGAATGTTCTTTCATAATTTCTTCAGCCTCATGTTGTTCCAAACCTGATTCTTTCCTTGGCGATATAATGAAAGGAGTTGCACAGAATGCCACTTTTTTCTTTATAATGTAACTGAATGAGGGTTGGGCCTATCAAGCTTCATAATCATAAAAAAATAAAACACCATGAAAGTATTATAAATGTAGTCCATAGTTTTCTGAAACCATTTTAGTGTACAGTGAGGAACAGACCAAAATTCCCAAAAGTTATTATTGACTTATGATATTCTGTTCTTGTCACTGACAGTCACTCGAGCACCAAATCAGTTCTGGTTCAAATTTTTAAACGAATCATCCGGACTGTTTTTTGTTTTTGTACTGGATAAACATGGAATAGATAAAGATAACACTGAAAAGATAAAGACAATTTTTTTCAGGAACATGACATTGCTATTTCTCCCACGAACATGCCACAGAAAACTAGGACAGATGTCAATGAATAACAAAAATAATGAATAATTTAAAGGGATATTCCACCCAAAAATGAAACTTCTGTCAACATTCATTCACCCTCATGTCAATCCAAAAACTGACTTTCTTTCTTCTGTAGAACAAAAGAAGATATTTTGAAGAACGTTTCATTTGTATTTCAGTGCTCTTCAGAATACCTTAGTTCTGCAGAAGACAGAAATGCTTGGAAGGGTTAGAATGACATGAGTGTGAGTAAATGATATCAAGATTTTACCGTCTCATCCCTAAAACATTAGTTTTGATCCAGGGAAATAAAACCTGCCACAGTTGCTCTGTAATGCACAATAAACACAGCTAGCTATATAATGGTAATATAGCAATAAAATATACAATATTTTAGTTTACAATATTTAGATTTCAAGTAAACCTCTGTCATATGTAATGTACAGTGATACCATGTGAAATACAGACATTTACCTGCTAGCTATCTTGTATTTACTAGCTCATATTCCCATTGTGAACATTGTGTTGCAGTTTAATTATTTTTTTGAGAAACCAGCGAACAAGACAAAGACCTTCTGGTCACTGTGTTTTCACATTAGTACAAACAACTCATAAAAAAACAACAAACTTACTGGCATTTTTCTTTCCTTTATTACATGATAAATATCTTAAGATCAACACAGTATACAGTAATATTATATGATGTCCACCAGCTTTTATCAATGTATTATGAAATTATGAATTTTGTTTGAATTTAAGTTTTGTTTGTTATGACAAAGGAGTTGACCTCTCCGTTCCCTTAATCACAATATAATATGTACATACTGTACGTATGTGCGGCTTTGCACAAGAATTTTTCAAAATAGCAATGTATGTTACCTATAAATGACAACAATAAAGATTTCATTAAAAGAAGCTATGAACAACATCAGCCTTAACAATGCTTTAACAAGTGTGAGCATGCTTTTATTGTTATGGCACTTCAAATGTCAAACCTCAGAATAAGCTTAGATGTAAATAGCTAATGTGAAGCGTGTCAGGGCGCCCTAAACTAAAACCAAAGGAAGTCAGATTATGCTATGTTGTTTTTGTGTTTGACAGTTATTAAACCTTTATCTCTAAAGCAGACATACAATACACTTTTGTTCAAAGGTTTTTTTTTTTTTTTTTTTTTTTTTATGAAATTAATACTTTTATTCAGGATGCATTAAACTCATCAAAAGTGACAGTAAACATATTTATAAATATATAACAAATGTTTTTATATTGAACTTTAATTCATCAAAGGAACAAATGTATCACTGCTTATCCACAAAAAATATTAAACAGCACAACTGTTTTCAAAATTGATAATAAAAAATGTTTCTTGAGCACCAAATCCAAATATTAAAATGACTTCTGCAGTATCATGTGACACTGAAGATTGAAGTAATGGCTGCTGAGAAGTCAGCATGGGAATAAATTACATTTAGAAATATATTAAAATAGAAAATGTTATTTAAATTGTAATACTATTTATAATATAACTGTTTTTACTGTATTTTGTACAAATAAATGCAGTCTTGATAAGCATAAGAGACTTCTTTCAAAAACATTTAAAAAATCTTACAGACTTCAAACTTTTGAACACTAGTGTGTTTTATTAATGAGGTTAAGAGATTTACTTGAAGATAATTTAATTGATATTGTAGGTCATTACAAACCAGTCGACTTTCCTTTCCAGAACTCACTGTGCTGGAGAGGAGAGCTGCTTGTTCAGTGCTTGGGGTGGTTGTGGAGGAGGAACTTTAGGTCTTCTGCCTTGTGGTTTCTTTTGTGGTTCTCCTTCAGGCAACGTGGGCAATGGAGCTTGGGTGGTTTCGGGCTTGGGTGAAGGTGGTGGTTTTATTTCAGAGCCTCTCGGCAGAGGAACAGAGGACGTTCTCATCTGGGCTGCTGGGAAAGAGCATGTCTGGCTCAGAGGAGGGCCTTTGGCAAACTTTGGTGCCTTATGCTGGATAAAAGACCTCCTTGCTGCAGAAAAAAATTGGAAATGTAGTTTCTACCACAGTAAGACAGCACAAAAAGCATCTATGATTACCAACATACGTTTATATGGAGCAGTGATTTTCAGCATGGGCTCCTGGGACTGGGAGGGCAGCTCCTGAATCGGCTCTGATTGGCTGGAGCTCTGCGTCTTAGCCTGCGATTGGCTGTGGGCTTGTACCGGAGTGTAAACAGGAAGTGCTGAAGGCATGTGATTCTGTGTAGGCGGTTGAGCAATTGGATTAGAATCGATGTTGTCCCACACAACAGCATCACGGTTCACCTGAGATTTCACAACGGCTGTCACCCCAAGGTCCTCAGATGATGCTGAGCTGAAATAAGAAGCACAAGAAGCCAAAACAAAATAAGACTTTTGTAACTTAATTAGTCTCATTTAGAAGAAAGTCTTGATCTCAAAAACTACAAAGGTGGTTGGCTACCTGTCAGTTTTTGATAGGGATGGTCGACCAGATGAGAAAGGGGGAGAGAGTAAGATGCTGTCAGAAAGAGGTCTTTCGGGCAGCTCTGGGACCTCAAAATCAGCCTCTAAAAAGAAATTAAGGAACTTTGGGTTAAAATATTTTTATTTAGAATTTCACAAAATTAAACACTTTGCACTTCAGTATTTTAATTATTTTTTTTAATACCTAATACTTAAATATTTAAGCAAAAATAAAAACATAAAACTTCCTTATTACATAGAATAAAGCAAGATGTCCCCAAAGGGGGTTCATGAGTTGATGAAAAGCTACAAATTAATCATATCCAATGAAATTGAAAATAAAGGAACAGGGAGGCACAATAATCACAATATAGTGATTATCAAAACAAATTAAAGATTTAATTAAATACCTAAATAGTCTGATGCTCTGCGCGTTTCAAAGCGAGCGCTTCTTGATTCACAGCAAATGAACTCTGTGCATGTGCTGTGAGTTTAACATGCATTTGGGAACACTAATGTGTGTTAAAGGGATACTCCACCCCAAAATGAAAAATTTGTCATTAGTCACTTACCCCCATGTCGTTCCAAACCAGTAAAAGCTCTGTTCGTCTTCGAAACACAATTTAAGATATTTTGGATGAAAACCTGGAGGCCTGTGCCTCCAGACTGCCAAGTAAATAACAGTGTCATGGTCCATAAAAGGTATGAAAGTCGTCATCAGAATACTCCATCTGCCATCAGATGTGCAATCTGGGTTATATGAAGCGACAGGAATACTTTTTGTAAGCGAAGAAAACAAAAATAACGACTTTATTCAATTCCTTTATCAGTGGTCTCCTCTGTGTCTCTCCATATCACTGTATTCTGTGTATGACAGTCACAGGCCTCCCGGTTTTCATCGAAAATATTTAAAATTGTGTTCCGAAGACAAACAGAGCTTTTACGGGTTTGGAACGATATGGGGGTAAGTGATTAATGACAAAATTTTCATTTTGGGGTGGAGTATCACTTTAAGTTAATGTTTTTTATTTATTTTTGTGGTGTAGTATAAATTTAAGTTTTGAATTAGAAGTGTTGAGTTTCAATAGAACCTATTATGCTAATTATACCTATTATACACTGGATGTGGAGCAGTGCGACATGACCAATCCCCGACATAAAACTGCGGCTGCATTCTATTTATGATGTATTGACACAAATTTCTAATGATTTTCAATGGTCGCTTTGTCGCGTCCAGTGGAGACAGATTTTAGCTGTTGGGGCACGACACGACAACTGTCGCGTCCAGTGTAGACACCGTTTAAGAGGTTTGGCTGACAAAAAAAAAAGTTTGAGAACCCCTGCATTAAAGGATGAACAGAAATAAAATTCTGGATGTAATAAGGTAATTTATTGCTGTTTTTTACCTCATTAATAACAACAGTGAACCATTACTTATGTAATGTTCCTGTACCTTCAGGGAAGAGGATCTTGGAATACTGTATAAGTGGCTCTATGACCGTCACAACTTGCACCGAAGACGCAGATGCCATGTCCAACAATGACGTCTCTCTGAAAAAAAGAAAGACAGATTGACAAACAAATTTTAGAAGATTACATATTAAATGCATAATTTAGTCTAGATTTGTGGTTGTGTGTGCTATACTGACCCCTCACAGCGAGGCCACAGTAGATTAGGCCCAAGCACTATGGCAATATTACTGGGTGTCATCCTGTTCACCGCTTGCTGCTCTGACAAGTGTGACAGGAACTGGACAAGGTATCTGATGGAGAGAGTAATAAGTCAAAGATAGACACACATAGTGAATGTGAGGTGTGAAAATGTGCATAGTTTGACACTCTAACATACCTGAGGTTGTTATAGTTTTCTGTGGGAAGTTTTTGCAACACTGTCCGTAACTGTTTTAATTTTTCATCTGTTTCTTTTTCTCTAAAAAACAAAAATTAAAAATAATATAAATTATTTCAAATGGTTCTTTAACACCATTGATACAGAAATAAACAAGTGAATAGACAGGCTTACGCTGCAGCTTTGAACCAGTCTGTATATAGCTCAAATGTCATGAGCGGTTCAGGCAACTCTCTCAGGTAACACTTAAGAGCACCTGCAAAGACAGTACAAACAAAACAAAATTAAATATTGGTATATCAATATAGCATTGGCTGATTTAATCATTTTTAGATAGTCCCCATTTACTATTAGTGAATGAAAAGAGCAGCTTGGACATTCTGCTGAAGTTCTTCCTTTGTTTTCCACAGAAGAAAATCATACAAGTTTGAAACGACATGAATAAATGATGGCAGAAATGTTCCTGTAATAGACAATGACGCCCTAGCAACACTTCTGGGGGATTTTATATGCTGTAGTTTGTCACCTAAACCACATATGCAACCACATTCAGAGCAACATAAAGCACTTTTCCCATTACTGTCAGTTAAGGCATCAACTAATACTAAACTCATACAAACAAAGTTACCGTCACATAAAACATACAAAACGTTACTCTGGCTCACCTGCGACAGCATGCGGGTCATAGCTGAACTCATTCTGGTCAACAGTCCCTGAATCCAGACAGCTTTTCAGTTTTTTTACAACAGATGCAGCAGCTGCTAGCCTGAACAAACCCTAGATGACAGTTGTAAAGATAGATAGTGAGAGATTGTTAAGATGAGATAGGAGAAGTGAAACACTGATGATACTGGGCATGCAGTTATGTGGAAGTGCAGTAGCTTTTAAATATGCATGTCTGAGTTCTCACCTCTTCCCTGAGTCCTGTACGTAGCAGCATGCTGACACACTCCTCAATAGGGACAGCAATCTTTCTTCCACAGCTCTCAAGGTGAGACAGCAGAGGCTCTCCAAAAACCTTTTTCTCTGATGAACTCATTTGGGGCTCTCAAATAGACAAATATACATTTCAAAGTCATTATAATGCTGCTGTCAAATGTTTTAATCACTTTTAATCACCCTTTTCCTCACCTGTGTGGGTGTGACTCTCTTTGAGCTCGATTATGTTTTTCTCCAGGAATTCATATGAGACCTTGTGATATTCAGCTTGTAGCTCGAGAAGCTGTCAGAAGGGCAAAAAAACTAGCTTAAACATATTTTTTCAGTTTTCTGACTGAAAACATCCTATGGGGTCATCCCGGGACAACTGAATGGCAATAGTAAGACAAGATATTTATTTATAAATAAATTACAATAGTTAAAAAAAAAAAATTATACATACATATAATACAAATAACATAAAATGTCAGTTATATACACTAAGTCTACTGAAAAATAAACCAAAATAAAAGGGACAAAATATATGAATAAATAAATATGTATTTTCAAAATTACAGATAAAGATAACTCAACTTTTTTTCAGTATTGACTACTGATGATTAAAATCTAATCACTGTAATAATGGACATTTTTATAATGTTAATGATGATAACGATCAATGAGATCTTGTGTAATATGAGTAAAAAAGGAACACAATTCTGACATGGTATTGTTGAAAAAGGGCATTACAGATGGGCCTGCGATGCTGCAAATAGTTGAGCAACACTGAGTAGTGACATAGGTACTCACACGGATGAAGTAGCTGGCGTACTCATCTTCTTTAGTGGCAAAATGATAAAGGTCTGCAGAGTACTGATCCTGAGAAAAAGAAAATGTGTTGTTTTATTGATTTCCTTGCTGTGCATTCCTTGAAAATTCAGAGATCTCTTCTGATGAAACCCCACATTTCATGTTGACTCGCCAACCCACAAATATGTTTACTGACTTTATATTTTGACAATATAAACAGCAGAGAAAAGAAATGAGATAATAAAGTGATGTAAATTAGATTTGAACAAGCGGTAAAATTTCATGGTAGCCAAATGTTATTTTATCATAACAACTTGTAAAAGGACCCTAGGTTAGAACATTCGAAAGAGAACCTCTTTCATGGTTCTGGTATGAGATCAGCAGGAAGTAGCAGGTTATAGAGTGAGAATGACAAAATATAGTCCAACCATGACAGCTCTCAGAAAAGTTTTAGCACGTTTTATATATACATATATATATATATATATATAAATATATATATATATATATATATATATATATATATATATATATATATATATATATATATATATATATATATATACATATATATATATATATATATATATATATATATATATATATATATATATATATACATCATTGCTAATGTATCTGTTCAAGTAGGATTGCTACTGCCAGTAGATACACAAACATGCTACTGTAAACATGTAAAAAATGCTGCTGCATGAATAGGCATACATAAATCGCATAGCAGATCTAGACAGGCGGAGCTGGGGAAGGTGGAGGGTTCAGAGGAACTCAGCAAACATTGAACCAAACTATTTAAATGTTGAACAAACTGGTTAATTAGGTGCAGAAACAGGCCAGTCAGCATGCACCATGTAGTAAATCATGTGATCGCGCCATTTAGAGTTTCATGAGTGAACTAGATATTAAATTGGCCACAACAGTATATACTGAGGAAACTGTCTTTATCCAAGCATAACCTTTATAGACTCCAGTCTTTTCCAGGCCTCCTCTACATCCTCTCGTAGTCCGTCTTGCTTGGCCTGTGGGCCTGTGCTGGCCTGAGATCTAAAAGTTAGACACAGATTGCATAAATGTTCATGACACAATCTTCATAAAAGAGGATCGTAAAGATATGAAGGTGTGATTTACACTGAAGGAGAAGTTGAATCATATTTTGGTCATAATGTTAAAAAAAATCACCTGACGCGAGCATTATTCCAGTCTGTTGTAAGTTTAGCAAATTGTTTCTTGTTTTTCAAGATCTCTGGCAGGTCTTCCTGCATGGATAACATCGGTCATGAATACTGCCTGTTTCAGTTCATATAGTTTGGTAGTAAGAAAAAAACTACCTCACTGAGCTTATTCAGAGGCACAAGAACTGCTTTTTCCAACTTCATCTCAAAGTCAGCCAGAGTCCGTGCCAGGAAATTTTGCATAAAGCAGCACATTTCCAGAACTTTTCTGCACAAAAGTTCAGGTGTTTAAAAGGTGTATTTCCAAGGCAACTCTGCTGTACTGTTTATTCACACAATATTAAAACAGTAAAATATTAAAATATTCACCTTATGGAGGAATCGCCATCAAAATCCTTAAAGCTCTCAGCCATACTGACAGACAGCATCATGAGGGGTAACTTTTTCTGTAAATAATCAAAGTATGAATGAGTTGTGTGAGGAACTCAGGAAGTATTGCATGGTATGAATTTTGATAGTTCTGCTTTAGAACTATCTACTTACATTCGTTTACATGGGTATCACATTTAAGGGGCAATATAAAGTTGTGCAAATTCATGGCACAAGACAAGATCCAAAGGAAGAAGAAAAGAGGGCTAAACTGAGCAACCTGTGTAGATTTTCCACACTGAATCTTGTTTTACAAAGAAGGAAAAAACAAAGAATAATGTTCTTGAGGAAAAAGAAACTGAAGGCCTGTACTTAGCACTTATGAGCAGCTGCCACACATTCAAAGCATATCCAAAACTTTTCGATCCAGAAATAATCATCCACATATACAGACAAAACGAAAACCGCAGAAGACAGATTCAGGGACTCTCCATCAGCAAATTGCGATTAGGTTTCTTAACAAAATGGTAGGCTAAGATTAACTATTGATAGAAATCCCACCTCCATCCAGTGTGATGGTGGTCCATGTAGATGATCTTCACAGCCACAGCATTTCATCATATGACCATTTCATTTGTCCTTTTGAACGTTACTAATTTTTCATATACAGCAGCTGCTTAATCTGCTTCAAAATTTCGTCCAACACACTTACAAAACACATGATTGAATAGGGGCTCAGCTTACCATCCGTCTCTCTGGTTCCAGTCCCTGCTGACTCTGCAGGCAGCCTACCAACTTCTTGTAGATGATCTGGGCAGCTTTCTTTGCTGGCTCCACACGCTGTTCAACCTTGTTGCAACCAAATGAAGCATTCATTTACAAGGCCTTGTATTCATATTCTGTTAGCACAGCTTGTGTGTATGTAGACTTCTCAAAAACTGTGCCATATGCAGATTTATAAGTTAAGGTCTAATAGTGGTGGAAATGGCTCACCAAAACAAGATCCTCTGAGAGAAGATCAGTTGCATCCTGTGACCTGCATTAAAGAAACAATTACCTTGAACATTACTTACTGTACATAATACAAATGGCATGGTATATGATGCTGCAGCTGTGTTGATATTTTGACCAACAGCATGACTGTAAATGTAATATTGCTTAATTGGTATGAACTGGTTGAGTGAATGATTCAATGACTCACTCGTTCCTTAAAGAATCAGTGTTTTCGAACAATTGACTCACTCATAAAGACAGTGGCTGCATCTGAATATGATTCCCTATTTTTAGTAGGTAAAAAACAGTACGTGAAAAGTGTAGAATGTCCGAATTCACAATATCCATTAAACAATAGGCAAAAAGTACACAGACAACCAGCTTCTTCAACCAAGATTGAAGACACTTTACTATCCAATAAGTCCACGGGAGAGTATTAGTGAATGGCAGTGATGCTAATGTTGATAGGTTACATGAGGATAATAACATAACTATTGTGCTACATTGGGATTTCATTCCTACTACACATATTCATATAAAGAGTTTATTTACTTTTTTAATGGTCACAAAGTACTATGTGATTTTTGATGCAGCTGAATCAGTGTTTAAACAAATCCATTGAATTAATGATTCAATGACTAACTTATAAAGAAAGACACTTTTAACCAGCTACTGCTAATCACAGACTGACAGTGATGCAAATAGTGAAAAATCCCAGTTTTGTTGGACAGCAAAAATACTGCATCCTCTATGCTATCACTTTTCCTTATTTCTTCCTTGTTCTACATTGTACTTTTCTGAACGATGGCAGAAACATTGTATTATTAGCACTTCTCGTGTTTATTGCATCTGCTAAATTAATAAATGCAAAGAAAATCACAAGATATTCAACAGTTTTTTTATTTTTTCTAGCAAAAGTTGCCAACCGCTGTGACCCAAAGCAGCTAAAATTAACATTAGAGAGCCAAGGCTGCTGTAGAAAACAGGCCAAAGTGGGTAGAGGGGAAGTGGACTGTAGGCTGAAGCACAAACCATTTTACTCTCTCGCTTTTAACCACAATCTATTGTGCAGTAGATACACAGAACACAAATTCTAGCCTGAAATATCATCAGAGACAGATGAACTATGTCATTTCCTACATTTGCAACAGCATCCAAGAACACAAAAAACTTGAGAAGACATTTTGTTTCGTGGGTTACACTGCGATTGCATCAGATATTCTTGTTATCTCTGTGTTTTTAAGTCTTATCAGTCTGTGAAAGGGATATGACGTTACGAATAAAAGTATTATTTCTTTAAAAAAATCTTACTGACCCTCAATTTTTGAACACTAGTGTACATTCAGTATGTGAATTACAAAACACTTGTCATTTAATCACTGCCTTTATTGTATTGCGGATTGTATTGGCTGTTCCATAGGACCAAAACAAGCACATGTAGTATGTGGTATACGTTTTCAGCTTCAAAGTTCACACAAACAATTTTATAAGCGTGGTATTGTCTCTGCTTTGAGTCTGGGGTTAAATTTTTTTTATTAATATCCTTTTAACGTCACATCAGTGCAGACTGCAAGACTAGCATCTTGTTCTGTGCAACCTGCAGATGTGCTCTCCACCATCACAAACTAAAAATTGACACCTTTTATCATGAGCTCTTTCAACACAATCACCTAATCACTGTCATGTTAGTTAGACTCTACATTATAATAAACACATGTGAAATATGTGTCAAATTATATTAGAGCGTAAATGTCAATGAAATCGAAAAATCTAATATTGTTTGTAATAATTGTTGTACACATTGTTTACATGACATTTTATTTTAAGGCTTGAACCGATATAAATTTACCAGTCAATGTAAGAAAGAAGTGCTAAAGTTATATTAATGAACAATTGTACTGTTATCAAATTCATGTTTTCACCACAACATATGATGAAACAAACCACCTTCTTCATTTCAGACTACCTTACACCACAAATGCTTATATTAGGAGAAATAAAACAGCTATCAATAATATTAATATTTTGTTTTGTTACAAAAGATAAACAAGTCTACTGCATAAAACAGTCACTTGGTCACATGTAGTGTCATTCACTGTCACATAAAACACCATAAAAAAAACAAAGTCTGAAAGCAACAAATGAAAGTACTTACTTCCCCCCATTTCCAAACTGTTTTAAGATGTTAAACTGCTTTAGCATGATTGTGAAGAATCCGTCGCCTTCAAGTCCTTGTCTCGTACATGCAGGTCAAGAGTATATTCGTTTCATTTGATAAAGAATATTGCTCTCTGAAGTCAGTAAACAGGCATGTCATTCAGACTTGTGTCAGCAACAGTCTCAACTTGACTGTTTCACATTTGTGCACACACCTCATTGACTCTGAGAAAGAGGAAGTTACCAAATGCATAAGAGGAAAGACATTTTCATATCATGCTGTGAAAGTCATGCAGTCCTCTCTGAGCCACAGAGAACACTGAAGTAGATTTGCACAGCACAGAGAATTCATTTGCTATGTATTGTCTATATCCAACGGCCAGGAGTGCGGTGGATGGAGGTTTTATATACAAGAAAGAATATGAATTAAAAATGGACATATTTACTTCTATATACATCTGTGTTAATCACTGTGTAAACTGGGTATAGTTGCTTCACCATAGTTAACTTTGTGGCATTAATTAATGTTCCTTTCATTACCTCACCTTTGGCGACCAAGTGTCCATCACATTACAACCATCAAAAATGCACTGTTTATGTGTGCCAACAGCAGGATGTGAAAGATAGTTGAAAAAGGAACTGTTTTAATTTTTGATTTATAACATTTATGATGGAGTGAAATCATACATTATCACCTTGGGAAACACTGTGGTTATGACAATGAACTGAAAGCAGTGGAATGTGTCAAGTAAACATGCTATGGGGGAAATGGAGCCTCCTACAGGGGACCCGCTGCAACAGAAAAATACAACATCGTTTCTAATGTATGCATGTATGTATAAATAAATAAATAATTCATGTCATACTGGCTAGTTAGTGATTCGTTTCGGCTAACTAACGTTTTTGTTTCGCCAGCATCAGAACATTGTATATAAAACGTATTATTTTAAATACTTAAATGCCAAGGAATGATCTCCGATATTTACATGAAAAAGCTATTGGTTCACTATAGAATAATAAACTATTGCTCAGTTATTATACACAATGTTGAAAACTGGAAAACATCTATTCGTGTACTGTAACAACAGACGCATATAGTTGGTCTTTACATCACCGGTGAGAAAAGCAACGGGGACACGTGACATTTGCTGTTCGGCTTCAGGATGTGAGGTAACTTATGCTACACCGAAGCAATAAGCATTTTTTTAATGATCTCTAAGAATATGTAAATAATCGATTATAAATGTTTTTAACATGCGGGTCTAATCCTCTCAACCATTTTCCCAGCCTCTGGATTCTGAGCCTCAAGATCATAGCCTTAGAATAAATATGCTATAATTGAACTTTTCAGTGAATGAAAAAAAGAAAAGAAAAATAAATTTATATTCGACTAGTTAGATTCATATATATATATATATATATATATATATATATATATATATATATATATATATTCAAAATCTCAGCTGTCACTGCCTTAATAATGTGAATTCAATATCCCTGTGCTGAATTGTAAAAGCATTGACTGACAAAGAGAAAACACTTATTTATTAATTTGTTTATTTGTATACAACAAAGTTTCAAATAAGGAATTCCACTGATTTCATATCAATACCCCATGTAAATACTTATTTCATTACTGGTGAATGCTTTACAAATGTTAAAATATTTTGTAAATAATTGTGTTTAAGAACTGGAAAAAAATGTTGCACCATGAGCATCATCAATGTAATATTGCTTTCCTTAAATGGTCAAGGCAAGACAGGTCCCAGCAATGGGCTAAAGCATAAAACTCTTCAAAATACTAAGAGGACAGACCAATGAGTCTGGTAGTGACCAAAAACAATGGTCCCACCTCAAGAGAAATGGAAAACCCCTGAGTAAAGGGGCATTACAGAAGATGATGTGGTGAATGCAGAGACATGCAACAGCTACATCAGCTGTGCTGAAGCAGCTGCTTTAATACTGTCCTGTTGATAGCTATGCCTTTTTCTGTGAGATTGCAATATATTGTGTTTAAGTACAATAACATTTTAAATGATGTAACCTGCAGCATTAGGTTCCAGCATGCCCTGATTTCACAAGGTAAGGACCAAAATATCCTTCTGTTAACCTTTAAATAACTACAGATGCATTTTGCACTTAAACAGGATGAGGCCACACTGATTGACAAAAGGCAAAGTGTGCACGATAAATATCGGCCGATAATTAATGCGCATCTCGTCAGAAAAGCTTGTTCTCTAATCAGCGGTAAATTCCATCAAGTGCATGATTTCACATAGAGCAGCTGTTACTACACAGAGCCGTTGTTAACTGACTGAAGCTGCGCAAATCCACGTTCATTATCAGTGTCATTATCGGCCGATATTTATCGTGCACCCCTACAAAAGGCAGTACAGTAGAAGGGCTGATGTTGTTCTTTACACAATAAGACAAAATGTCTAGTTAGTGTTTGACTGTTCCACACTACAACCTGCTTCATTCTTCCCTATCAGCTAACGTGAGCACACCTGCAACCCTGCCTCACTCTTCCATAACCTCCCAATCTAATGTAATGGTGATAACATCATAGAAATGTAGAAATTGAGAGTAAATTCCAGCAGCTTTAGAGTCTGAGCACAGTGAATGTGTCAGGGGAGGAATAGTTTGATGGTACTGAAAATTAAAAACTCAAACTCCAAAACCATACATCACATCCCATTTGACTTCCTATAAAAGTCCAAATCTTCCAACATTGGATGTAGGGCTGGGCGATATATCTAACGATATGATCATGCGCATCTAGTCAGTAAATCTGGTTCCTTGATTACCGCTAAATCGCCATCACCTGCTTTCAAATGGAGCGGCATTTAATAGACAGAGCCGTAGATCACTGACAAGGTACGCAATATCACGTTGATTATCGAAGGCGATTCATCTGGGGATAATGAACGCGATATTGCGTAGCTTGTCAGTGATCTACGGCTCTGTCTATTAAATGCCGCTCCATTTGAAAGCAGGTGATGGCAATTTAACGGTAATCAAGGAACCAGATTTACTGACTAGATGCGCATGATCATATCGTTAGATATATCGCCCAGCCCTACTTGGATGGATGGAAGGATGACATGTACAGATTCCCCTGAGCTGTGTCCTCTAAATGAGTGGTTCAACCACATTCCTGGAGGACCCCCATCACTGCACATTTTGCATGTCTCCTAAATCAAACACACCTATTCACGTCACCTGCTCATTAGTAGAGACTCACAGACTTGAAATGGATGTGTCAGACAAAGGAGACATGCAAAATGTGCAGTGTTGGGGGTCCTCCAGGAATGTGGTTGAGAACCACTGCTCTAAATAACTAGTCCCCTTCCCTCCCTCCCCAGAAAAGCCCTGTCCTGTGTGATGATGCTTGGACTAGCGTTTCGACTTTGCCTCTTCTGCTTCTTTTTCTGAAAAAAAAAAGAAAAAAAAAAAAAAGATTAGAAACAGACAAGATCAGTGTCATTATTAGTTATTAGAGGGATAGATCACCCAAAAATAAGGAGTTTTTGGATGGACCATCTGTTTAACTAGTCCATCAGTATTATCTTGAGGCGGCATACCCAAGCTTTTTACTATGAAAAGCCAATCTTGACTGAGGGACATGGCCCAGAAGTATATGCATTATATTTTATTATATTAAATGTACATAAAAAGTACAAATTCACTTATACTCTCTACATTTATAATAGTGAGTTTGATTGAAACAAAAAAAAAGTTAAAAAGAAAGTAAGATATACTTCACTGTTTTTTGTAGGGCAGGCCATAAATCCATTTTAATCCCTATCGCATATATATATATATATATAAAAATCAAACACTGAATGGAAATACCAAGATATGCATAAATTCTAAAAATGCTCAAAAAATGTATGCACTCAATTGAGTCGGTTAATTTTTTTTTTAAACGATAAGAAAGCATGCCCATAAACTACAATAGAAACACATTTACCTAATAAATTCCTTGATGCACATCAAAAAAGAAGATGTCATGTGACCATGGGAGGGCATAACTGGGCCAACCAGCCCAACCAGTCTCGCTGGATGGAAACGGTGCTTTATTCGCAAATGTTTTTTGTGATATTCCAGTTTTGTGCTTAAGTTAAATTCGCAACTTTGGGCTGAAGCATATCTATTGGTTGATCTCTCATTAGAAACCATAATGCTATCAGCTCACCTTTCCTTAGCTCGTCTCGCTTTCTTGCTGCATCCTCCCTCTGCTTTTTTATAATGGCCAGCCTGGCCAGGTCTGCCCTGGCCTGATCCGTCTTCCCCTCCAGATGCAGCTTCATGTATCGCTCTTTAGCCTTCTGCTTTTCAATCTCCTCTCTACACAAGAAAACACATAAATATAGTAATAAAACGAGTTTATTTGAATCGGAGGTTCTCAAGTATATGTTGTCCCACATACCTTTCCCGACGTGAGAGCTCTTTAGGTGCATTGACATCTATTTCCACAACCTTCTTACTCTTTTGGGAGACCCTGTTCGGATTCTCGATTTCAATCAGTCCTTCAATACCCTTCTTTTTAGGCTGCATCAAGAGAGAACAAATCAGAAACAGCCTCTGCAACACTATCACCATCTTTTATGAAAATATTTCCCTTATAATAAATTATCATAATAACTAGGGCTGTCAAATGATTAATCACGATTAATCACATCCAAAATAAAAGTTTTGTTTACATAATATATGTATGTGTACAGGGTATATTTATTATGTATATATAAATACACACACATAAATTATATATTTAGAAAATATTTACATGTATATACATTTATATATTTATATTCTTATATATTTTATATTATATATAAATATATTTAATATATAAACATAACATATTCTTCTTAAATATATACATGCATGTGTGTGTATTTATATCTACATAATAAATATACACAGTATACACACATATATTATGTAAACAAAACTTTTATTTTGGATGTGATTAATCGTGATTAATCATTTGACAGCCCTAATAATAACGTATGGTTAATTCATTAAAAAATGAAAATTCTCTCATCAATTACCCACCCTCATGCCATTCAAAACCTATATGACTTATATTCATATTTGGAAAACAAATGAAGATATTTTTAATATTCTCTCATCGTTTTTGTCCATCCATTAAAAGTCATAATTGTAACCAAATAGCATTAAAAAGTCCAAAAAAGACATTGTAAAAGTAATGCATATGAATTCATGTGAAAAAGTGGTTCCAGGTTTTCTGAAGAGACGTGATCACTTAATATAATGAACAGATTTTAGACCTTTATTCATAAATACATTGATCAACACACAAACACATCAAAATATTATAAACAGCAGCTCAACTGTAACTGCTTAGGCTAATACACTAGAATAAACCTCTTTGGTTCTCATGTAAAGCCAGTTTGAGCTTGTGTTTATCATATTTGATGTGCTGTATGTATGTGGGTTGATCAATGTTTCTAGGTGAATCAAAACCTCAATTGAATCTGTTCATCAACTGTGTCTCTTCCAAATACTTTGATTAAAACACTTGTTTCATACGGATTACATTTACAATGTCTTTAAAAATATTTTGAAACATTTTGGTTGTGTAGAATTTCAGTGGAGGAGCAGAAATGTCCAAGGTTTCATAAAAAAAAAAAAAACTTTATTTATGCATCAAAGATTAACCAACATCTTATGGGTTTGAAACAAGGGTGAGTAAATGCAATTTTTCCTTTCTGGGTGAACACTTCAAGTGAATTTAATTAATTTCATACTTCATCATCACTGCTGCTCTCCTCTTCGGATTCTGATGAACTTCCACGTTCAGCCCCTTCATTTTCTTCCTGGACACAAATGAATCAACGACGGAGTTTCCATTATACAAATTGATGCTCAGCAAACATCCCCTCCACTGTATCACTTTGAGGAGTGTGTGCGTGACAGAAGATGAACACTAGTACACTCACCTTTTCTCTCTGAGCTTTCATCTGCCGATCAATCTCCTCAGGGTTGCTGAACTGCTTCCCACGGCCCTTATGGCTTCTTTTGCCTAAGGTGGCGGGCAAGGTAAAATAAAAATTAAATACATTTAAAAGATTTTAAAAAGAGAGATAATAACACTACATGCAGCTAGGTGCTACCATAATTAGGCTAAGGCTGAATAAGAAAGGTCGATGAGGCTGTAACACTTCTCCATGTGGCTGCAGTGGCCCAGCATGGCCTGAGGTTTGTACGTTACTAGGGTACATCGTGATTTAGCCATTATAGAAAAGCTCTAAACATTAGTACACTCTAGAACCATAAATTCACCTTCACTCCCAATTTCCATTTCATTAGTTTTTTTTACTACAATATTAGCTCTCGCGGTGTAAGTCACTGGAAGACATTAGAAAGCGATCACACGACACTCACCTCCTCTCGGCATTGTTGAAACACTCTGTGAGACGATGAAAACCCTCAGGGGAGAAAAAAAGATGATGTTTGGTCCTAAGATTAAATATACCCGAAAAGACTGGCTAACTTTACTGTGTTCTGTGAGCTTTAAAATGGGCTATTTTAAAGTTAAATATCTCGCGACCTCGCCGACTCAAACTGTGATACTGCTGAAAGCACTATTTTGCCGCTTCCTGAGAGTGACGTCAGGCGACCGTGCTGTTGATGATTGAGTGCTGGGCTGGCCAATCAAAATTCCAAATAGGTTCTACGACAACGGAAGTTAGCCAATGCGATGGCATGATCATGATTCTATTCATATGACGTATTACATTTCTCATTATATGCAGCGTTTTAATAGTTAATGTATCATTGTAGAATTATATAATGATATAGCCTATTATATTACATTTTTTATTTAATAGTTTATATATAATTATATAATGATATATTATATTATATACTATAGTTGCAGTTTTCGTTTTAATTTTATCGTTTTAGTCATGCATGTCATTTTTAATAGTTCTATTATCTTTCTTTTTATTTAAGATTTAGTTGTACAATATTGAGTATTTTAACTATTTCAACTGCCAAGGTAACATTTCTATTTCCCTCTTTTTACGTTTAAGACATTCATCCATATCCAATATTTTAATTCTTTCGTCTTCATTTTAATTACATTTTTTTAAAATCGTTTCAATGAACAAACACTGATTCTATGTAGATTCAATTAAAAGGTAAACATTTTGTGTACTTATATAGGCCTACAGCACATAAAACCAACATAAATATAAAATAACATTTCTAAGAACATGGCACTCAAAATCCTTTTTATTGTCTCAGACATCCTTATTTCACATTGACCCAAATGTTCAAAAGTGGTTTTGCTGATTGTGCAATTATTTTTATGTAAATTATATGCAAGAGTAAGAAATCTAAAAACACACACAAAATAAGAAAATATTCATAATACACCTAAGTAAACAAAATATCATTAATTGAACATAAATGTCCTAAACTTCAGCTTTCTCCACTGTTTATCCTTCAGGATTGATTGCCACATCACCAAGATGTTTCTGCTGTGTGTCTTTGTGTTTCTTTCGTCTAATAAAGAAGAATGAAGCAAGGGCAAGAAATATTCCAGCAGTGATCAGCTCTCCTCCAGCCATGTAAAAAATCAGTTCATAGTTCTTGTACTTATCCACCAAATAACCTGTGGGAAAAAAAGACATGAAAGAAAACATAATTTATTAAATTTACCAATTTATCATAAAATGACCATTTCATAACGGACGATTCAATGTAATACATGTTTTCATCATAACTCACCAGCGGAGGGAGGTCCAATCAGCACAGCCACTGCCTCAATAAGAAGCACTAGGCCAAGTGCACTGGAAAATCCACTTTTTCCCACAATACCCATTAGCACTTCAAACTGCAGAGCACCCACCATGCCATAAGACAGCCCGAAGAACACACAGAAGATAACTAGCCCCTTATAGTCTGTGCTTGTAGCTGAACAAACATCTGTTAGGCCATTGAAGAGCAAGGCAAGGCTGAAGAAATAAGGCATTTTGGGTCGGATCCATTTTAAACCGGCCACTATGCCACATGTGGGACGAGCAAAGATGTCAATAAATCCTATAATAGACAACAAAAAGGCAGCATCGTGGTCAGGCACTCCTTGGTCCTTAGCGTAGTTGACTAGTAGAATAGTTGGAACAAATAGACCAAGGACAACTATAAATTTTGCAATAATATAGATAATAAGCCCTAAGTCAGCAAGTACACTGAAGTCCAAAAGCTTCTTTTTACTGGGCTTTTTATCATTATTGTTTTCACAAACGTTATTCTCTTGTCCAGCCTCAGGAGGCAGCATGTCCTTGAGCTCTTGGGAACAGGCTATCGCTTTCCTTTCTTTGCATTTCAGGGGTCTCATAATTGCTCCACAGGCGCAACAATTGAGCAGAAGACCACCAGTGATGAGAAAGCCTCCTCTCCACCCATAGTGGTTGAGCAGCAGTTGACCTAATGGAGAAAGAACTGACAAAAATACAGGGCTTCCAGCTGCTGCCAGTCCATTGGCAAGTGGTCTGCGTTTGTCAAAATAAGACCCCAGCATAATCAGTGAAGGCTGGAAGTTCAAAGCCAGTCCAAGACCTTTAAAGAGACAAAGGCATCATTCATTCAAAATATGGAATTTAACAACTCTGTCATTTACAACTTAAGGACTCGGTTTTATAATAGTATTTTCTGGTTTACAAAACAAAGCTTTGTGTTGTGTATACTATAGTAATATTAATACCCCCAATGTTCGATTCCCCTTTTTGAAAAATGTAAACTAGTCAATTTTTTTAAATCAAAATATAAGTGTCATGTAGTTGGTCTGAATATCAACAATATCTTTTCTTTCACAGAACATAAAATAAGATATTTTGAGAAACATCTCAGAAACCAAAACTGCTTGATTAGGAGAATTATTCAAAATATCTTCTTTTATGTCCCATGGAATAAAGAAAATCTTAAAGATCTGGAACAACATGAGAGTGAGTAAACGATAACAGAATTTTAATTTTGTGGTGAACTATCCCTTTAACTAGTATTGCATGTGCTCATATTCAGACTAACAGCACAGTTGTGAGTGTGATATTTCTTATAACATTTTGATGAAAATAAGTTACCCGATATTAAGGTTGTTTTTTTATAAACATACTTAAAGATATATGACAGTTACTACTATGAAAATATTTAATTGAAAGCAGACTCAGTGTAGTTCCCAACTGAATCAGAGTATTTGAACGAATTGGATGAACGACAGATTCAATGACTCACTCATAAAGACAGTCACACATCGCCACCTACTGGCATAACAATGTAACATACTGTCACTAAAAACTCTCCACATTTCATAGCCAGACTGAAACTACAGTCTGTCTGGAATGCACAAATAAGGACAAGCAAAAGTCAGTTTGAGCACTGAAACTAACTGTTTATAGATTCATACATTTTTTTTTATATGAAATGTATTTTAGTTACCTGTAATGACACCTGCAGTGAGATAAAGCTGGATAATGTTAGTAGTGACAGATGCGATTATCATCCCTCCTGAGGCCAGCAATCCTCCAACCAACATCACAGGCCGGCATCCAAATTTATTAACCATGATGCTGGAGATTGGACCTGGATTAAATGAACATAAATATATTGAGCATTAAGAAGAAGAAAAAAGATTTTTCTAAAACATGTAAAGGTTTTAGAATTCAATTTATAGTATCTTACCTGAACCATACAGCATTGCTAATATTATAGATGAAATCCAGGCTGTGTCACTGTATCCACAGCCAAAGTCCTTCATCAGTTCTTTGAAATATACACTTATAGCTTTCGGGAAGGCATATGAGAAGCCAGTAACGACAAAAGACCCAAGCAGAACGATCCAGCCCCAGCCACCATCTGGGGCACCTACTGTCTCTCGATCCTCTACAATAATTCCCATAGCTGCTCAGGCCTCCAAAAGAGAAGACATAAAAGGTTTTTGATATACTTATAAGTAGAATAAAAAAAAAACTTGATCAGACAGAACAATTTCTATTCGGCTGATGCAATACCGAACATGTGCCGCTGTTCAAGAACCTGTATCACATTTGCAGAGGAAGTTAGTATGAGTACAAGGCACATGTGGCCCTTCTCCTCCAGGAAGTACAGTCATAGCCCAACCTACTCATTACCTGACTGACACATGATGTATCATACTGAGTAAATATCAGAAACAGATTTTTTTTTTTTTTCCAGTGACTTGTGTTATAGTTGATTGAGTCTTCACTGCTCTCAAATGCCAAGTCCCTGGTACACCTCACATTTTATTCTTGCTTGTATGTTGCATCATAAAATGTATGGAAATGTGATTAATTTAACAGCATGCATCATTTGTACGAAGATAAGGCAATACATTCAGGGTGTGGATACTTTTACTCTACTTTTGTGCATTACTGTAAAATAATCTGATTTAAAATGTCTGGCTTTTGATGTAACCAGACATCTTACAGATTACAATTGGCACAAAGGTTTAAAGTTACTACTTTAAAACTTTACATTACTGCATTTCATCAATATCCTATTCTAAAATTCTGATTTGAATCTAGACATAAACCTCTATACAATAATATGCTTTTCACTCCACTAAATGTAAATGTGTAGAGCTCACATTATTTAAAATCATTTCTATTCATTTTGTATTAGTGCTCATAACACTACATTGTCTTACTTAAACCCAGATGCTCTTTTACCTGGAAGATTTGAAATCTTCATAGATAAATAAACATAAATATCATATTGAGAACAATCATTATTATTATTTTTTAAAGATACTTGAAACCCAAGTAATTGTCTTACCTGGCTTTTGAAATGGCAGAAAATTTCTTCAAGTAGGTGTATGATCTACCTGGCCTTCTTAGTAGACATAATGTATATAATCTAGCTACATAAGGCACTAAGCCTTGTCATCAAGCAAGCCCGATTGCACTGTACATATGAATTATTTTAAAGCATAATCTGCTAAATAAACCTGCTGGTGCACCTCCTTCCCTGTCTTGTACTCCCTGCTAATAATCTGTAATTAATCTGCTCACAAAGTCTCTTATTTATAGGTAATGAGGTGAAATTCCCGGACAGTACAAGAAGTGGTATTACAGAATTATTGTTTGGTTGTTCACTTGTTTTGTCAGTGAAGTAACGTGTAAAGTCATTACACTGATGCGAGAGGTTTGGATCTGTATTGAAAACCAAATGTGATACAATAACAAGTGTTCTTTTATTGTTTCGGAAATCTGGAGTTTAACAGTTTGACAGGTCCACTTTTGAAAGGTCAAATTACATAGTAGAAAAACTTTGCCATAAAATTGGTACAATTATTATAATTCAAAATGTATTTGGTTTATTATTATTAAAAAAGAAGAAGAAGAAGAAGAAAAAAGCCAGATCTGGAATTTTCTACTTTAGGCGTGTAATACGTGCCTCACACTCCATATGAAAATCCTCTTAAATCAGCATGTACATGTTTAAACCTTTACAGCTCTTGGATAATCTTACTGTTGAACCAAAGAAAGAGTGTAATTGTTTTCTGTTACTTGAATGCACATTCAGACCTACACATGCAGAAAGGTTTTGGGACTGTCATGTAAGAGCACTTACTGGGGCCAAAGGAATGAGGATTTGGTATAACTGGCTATAAGACAAGTTATTGTATTCTAAACACATTATAAATGAGCTTCAGCTGATTTTATGTAATCTGAAAACACTGTTGAATTCAGTTTTTTTCTTTTTTTTTAGTTTTGAGTGTATTTCCCATGCAGTTATTTTAATGCAAAATAAATAAACAGAAAATGCAAAAATTAGACTACCTGAAATTATTAATTAAAAAAACTAAACAAAAATTAACCTATTTTTTCCCCACATAATTGGCAATGAAACAGTAAAAATGTAAAAAAAAAAAAAAAGAAATATACAAAGTGATATAAAGAATAAAAAAAATCAATTGCGTAATATGTAAGTGATATTTAAATATTGTCTTGCAATAGTTGACTGAATCCCCTTTATTTCCTTTCATCACTTCTTTCTCCGAGCATTAGTCCTCACATCTTCAAGTTCCTTCTGTATTAGATGTGTTTCTGCTGTTGACTCTGAAAGCAAAGGAAAAAAGTTTAATCACTTTGCAGTTTGCGCAGTGTAATTTATAACTGTATACAGATATTGCCTACATATTTTTCAAGCTATCGTGGCTTCACTCACCATATCAAGAAGAACCTCGATCTTTAGCCTAAGGAGATTATTCTCCTCTTCTAACTGTAGATTCCTTTTCTTCAGTCGCTGTACCTCTTTTCCTGATACATTACCTCCTGACTCTGTGATTGAGAAAGACATTCATTAAGCAGGCTAGCTATCATTACATTTAATTGATCTTTTAATAGCAGGAGGCTATACCTGAAATCCATTGGCCATCTTCAAATTTCAAGCTCTGGCCGCCAATATTCATCACCGGAGATCCATATTCCAGACCTAACTCAATCTCCCGTGTTGACCGATCCAGCTGATAAAAACAATGAATGATGATTTGGCTTCCAAATGCATATTATTTGATTTAAAATGCATCTTACTAACAGAAAATTATACTTACTGTATGTAGATTGGAAAGGGATGCAGACTTCCGTGGTGGTGTTTTTTTGGGACTGAAAATGTTGCCAAACAAGGGCATTTTGAGGTAAACAGTCAGACTTTCCAACCTGCATCAACATAACATAATTCAATACATGGCCTTTTAAGCAGTAATAGCTGTAGCCAACATATAATGACAGACAGTGTCAACATCAATTACAGTTGTCCAGTTAAGAAAGCCAAAGGTAATTCTTCTTGATTTCAAAGTGGCAATTAAATAAGGTATAAATAAAATAAGATAAAACAATAATAAAAAGATGACTACCGTTATCTTCGAGAGACTAGTTACTAGCAAGCAGCTAGTTATAAATACATATTCTTCAATACATCGATCGAGCACAATTTTTTTTAAAATAAATGCATGTACAACGTAAAAGAATAAAAATAAAAATAAAAAACTTACGCTGCTGCTTTAGTTTCTCCTCACGACTGCTTCAACGCTGCCCTGAAAGCCAAACAAACGGCTGATTCAGGGGGAGCCTAGCAACGGCGGAAGTTCAGTTTTATAAGTTAAAAGTACCTTTACAAATAATATCCTACATTTAATTATGAGACATTTCTAAGACTATTTAAATTTGGTGGTGAATTTATGAGAGAAAATGCACAGGTTGCACCACTTTTATGATTAAGTATATTATACTTTGTCTTTCTTGAGAAGCCTTCCTAGTTAACCATAAGGCTGAAATCTAGACATATTCATGCCAGGACCACTGATCTATAATATAGATATATAGATATATATGGATCAGTGGCCAGGACAGACCTCTGACTATAGATATGTAAATATATATATATGTATATATATGTGCCCCTGAAACTCTCTAAAATTGCAAATAATAATATTAATAACAATAACAAGAAGAAGAAAAAGAATTCTGTTGTATTCCTCAGATATCTTGTAATGTACAAAGAAATGCACATTTAGAGGCATAAAGTGCTGCTGCTTTGTCCACTTCTACTTTCATTAGGCTGTTAAAATAATTTTTAATACTTACTGACATGCTGAATGAGCTCCATTGTGTGAATAATATTATAATAGTTGACCACCGATGCCCTGTTTCATTTTTACTACACAAGATAATTTTGGAGATGTAATCGTTTTAAATCACTTAACATGTTGGGAGAATATATATTACAAACACGTGCACAATAACTAAATATTAGCTAAGATAGACAGCTATGAAAATCACTATGGATTTATTTCATTCTGTTGACATGACACAATCTCAGCAACTGTTAATTGTAGGCTAAATAATAAAAAATAGTCAAAAAATATTTAAATTTAATTATTTGATGCATGCTTTCCTACAAACTAAAAGGTAAATGATATGAATATATAATAATGCTATAATATCTATATAAACAATCGACCTCTAAACCAGAGACTGACATTTGTACCTGAATTAAATGAACTATATATATATATATATACATATATATATATATATATATATATATATATATATATATATATATATATATATATATAAATAAAGGTCCTTCTCAAAAAATTAGCATATTGTGAAAAAGTTCATTATTTTCCATAATGTAGTGATAAAAATTAAACTTTCATATATTTTAGATTCATTGCACACCAACTGAAATATTTCAGGTCTTTTATTGTTTTAATACTGATGATTTTGGCATACAGCTCATGAAAACCCAAAATTCCTATCTCAAAAAATTAGCATATCATGAAAAGGTTCTCTAAACGAGCTATTAACCTAATCATCTGAATCAACTAATTAACTCTAAACACCTGCAAAAGATTCCTGAGGCTTTAAAAACTCCCAGCCTGGTTCATTACTCAAAACCGCAATCATGGGTAAGACTGCCGACCTGACTGCTGTCCAGAAGGCCATCATTGACACCCTCAAGCAAGAGGGTAAGACACAGAAAGAAATTTCTGAACGAATAGGCTGTTCTTAGAGTGCTGTATCAAGGCACCTCAGTGGGAAGTCTGTGGGAAGGAAAAAAGTGTGGAAAAAAAACGCTGCACAATGAGAAGAGGTGACCGGACCCTGAGGAAGATTGTGGAGAAGGACAGTATTCCAGACCTGGGGGACCTGCGGAAGCAGTGGACTGAGTCTGGAGTAGAAACATCCAGAGCCACCGTGCACAGGCGTGTGCTTTTTGAACCAGAAACAGCGGCAGAAGCACCTGACCTGGGCTACAGAGAAGCAGCACTGGACTGTTGCTCAGTGGTCCAAAGTACTTTTTTCGGATGAAAGCAAATTTTGCATGTCATTCGGAAATCAAGGTGCCAGAGTCTGGAGGAAGACTGGGTAGAAGGAAATGCCAAAATGCCTGAAGTCCAGTGTCAAGTACCCACAGTCAGTGATGGTCTGGGGTGCCATGTCAGCTGCTGGTGTTGGTCCACTGTGTTTTATCAAGGGCAGGGTCAATGCAGCTAGCTATCAGGAGATTTTGGAGCACTTCATGCTTCCATCTGCTGAAAAGCTTTATGGAGATGAAGATTTCGTTTTTCAGCACGACCTGGCACCTGCTCACAGTGCCAAAACCACTGGTAAATGGTTTACTGACCATGGTATTACTGTGCTCAATTGGCCTGCCAACTCTCCTGACCTGAACCCCATAGAGAATCTGTGGGATATTGTGAAGAGAAAGTTGAGAGACGCAAGAGACCCAACACTCTGGATGAGCTTAAGGCCGCTATCAAAGCATCCTGGGCCTCCATAACACCTCAGCAGTGCCACAGGCTGATTGCCTCCATGCTACGTTAATTAATTCTAAACACCTGCAAAAGATTCCTGAGGCTTTTAAAAATTAGTGCATAACTGAACATAATTATTTGAAGGTTGACTTTTTTTGTATTAAAAACACTTTTCTTTTATTGGTCGGATGAAATATGCTAATTCTTTGAGAGTTTTCATGAGCTGTATGCCAAAATCATCAGTATTAAAACAATAAAAGACCTGAAATATTTCAGTTGGTGTGCAATGAATCTAAAATATATGAAAGTTTAATTTTTATCATTACACTATGGAAAATAATGAACTTTTTCACAATATGCTAATTTTCTGAGAAGGACCTGTATATATATATATATATAGATATATATATATATATATATATATATATATATATATATATATATAGCGAGGTTTTTGGCCTTTGCTTTATGAAAGAGCTGGCAAGTTTTTGCAACGACAGGGGCTTCTCAGTTTTATTAAAGAAAATCACCCAAGCCCCTAGTGGCTGAATGCGTCACTTTGAACAAAAAAGGCTGCATCTCTCTGCCTTGAGGACCTCACAGTCTGGACTCTTTAGTTAAACTTGGGCGCAACTTGGGAAACCGACGCAAGTGGCACATGTTCTGCCCGTTGATTTGGGGGAGCCGAATGAATTAAAAGTATGATTTTGAAGGAATAAAACATCCAAACCTTTTGCCTGCTAGTTAAAGGGATTTACTGCTTTAACAAACAGTTCCTGTTGGAAGAGAAGATCTAAAATCTTAGGTGGGTTGAATGTCCTCCTAGCTACATAGCTGACTTTTGCAATGTAGACTAATTTGTATATAACATTTTAATAATCAAACCGCTCTTGTGTTTACTTTATCCTCTGATGTTTTATGCCAGTTATTATTAAGGTGAAAAAATCTTAAACGCGTCCTCGCTGCAGCAGTTCACGAAATGTAGCTTGCTAATTGGCTACCAGGAGAATTTAAAAGAGATTGTATACGATACTGTGTAGAAAAGGTCCGTTAGAATTTAATTATAAAATATTAGAGTCTAGGAAAAATGTTTTGGATGCCTGTTGGAACTGTTCTGTGTCGGCATGTAAAACTCATCATTGATATTGATGTAAACAAACCTGAAGTTGACAGCATTAGCAGGCTAGCTAGCATTAAAGCTAATGCTAACCCGAAGCCCGTGCAAGTTAACTTTCTCATTAGTGTGTTCCGCAGACACTACCCTTTAACGTTAAGTCGGTAAAATATGTTATATATTCTAAATTATATTGAAGAGTGTTTCAAGTACGACTATAGGATTGCTGGTATTTGTTTTTGATTTCAGAAGTCCGGAGAGAGTTGCATTAGCGGGTGTTTTTTTCTAGGCGAGTACGGGGACGAGTTGCTTATCTCGAATTTTAGGCCTTAGAGATGATATATCTGTAATATCTACTTTTTGTGCATATAATTATTTGTTAAATTACTTTATTGTGCTCAGTTATGTCTAGAAAAGTTTGAATCATTAATAGTTTCCTGATTAATTACCTCAACTATATTTTCTACACCAGTATATCAGTTTTAATGTTTGCTAGAATATTAAACACACACATAACTGAAATGTTTTACGTAACAGTTTGTGCTTTTATCTTTTAAAAAAAAAAAAAACACTTTTCATGTTTTGTCCCTACAAGGTGTATTTTCATTTTTACGTCAGAGTTTATAAAAAGTTGCTTATTGTTTGTGATATGTTGCAGCTATGGATCTAGAACGACAGAAGCGTAAAGAAGAAATTCAGAAAGCTCTGGGATTCATTCAGTAAGTGTGTAGACTTATGTGTTGCATTCCCATAATGCATTTATAATAGTAACTTCTTCCCCTCTACTCTGTTGAAATTTTGCTAAAAGTATTTTTCTTTTTGGCAGGTCATCTTTGCCTTTCCCTGAACCTGAAGGTTATGAGGTAGGATTTATATGTAATATCTCTGGAGAAAAATGGCCCCACCTAGATAATCCGTATTTATTGTATTTCATGATTTTAATTCAAATAGAAGCTCTCTTGCTTTCTGTTCTCAGGCATTCCTGACTCAGCTAGTATGTAATTTGCTGGATGAAGGTAACACAGTGTATCGTGATGGAGAGTGGAGACAGGCAGCGGTCCATTACAGCGAGGGTGTGAATGTAGCTCGCTATGCTCAGTCTGAAGCACTGGTCATTCCCCCTGAGCTGTTAGAGAGCCTTTATGTGAACCGGGCAGCTGCACATTATAGTCTGGTAAGTTCCATCAGCTGAGGATTTAATTAAATATAGTATGTGCAAATTATGTAGTGATTCAATAGTGTTGCAGGCAATTTCTGCAAATCTGCCTTCTCTTGTATTTTTTATTTAGGGGGAGTATGAGCGGGGCGTGCAGGACTGTGATAGCGCACTGTGTGTGTCGGAAGGCAGTCGCAGGGCACTCTACAGGAAGGCACTTTGTCTGAGGGAGCTGGGCAGACTCAGAGAAGCTTATGAGTGTGGCACCGGATGCCTATTAACTGCCCCTCACGTATGTTATAATATGCAGAATAAATAGTACATTAATCTGTAATTTGTGTTATTATTTATACAATCAAAAGTTTGAAATCAGAAGGTTTTTAGAAATCAGAAGGTTTTTTTTTTTTTTTTTTTTTTTTTTGTATATTTTTGTTTGTATTTTTTTTTTTCTTTTTTTTTTTCTGGGGAGGGGAGTGTGTGGTGTTGTTGATGATCTAGCTAACAAACTGGGTTTGAAAATCCGCAAAGCATACGTCAGCCCCCAGGTTTGTTTTTTAGATTGTTAGGTTTAAATATTAATCATTTGCAGTTCATATAGTTGTATTCATTCCAACATGCCACACTTTTTATTCCAGCTCGATTCTACAACATCTCCCACCGACAGCAATGGAGAAACTAATCCTCCCACAGGGGAGGCAAGTTTTACAAATAAAATGGTTCTATAAAATTAAAGCTGTTTTGTAAATTTGAGAAATGCATGGTTTTGATTACTTTAACAAATCTCCTTGTTTTTCTTTTCAGACCTCCTCAAATGGTCTTGAGTCTTTGAATGATATTGGATCAGGTATGTTATTTTAGATATACATACACCAGTATTTAAAAATCTAATTAAAATATGAGTACGTTTATGGATATTCATTAAGACAAAATGAATTGGGTGGTTCAGTGTTCTCATCTTTATCCCACAGATTTAACAAGTGCCCAGTGCATCCCCGCTCCTCTGGCAACACCAATCCCAGTAAGTGATGACCCACAGATGCCCTCACTGAGCCCAGTTGTGCCCCAAGATATGCCAGAAAGCCCAAGCCAGGAGCCATCGGGGCGGGTGCCATACTCTGTGCCTGTATCTGAACACATGGATGAATGTGTGATGAATGAGGACACCTCATGTCTGGACACGTTGCTGGAAAGTATTCCCAAAGGAGCTGAGGTCAGCGTGGTGAGTGAAATAGAGAGCTGTAGGGAGGGACAGCAGGACATAGTTGCTCAGTACTGGATTGATCAATGTAAAAGTACTGATTTTCTTATCTATCCATCAGAACTCAGTTCAAGGGGCCATTCCCACTAACCTACCAAACACTGCTGTGGGTTTGAGGCCTCCATACTCTCCAGGTCTCCCAGCATCCTCTGCTCAGCTCGCTACTCAATATTTAAACTCTGCTGTCAGTCCGCTCCCCCCACTGGAGTCCTCCTCAGTTCTAGGTCAAAGCGAAGCCTCTTCCCAGACGATGGACTCCCTCGGCTCCTATAGCTCTGGAGCTGGAGACGCTGCTGGGAAGGGGTGGTCTGGATCACTAATCACAGGAGGACTGGATTCCCTTTCTGAGTACACACTTCCTGGTGAGTGTTTTAATTTGAAATGTGATACACACTACTAGGGGTGTGCGATATGACTATTTTTGATCGTGGACGATAAAAATGTCTCCACAAAAATTTGCTTTTGAAGAAATATCGTAGTATCGTGCTACAGCACACATTCTATCAGCTGCAGTTCTGGCGCCTCCATCATATACTGTATGATGCCACATGCATTCACATCAGTGTTGACTCAGCGGTAGAGTTACTCTCACAGGAGTTACGCTCTCATTATTTGAATGTGCTTTTAAATGTTTCAGTCGTGTGCTGGTCTGACCTGTGCTTTTTCTGAGCGCCGCATACACCCGAAGCGCTCGCGCTAAAGCCTGTCAAACAGCGCCTGATTATTGAACTAAGTTATCTTTTGCGCTAATACTGTCAAAACACACAAGGTTTACATGTAGGTTGGTCATGTCTGAAATTGAAGTTAACAGCTGAGAGAAAAACATATAAGTGCCTGTATATTAGATGCGTGCAGGTTTTAAAGGGACAGTAGGACTATTAAACATGCGGCTTTAATTGTCTGTTGGATTTTTAGTTGTGCGGAATGTTTTTTTATTCTTTTCTTGTGCTGAACACAAAAGAAGATATTTTGAAGAATGTGGGTAAACAAACAGTTGCTGGTCCACATTTAATAGTAGAAATATCAATAAATACTATGGAAGTCACTGTGAAACAGCAACTGTTCCGTTTTCCACGTTCCTCAAAATAGCATTTATGTTCAGAAGAAGAAAGAAACTCATTCAGGTTTAAAACAACTTTTGAGTGAGTAAATGGTGGTATAAAAATAAAACACTGACAGAATTGACAGACAGATGACAGAATTTTTATTTTTGGGTGAACTATTCTTTGAACGATAATAAAACAACAAAACACAAAGAGAAAAATCACTCGCTGCTCTTGACTGAAGAAATTTAATACAGTTGAAGTGTTTTATTTTTATATATATGCTATATACACCTATTGTACCTGAAAATAAAGCACTGTTTGTTTTATTTGTATATTATGTGTAGTTGTAATGTGTATCTTTGTCATTCTTTTACCTTTGTTATTAAAAATAAGAACAAAGATTTTTATCTTCGCCCTATTTGGCCTAAATATCTGCCATTCTTTTTTTTTTGTTACCTTGGAAGACTTTGTCATTATAATAGGGAAATTAGTTTGGCTGTAATGCTCAGACAACTTGCAAAATACTAAAACCAACATGACAATGAATCGTGATAAAATCGTGAATTATGAAATTATGATATTTTTTCTATATCGCCCACCCCTACACGCTACCATTCAAACGTTTGGTGTTTTGGAAAGAAATTTGTCTGACCTGTACTTTTTTGTACTTTTATTTAGCAAGGAAGGATTAATTTCATGACATTCAAAATGCTACAAAAATAAATTCAGTTCCCACAAAAATATTACACACCACATCTGTATTCAACATTAATAAGAATCAGAAATCAGTAGAATGATTTCTGAAGGGTCATGTGACATTGAAGAATGGAGTAAAATATAGTAAAAAAAATCTGTGGTTGCTATTATAGGAGAATTTCTTTTGAAAATATATTAATATAAGAAACAATTTTTACATTGTAATAATATTTTACAATATTACTGTATTTTGATCAAGTAAATTCAGCCTAGGTGAGCATGAGAGACTACTTTGAAAAACAATAAAACTTTACTGATTTCATACCTGTAGTTAAATAATATATAAAAAGTCTTGACATGACAATAGTTCAATATTGATAAATCAAGTATTTTTATTCCATTCATTTTACTTTCTTTATTAATCTTAGGTGGACGAATCTCTCACAGTTTCATCCCCAGTTTACGGAATCATAATGCCTCCAATGCAGTGAGTACAAACTGTTCTGTATTTGTAAACTGCTCAGTCTTAATCAATATGTCTTCTTTGTATGCAACTTTAAATGGTTTGCTATCTATCACCTACTTGTTCTTGCTTCCAGCAGAATGGACCAGTTGGTACCAATCTTTCTCTGCTGTCACGAAACCCTCTGGCTGCCACACATGAGTTCAGACAGGCCTGCAATGCTTGCTACAGTCGCATAGGTATTGTACCTCTTAACTGTGTGAAATGAAAAATAAGATGCATATAAAAACTATTCCTAAACATGTTGTAGCTGTCTGAAAGAAGTTAATTTTTTTTTTCTGTATAAGGGCCAAGGGTCATGGACTACCATTATCAACCTGATGCAGCGCATCGCTGTAAGAGAGATGTGCTGCTCTGTCGCCTCAGATCCTCAGATGACCCCACCTGGAAGAGGGTGCGACCCCGTCCTGCTCGTAATAACTTCCTTGGGGCCTTTGTTCTCTGCAAAGGTATGGCTAAGTGTTTATTGAAGAATTGTGGAAATGATGTACTGAATAGATGTTTGGGATGTACATTATTCTAAGGCCCTGTTTACACTAGTGCATTTTCGTTTTAAATCGGCATTTTAGAATGGAAACAATCCTCGTCTACACTGGCATTTCCACTGCGTTTTAGAAACAATCTCAGTTTACACTACACAACCTAAAACGCATGTCACATGACCTTCATGCAGGTACAGCCATAGATGTGAATAGGTAGATTCCCTGTTATTTAGATCGCGGACACGTCTACGTGCTTGGAGCGATCGAATGGGGAATCTACCTATACATCTATGGATACAACAATGTGCATGATGTTATCGTTTACACAGTTGTCAAGGATACACAGAGCGAATGTGGGCCACGCCATCGTTTTCAAAAGTCTCTGTTTTGGTCTGTTTACACTGAAACACAACCCTGGAGTTTTCAAACGAAAACGGGGTCTATAGTGTTTTCAAAAGTCTCCGTTTTCGAGGGTCGTGTAAAGATTGTAAATGATGGGCGTAACTGTAGCAAAAGTTATGTGTTTTAAAACGAAAACGAACTAGTGTAAATGGGGCCTAAAATGGGTGTGGCCAGTGTTAAAGTCGGCTAGTGATCTAACGATTCACTTGAAATCCTGCTGATGCATGTGCATTGATCTTGAAACATGAATTTTCGAATCTTGCATTGTTTTGGCCAATAATCATTTAAAAATATTAAAAATCAAATGACTCTTGATTCAGAAAAGTGTATATAGTCAATATTTTAAAAAAATTCTAAGAATCGGCCAATACCGATCCAACACCAGCACAATTTTTTTTCATTTACACCAATATATAGAATATCAATACTGTGTTTGTGGAACTAATGGTCACTTTTTTTTTTTTTTTTTTTTTTTTTTTAAACCTTTGTTAAACATAATCCACTAAATACTCACTTCCTCATTACAGAGAAAAAGTACATTTGAATAAAAATACATAAGCTATGAACTTAAACTAGCTGACTGTATAATTTAGCAGCAAAAACAATATCTTGAAAAAAAATCTTTGGTGCATATTATGCAATTTAAACATGTTTATTCTGTTAACTATTTGAATTCTTAAAAAATACATGCATGAAAATAAGAGAAATCATAAGAAAAATAAAAGCTTCTAATAATCTTTCTGTGTGCAAAACTTTGATAATGTTAAACGCTTGAAACAGAGCGGCACAAAGCTCTTATGCACATCTAGGGTGCAGAATGATGTGCTTGAAGCAACATGCACTGCACTCCACACGCTACAAACAAAGATCAGAAAAAAATGAGAGCGCAATGAAGGTTGTCATTTTATGCGAATCCCTAGACCTTTATCTACACATCAAGTATTATAATGGAAATATATCATCTTGGAGAGAGTTTTTCCGTGCTGACTGTCATAACTGAACGTGACGTGCTGTTTGAATGCTGAGCGGATAATGACTGACAGCTGCAGCAGAAGGAAGATCAATTTCTGTAAATATAATTCTGTCCCTCACATTAAGATATAGAATGGCTTCAGATGATATAGGCTATACAGTACATGAAAACCAAACTGGTGCTCTTCTGTTTCTTTTGGTGTATGACTCCCCCTTGTGCCCTATAAAAAGCACAATAATTGCGGTTGTCTGAAACAACAATTATGACTCCCCCTTGTGCCGTATAAAAAGCACAATAATTGCGGTTGTCTGAAACAACAATTAGATCAAATAATCGCTATTAGACGGTTACTCTCATTGACTCTCTCTGCAGAGCAGCTGTGAGCACACACTTTTACTCGCATAGTCAGTACCAGAAAATGGCTGTACAATAGTGCTGTGGTGGAGTCAAGAAAGCTACCAGTTCATTAAAAGGCCACTACTAAAAAAATACTATAAAAATATTTTCCTGTAAGAATAAAGTGGTATAATTTTTATTCGAAGACATCTAGGATATAGGGAAAAACTGGAAAATGATAGGGAATTTTGGTTCAGCAGTACCAGAACATGGTACTCATGGAAAGAAAATTTAAAGGGTGGAATATTTTCCAGGTTTGTTCCTAAAATATTTTAGCACTGCACTTTTTGGGTATACATCCAAAATAGTGTGTCATTTGTTTGGCTCTAAAATATTTTATCAGCACATTGCACTCTTTGGTATACATCCAAATAACCTTTATGTACATTTTTGTTAATCTTATGAATGCACTAAAAATATAGAATCAAATCTGTAATTGAATTGAATTCATTGTGAACAGCAATAAATCAAATTATTCTGAATTTGTGAAATCAAAATGTGCAAATCAAAAACATGTGAATTGTGGATTGATCAATTTGCTGTTTGCCCAACGCTTAACACCTCTAGAATCTACTCATGCTGGAAACAGATATCAAGATCTCTCTTTCTTTTTGTTTAAAAACTACTTATATGTACATATGTTATATTATGTTAATTTATAATTTCATAATGATAAAATTTAATAATTAAGCTCATTGATCCTTCTCTCTTTCCAGAGGTACAAGAGCGTCAGGAGTGCCAGTATGGTGAAAACTGCACTTTTGCCTATTGCCAAGAGGAGATCGATGTTTGGACTCAAGAGAGGAAGGGAGCTCTAAGTCGTGAGCTTCTGTTTGACCCTCTGGGCACCAATGAACGACGGGCCCTCAGTGTCACCCGTCTCCTTCAGCTCCATATGGGCATGTTTATGTTCCTCTGTGAGGTAATGTGCACCTTTATATTTAATGCCTGTCTCATAGCTAGATATGTTAGATTCTTGCTTTGATATGTTGTTTAAGTGATTATTCCGGCCTCTGGCTTCCTGTAGGAATGTTTTGACAGTAAGCCTCGTATCATTAGCAAGAGAAGCAAGGAGAATCTTGCTGTGTGTTCCAACCTCACTGCAAGACATCCCTTTGATGATAACAAGTGAGTCTTTTTTTTTTTTTTTTTTAGCTTTATTGAGACTTGGATCGCTAATATGATTTTGCAGCACATAAACAGCCATCACATCATATCCTCTCTCATATGTTTGTGTGTTATGATGCTGTTTAACAGGTGCCTGGTGCACGTGGTTCGCTCAGCAAACGTGCGCTACAGTAAAGTCCGCCCTCTTCACCCACTCTGCCAGTTTGACGTGTGCCGCCATGAGGTGCGATATGGCTGCCAGCGAGAGGACAGTTGCTCCTTTGCACATTCAGTTATAGAACTCAAGTGTTGGGTGCTTCAGCAGGACACAGGTACATAAAACATGCTATAATAATGTTTGTATGCATGCACACTTCAATCTGCTATTTTGATGTATAATCCATAAGCTCATGTATATGTGTTTAAGCTTTTTATGTTTTGAATGTTTAGTCCATTTAAGAAACCTTTTGATTAATTTGAAAAACAGTTGATTTCATCTTTTTTTTTTTTCAGTAAGTTTTTTTTTTTCAAGAAATTAATACTCAGTATGCATTAAATTAAAGTGACAGTAAATACATTTGTAGGATTTCTAATAATTGCTGTTGTTTTAAAATTTTCTATTTTTCAAAAATCAGTTTTTTACAAAAATATAAAGCAGCACAACTGTTTTCAATAGGGATGCATCAATCTTAAATTATTATTTTTTTTTTTTATAAGTTTTTTTTTTTAATATAATGTAGAGCAGCTGTTAGGCCCACGAAAGGCACAAAAAACATTATAAAGCACCATAAAGTTTTTCGTGCACTATATTTTAAGCATTCTGAAGTGCTAATGTGAGTATCTGAATATTTAAGTCAAGTTCACGTAAACTCTTCTCCCCGCTGTGTTGGTGTCTGTCATCCTCCATTCAGCATTCAAACTGCGTGTCGCATTCGGTTACTACAAGTTCACGTAACACAATAACTCTGTTTTTTTAAAAGAAAACGCTCAATAAATTATAGCACACATATAATACACTACGCATCAGTATCTCTTCTCTTTTTTATGTGGAGCTCTGCGCGCTGTGATTCTGTTTTGCTTCAAGTGGATCTATGAGTTATTTGATTCTTTTTTTATTCTAGTGTTTAATTCTACACTCGGGATATTTGTTATGTTTTTAAAAGAAATGTCTTTTAATTTTATAGTATATATTTTATATATATATTTAGGCTAATTGTTTTTTATGAATGCTTTTTACAACAATACAAAGAGCAATGTGTAACATTTTAGCAGATTTAGTCCTACACCGCAACTTTTATTTGTTGCCCACTAAATAATGTTGTTTCACTAAATGTTTAGTTTAGTTTAATGTTTTTATAAAATTATTGTGCACCCATGATTTTTCTAGAATATCTTTTACTGTTGAATTATCTACTAACCTAGTTTATAATAGTATTTTTTGTCATAGATTATGATTAAGACTAAATAAAATTAATTAATTAAATAATATTAAAATAGGAAGGAAATGACTGTCACTTGTGCCTTTTTTGCTCCGCACTCTGGTTCATTATTGTGTGTTTGACAGGACAATTGAAAGCAACTGATGGTTTTTGTTTGTGCTTATGTGTTGGGTCAGGTATTACCCATGAGGAGATGGTGCAAGAGTCTAAGAGACACTGGCACAGATTGGAACAGAATGCACAGAGACAGAAGGTGAGGTCGAACAACAACACTGTGCTGTCTCACAAATGCTCATCTTTGATGGGAATCTTGTCTTTTTATTGGATTGCTTCTGCCGCAGATTTGATTTTACGTCAGTTTTGTTGATTCAAGTCTAGTAAGTCTGTCTTTTTTCACTTGCCATCTTCAGCCCATGCTCGGGCCCCACCAGCCCAGTGGGAGCAGCAGTAACAGCAGTGCTGTGGTCTCCGGAGGAGGAGACGGCGGCCTCGGGGGCGGAAGCACAGGAGGAGGTGGACTTGTAGGATGCGGTCGAGGGCGAGGCTTGAATCTGAAGATGAAGTTTGTATGTGGACAGTGTTGGAGGGAGGGCCAGGTCAATGAGCCAGACAAGTCCCTGAAGTACTGCACTGCCAAAGCCAGGCACAGGTTAGCTTCACTTATTCAAGCAGGCATCATCTTACCACCAGGATGCACATTATGTGCTCATTAAAAATGAATGTATCTTTAATGTTTACTGGAACACATGTAATATGACTGCTTTTATTGGACACAGTAGGCAGCAGCTTTGCCTGAGGTCAATAACAATGGTAATTGGTGTAATTATGGTATAATGCTTTGTCTATTCTTCTTTCCAGCTGGACAAAAGAGCGCAGAGTGTTGCTAGTGAAATCATTTGAAAAGAAAAAGTGGGTGGTAGTGCGACCGCTGCCTTTTTCCCGTACCTACCCCCAACAATATGATGTAAGTCAGTCCTTTGTTGATTAAATTATTGTGACCGTAAACAGAAACTGTTCTGTCAGGTTCTTCAGACAAGCAGGTTTTAGTGTTGACACCGAGCTGCGGTGCTGTTTTCACATCTGTTAAACATCATACAATACAATATTTATGGTAATAGAAGTTATGTCTATTGTTAATTATACAGAAATATTTATTTTCTAAAGTTTCTATCAATAACAATTTCGTATCATTCTTTTTATACACATGACGGGTTGAATACACATTTCTAGCAAATATCTTAATACTATTGTAATTATTAGGGTTTGGTATTGGTATAGATTTCTCCATTTGATTTGTATTCACAAGTTATTAATTTGATTTGTGAATATTTCAGGTACATGACAGTTTTTAAAGGTAAAAAGTGTTTAATAACTAATCCTGTTAACTATACAGGGAACTTTCTCATTACTATTATATTAAATGTTAAAATGAATAACGGCACCAAAACATTTCTTCAAAACGTATCTGAACTGTTTATTTGTAGATATAATCATCAATTTTTGATAAAAACTGAACAAACATTTAAATGAAACATAAGGCAGTTTTTTTTATTAACTCTATAATCATGTTTCTACTCCAATTTGTACTGAATTATAATCATTTAGACAGCTATCACAAGAGATTTCTTCAAACTTACATTAAATGATTAAAACATCACTAACAGGTAACGGTACATGTTATATATAATAGAGTACATATATTCAGCTTTATGATCCCTATAGAGGTTTTTTTTTTTTTTTTTTTTTCAGCTATCTTACGAGTTACTAGCGAATGTTTTAAAAAAGTTATGTTTTTTTTAATCAAGCATATCTTCTGATATTCATTAACTAGTATTAAAGTGGAATAGGTCATTGCGTCACTCGCTTTCTAAGTTGCCACTTGAACCGCGATGACCTCAGTGATCTGTCACAATAAAGTGTCAGAATTTCATGAAAAAATTGACATTTTCAAAGCTGAGACTTTTTTCTTTTTATCAAAGTTTAAGTCATGCAAGTCTTTCACATTTATTAGAAATTAAGTATTATTACATAATTCCTGTGCATTTTTGGCTCATACGTTTTTGCATTTTTTTTTTGACTATCCATTTGTGCTTGCAGATGTGTGTTCATGTCATGAAACAGAAGAAGTGCCACTATATTGGGAACTGTTCTTTTGCACACAGTTTGGAGGAGCGGGATGTGTGGACCTATATGAAAAACAACAGCTGTGAGAATCCATTTCTTTTAACTGAATGATTTAAAGCTTGGTGGGTGTGATTCACTGAGGTTTTCATAATCCATTAATGCGTTTTAATACAAGCTGTGGATCTCTCTGTGCTCTCTTAAGTGAGAGACATGCAGCAGATGTACGAGATGTGGCTTTCACTGACCAATCAGAACCGGCGTACAGACAGCAACTTAATGACTCCACCTCCAGAGGAAAAACAGATCGCCATGCCAACTGATTATTCTGAGTCAATGGTGAGTGGTTGCAGAAGAAAGTGGTTTGTTAGTGTGAAAAACTGGAAAGCTCTTATTTTTTTTTTAACTGCTTTATCAGATCTATCTGTGCTCTTTTTGACAGGTCGGGCGACGGATGTCTGGTGGTGGAGGGGATCTGTGATCTGGGCCCGAAAGTGTGTGGTTGCAGGCGGTCTGGATGAGTCTTCCTGTTCAGATGTCAGCTTCTAAGGCCCTTTCCCACTCTTTCAGTGCCACTCTGGGAAGTACTAGGCTCTGATGCCCTTCAGGGCAGAGCGCCTGACTATAGGACTAACATTGTGATCGTTGCCACATACACACCCCCCACATGCTTCTTGACCCATTATCAAACACATTCGCCCACTCACTGACATGACACTTGGCACAGGCTCATAGGGTGTCATGTGAGTGCACACTGGCACTACTTTTACAGCTAACTCAAGTAAGGGCAGTTTGTTTTTACGTTCCCTAAACACATTTCTGAGGAGTTGAAGATCTATTCCCACAGTGCTTTTTAAACTCAAAACCAAAACAGACTGGTTGCCCCCGTATTAAATCAAAGCACCTGTCATGAAGGCCACTCATGTTTCAGTCAAGTATGTAGTGACAGATATCAGATTGAAGTTATGAAGTGGTGCTCAACTCTGTGTTCCTGCCATATTGGTAGAAGAGTTTGAATGTACAGCCATAAGTGGCCATTTTCAAGAAATTTGAGATTTGTTCGGATGTCGAATGTATTTGATAAACAAAGGCAATTAATAATGGACTAACTAAGTAAAAGCCACCCCAAATTGTATAATGCCAGTCACAGGTCTTGCACTGACATGCACACATTTCCTCATTCTTACCATTTGCACTGAGTGACAGTTTGGCAGTGCTTGATGAAGAAGGGCTGTTTGTAGTCTTGAGTGATCTGACAATTTGGATTGAAAATACACTTTGTATTAATTTTTTTTTTTTTTGATCGAGTGTTTGGAGGTTGGAAGATGCTTCCGTGTTTGTTCATTCAAGATATTAGATTGGGATTTGAAGTGCATAATCTGTAACACCCATAAACATGCTACTAGGAGACTCTCGTTCGCCACAGTTCAGTAATAGCTCATTAGTTCTCCATATGTACCATCTATTGATTTCATATTAAGAGCATAAACGGAGACGCATTACAAGAATATAGGCAGAAGAGCTGTACTTGCCCTGCCTATGTGTAGTTATATTCATAATATACTGTCAAGACATGCAGTGCACCTTGTCCTTACTTTCAGTGGACATTATATATATATATATAAATATATACACAAAAACACAAATATATCTACTATATTGGCATACTACTAATGATTATTGATAACTTAGCAGTTAAGCTTAATTAAGTATAACCTTACCTTGTATTGATTACATAGAACTTCTTGTTATTGAGCTATGCTATATGACATGTATTGCTGATTAGATGGTTAGTGATTTTTTTTTTTTTTTTTTTTTATGAGTCATTCCAGAAGTGTCCGATTTGTGAGGTCTACATGAGAATTTGCTGCCCCAAACTGCCTATAAATGCTATAGAATGGTAATCAAAGCACCCCGAGATTGGTTTGTTTTAGAAAATAGAATCAAGTTTGTACTTTGCATTGAATTTCAGGGTTTAAATGACATGTGAAGGAGCAGATTTGGCCTGGTAACAGATTCCAGTTTGTGGAGATTGAGAGGGACGTTCTGGAGTGACCTAGTACGCTTTACCGAGGGATCATATTATTACTACTGCTATTATTATGATGATGACAGTGATGATAATGATTGCCATTATGACTACTTCTATCTTCCTATATGCTATTGATATATGTATATGTTAATTGCTATGTATAACACTTTAAATATATGTATCCATGTATGAATATGATACTTAACGGTGAATTATGTCTATGTATGCTTAGTGAGATGTCCAGAATAGAGGAATTGAGATCCTAGGGTAGTTATCTGTCTGTTTTCTTTCAACCTAAACAATGAAAAGCAAGTGACACCATTAACATTTAGAGTGTCAAGCTTTTGTGATGTGTGTTAGTTACTGTCAGTTTTCTGAAACCTGGGATCTCTTTTCAGAGGGTTTACAGAGTGGTTGTAGTGAAAAGACATCACGCCTTAGCTACTGTCCTCTGCACCACGTTCTTGATTGTTTTGATTCGATCCTCAGAGTGCTATACTGTGACGGGACACAAAGCATACATGGATATTTATGTTTGTCTGCATAGCGGCTTATATAATACATTTATATACGATTATAAATACCTTAACAAATAATCCTACTCTTTCAGTATAATGAGATATACACCGTTAGACAACTTGTTTAAAGAAATAGGGGAGGGAAGTGTATCGTTAATGTTCTCTGGATTTGCAATGGAGACTGGTTTTGCACATAACTCTCATCTGAAATTTTCTGAGGAACGTGATCATGCGGAGATGGTAGAGTTGAGGTAGTGAGCATAACCACTGAGAGAGAACACACCCTGAGAGCAGAGAAGCTCAGTTAACAGTCTCTGTTGATCAAACATGGGATGAAGTTTGCAATCATTCATATTCTCTGGAGGCTGCAGTAATTGTCATTTACTCATTCTCATTCGAGTTTATTTTATCACAGAACTGGAATGTTCTGGGCTCTCTGGACTTTGAAACTAAGAATGGTTGGCCATTTTAAAATGACCTTTATGTTGCACACTTTCTAGACGAAGTGTAAAGCAGAAATATGTTCATAATAATTCATGTTCTGCCTGAAAAGACAATGTGGGATTTAGCAAATGTTGGATTATATCAGTTGAGATGTTTCTGTTGGGTTCATTTTTCACCTGCTTAGATAACCAGTAAAAATCAGGGTTTTGAAAAAATGAAAAGGAAAAACAACAATGCCTCTTTTTGTACTGTATTTTTACATTTGTTTGTTTTGTTTCTCCTTTTTCTCCCTGGTTGGAAGTGAAATATTGATCACAGTGGACCAAATCTCATGAAAGCGTTCAACAATAAATAGACTGTTTTAGAAAATGTGTCTGAATTTATTCATGTTGATTCAGCTGTTAGCCTTGAGGCCATCTCTGTTCTAGCATAGTTCTAGTGTCTACTCTCAACAATAACAAAATACACTTTAAGAAATGCGTTTCAAGTTTGTAGTGTGTATGTTATATTGATCACTCTGCACTACGTATATTTTCTCCAATCAAATGCTTTCTAGAATGAGAAGTCACCTCCCTTGAAACCTGACTAGCATGTAGACTACTAAATAGTATGCAAAAAAGCAGTATGGCAAATAAATAGTCTGTACAATTAGGCTGTATTCATTGAACAGTGAGTGAACAATACCTAGATAGCCTTTTTAACTAATTTATTTTTGCCTCTGCGGTTAATAAGTCGTAGGTCAAAGATGGTAGATAAATGCTTGGAAACATGCTGATACTACATACCTATGAAGAATGCAATTCATCAATAGTCAGTTAATACCTGAATACAGTACATATTCTGAAATATTTCAAACCTAGCTAGGGTTTAATTTTCTTTTCGTTTTCATTAAATCTTTTATTCCGAAATCTTAATCCTACTAATTATTAACACTTTAAAAACAAGACATAAGGTCTCAGTCGCTGGAAAGTGAGTGACACTGATAGCGCAACCGAACTGTATCTCTACTCTCAATTTCATAACACTGATGTTTCAGACTTAGATAACTTGACTTCATTCTTATTGGCTCGCGAAGTGAATGCACGCGGCTAGTATGACCAATAAACTACCGCGCCTCATTGACTATTAAACAACTTGCACACTGAAACGATATCCATTGGTCAAAATGGTCATCCCTATGGAAGTAAGGCGATTTGAGGCGGGACTGGTTAAGTAACTTCGTGGATACGACTGACCTTGTGACCGCAATAAAAAGTTTGAGAATTCTGTGTGCATCAATCTACTCTTAATGTGAGAGAGAGTTTGAATAAGTGGAAGCTCTGATTAAGCGTCTCCTGCATCCAGCTTTTCCCCAGGTCTTGAGAAACTAAAACTGGTTTGAGATGTCTTCAGAAATTCCGGAAATATTCAAAACCTTGCTTGAGTTGCCCTTCTCTGTCCCTTCGCTTGATGACAACGGTAAGATTTTTCACTATTGGCTCAATAGAGGATTGGAACACACCTAATTCCCACTACAGAGTGTGCAATACATTTGGTGTACTGCAGGATTGTAGTTGTGATGTTGAATACAACGTACGCCATGCATGAAGTAGACGTGTTCAAAACAAGACGTGCATTGACTGTATTTCCTGTTTTATAATACTAAGTAATGCATTATTTTAGATGAACATCATTGAGAAATAGTTTGCTAACACAAGGTTTTGGATGCATTATTAAGTGGCAAAATTGACTGCATTTGCAATTAAACTACGTAGTGTCTGTTCTAATTTATATCTTAATTTAGCAGAATTATCTTATTCATAGTCTTATTGATTAATGACAGCATGCGGACTGTATTATAAGAGTTTTTGTAAAGATATTGTTTTTGTAAGTAATTTGCTAAATCTTGTGCAGAAATGTACAACTTTTTATTAAGTTATAAAATTATGAAAAAAAATCATCTTCTGGATAGTATGTTTTTGTAAATTGGCATAAAGACGAAAAAAAAAACAAATATTAAAGTATGCAACCGTAAATGAAATGTGCAAAACTACATGCATAACACACAAAGAACGTGTAATGCAAGCGCTGACTGTTAATTTATAACAAAATATAGAGCATGAAGTGTGACCGGATAACATAAATTGCACATCATCTGTCGTAAACCCAAGGGTAAGGTGTTTGCATCCTAGTTTTACACGTGAAATATTTTTCCTATACCTTTGCTGCCTCGTGATTGGTCTGTATGCACACTGTGCGTGCCAGGAGTGCGCGTGCGAGGCCATGTGGCAAACCTTTTAAACTGGTTAAGATATTGGGTACACAGACAGTTCTCCTGCGGGGCATGATCTAATTAGGTGCAATGACGAAGCATATTATCGTTTTAATCCCTGACACTGTTGTTATTAGTGCTGATTAAGTTAATGCTTAATAAAAAGTGACCTCAAAGGTCACTCGTACAATGAAAGCGAGTTTATATGGAATAAATTGGTAAAAGGCATGTGATTTTAAAGTTTTATATGGTATGTACGCCCACAATTTAAACCCAACTGTGTCATCCATATGGGTCTCGTGACACGGTGTTCTAACACATTTGTGAAAATATATTTAACCGTTTTGACCTGTTTTTATACAGCCTATGGTTTTGACAGACTGATGGGGGGGGGGGGGGGGGGGGTTGGTTTTTTTGACCATAGGCTTTTGACGTCAACGACACACTGACACATTTCCGTGTCATCGCGCCTATTTAATTATTCATGAGAAGAGAGCGCAACCAACCTATGCGCATCCAAAAACACAGTGTATGTGAATATTAAAACACACTCTCCTGTAGCTAACTGCGGAATCGGGGCAAACACAGAAGAAAAGAAAGGGTGCAAACCGGCGAGCTGATTTCAGATTAGATTTTTATTAGTACATAAGTCATTGAAAACATTATAATTTTCCTGAATAAACTAAGTTAGGAATTTTTACGTTATCTTTAAAGTCACGCTATTCTCACGCGCGGCACGACAGCGTCGGTCAAAATGGACGTGGACCCTGTTTCCGTCTCGATAGACGCGGGCTCTGATGCTCCTTCTCCTGCCTTCCCAGTAGTTTTAAGGAAAATCATGGAAATTCCGCCGCCGAATCTTCTCGAAGGTGAAGACGGTAAGTGCCTCTGCACCAGTCGGCGCTTGCGGTCTGTGCGCGCTCTGTCGCCGAATTATTGTCGAATGCATCGTGTACGTTAACACAAAAACAGCCCAGGACACTTTTCTCAGTGTGTAAATATAGACCGTGTTTGTTTGTGTTATTTATAACAATTTTCACGGACCTTAATGTTTTGCATTGTCGAAAAACTGGATCGAACTAGTGATGTCCGCCTCGTGAATGAAGTTTTTTGTTTTGTTTTGTTTTGTTTTTTGGGGGGGTATTTGAACGACACTCAAGAACAGATTAATCCAGTCACAAGATGAAACTGAATACAAATTTTTTTCTTTTTCCAAATGTGCACTTTTAAATCTTTATTATTGATAGAATGTACCATTCATATTGTTAACTTGATTTTTTTTAAGCTGAATTTATTTTGTTGACCCTTGCCTAATGTAAATAACGTGTAGATTTGGAATTTGAACAAAACATTACTGTGTTTTTATATGACAGAAAATGATAAAGAGAAAATCTTTGAGGATGTGGACTCTGGAGGGGTCAGTGGAATGGGACCATCAGCTGCCTTAACACCTGCCATCTGGGAAAAGACCATTCCTTATGATGGCGAGACATTCCACCTGGAATACATGGATCTGGAGGAGTTCCTCATGGAGAATGGCATTTCTGACGCAGAGGATGAGGGTCTGCAAAAGAGTCTTGCGAAAGAAAACGCACAACTGACAACTGAAAAATCGTCCACAACCTCTACAAGCAAGACAGACCCAGCAATCTCTCTTATGCCAGTCCTGGAACTGGATCAGTGTGAGGAGGAAGTGGTCTCCAGCTCTAGCTCAACAGACACCAAATCAGGTCAGCAGAGAAAACAGAACATAGTGTACTTTCTGTCACAACACACTTAATCCATTACACAGTCAAGCTGTTTATCATGAAGATCTCAACAGCAATTAATTGATATTTAAACATATTCAGTTGAAATAGCAAAAATGTCTGAAACTAATGAAACTACTAGAATTTGATTTAATTTCATAACTGGAATTCACTGATTCACCACAGATGAGGAGCGTGTGACGCCAGAGCCCATTAATCCAGATGATATTGAGGTAGAGGTCCCCTATGAGCCAGATCCCACAGACCTTGTGCTGTCCAGCATACCCGGAGGTGAACTGTTCAACCCTCGCAAACACCGCTTCTCCGAGGAGGAGCTGAAGCCTCAGCCTATGATCAAGAAAGCAAAGAAAGTGTTTGTGCCTGAGGAACAGAAGGTAAACACACAGTCGAACCTTCCTCAGGGTTATTATACTGTATTTAACTAAAACCATTTAATTAAATTGATGTACTAAAATAAATGAAAAATGAATAAATACTGTATACACATTTAAAAAAGAACTGGTAAAAATGACAACAACAAAAATTTTTACCATAAAAGTATAAACTGAAAAAAATTAAAACTTATTTCAAATATTAATATAAACTATATTCACATCTCAAAAACACTAAAAAAGCCCTGACTTTAATATGACCATAATAATGAATAACATTATACTTAAAGGGTTAGTTTTCCTAAAAATGAAAATTGTCATTAAATACTAACCCTCATGCCATTCCAAACCCATAAGACCTTTGTTCATTTTCAAAACAAAAAATATATTCTTGATGAAATCCGAGAGCTTTCTGTCTCTGCATAGACAGCAATGCAACTGGCACGTTCAAGGCCCAGAAAGGTAGTACGGATATCATTGAAACAGTCCATGTGACATCAGTGGTTCAACCATAATTTTATGAAGCTATGAGAATACTTGTTGTGCGCAAAGAAAACTAAATAACGACTTTATTCAACAATTTCTTCTCTACGGTATCAGTCTTCGATGTGCGTTCACGAAAGTACCACGACGCATGCGTGTGGTGCTTCTGACGCAGGAGCCAGTGTTCTGATGTAGAATCTGGATGGGCTGCCCCTTGTTTACGAGCTGAGGAATGCACATGCATGCATTGTGGTACTCTTGTGAACGCGCATCGAAGACTGACACCGTAGAAAAGACATTGTTGAGTAAAATCTTTATTTTGTTTTCTTTGCGCAAAAAAAGTATTCGCGTAGCTTCATAAAATTATGGTTGAACCACTGATGTCACATGGACTACGTCAACAATGTCCTTACTAACTTTCTGGGCCTTGAACGTGTCAGTTGCGTTGCTGTCTATGCAGAGACAGAAAGCTCTCGGATTTCAGCAAAATATCTTAATTTGTGTTTCAAAGATAAAAAAAAAGGTCGTACAGGTTTAGAAAAACATAAGGGTGAGTAATTAATGATGGAATAAATTTTTTTTTTGGTGAATACAATCTGGATGGGCTGCCCCTTGTTTACGAGCTGAGGAATGCACATGCATGTGTCGTGGTATTATACAGTTACACCCTAAGCGTAAAAACACAATGAGATGTTCTGAATTCTTTGTCAACAAATATGTGAACGTGTGTTATGTAAAAAGATAATAACAGTTGTATTTTCTAACAACACAGGGTTCATTATCAAAATAGAGCGAGAAAAAAATCTTGTTCCCCAACATTTGATTTTATGTCCACTCACTATTTCAGGACGAGAAATACTGGCAGCGGAGGAATAAGAACAACATTGCAGCCAAACGTTCACGAGATGCCAGGCGCCTAAAAGAGAATCAGATCACAGTACGAGCAGCCTTTCTGGAGCGAGAGAACTCTGCTTTGAGACAGGAAGTGGCAGAGTTGCGCAAGGACTTTGGGCGCTGCAAGAACGTTGTGGCACGCTATGAAGCCAAATACGGACCGCTGTAAGGGACAAATGTGCACGCATATAAACATAATCAAAACAGCCCCACTCAGAGTTAAAACACAGCAACTCTTATGAAGTAGTACTGTAAATAATGTGGTGATTAACAACCTTTTCTGTTCTTTTTCAAGTGCACCGGCTGAAGACTTCTAAACAATTATTGATTTATTTGCATTTATGAAAGGCAATAAATTAATAATGGTGTGGAATGAAGAGGAGAAAACAGGAGATGAATGAATATATGATTCAAACTGTACAGCTGAGAGATATTCATGTTCTTAAAAAATCCTGTCAACCACTATTATCAACATATCCCCTTCATTTTAATCTTACTTCAGTTTAAAAGCACACTCGTCTATCTCCAATAGTCTTTTTTTTGTAATGCACCAAGGTTAAAGAGGTCTTCCCTCTCTTGTTCTTGTTTTATGACAAGTTTTATAATATCAAAGTAGTTTTAGTTTTTTTTTTAAAGCACACTCTTTATTTTTTATGATTTAATGGTATTGACTTCAATATACTTTCTTATATATACCTTTAGCATGTTTATCTTCGACTACTCTGAAAAATTACATTAATTCTAAGAATTCCTTTGGCAAATTTGGTACAGGGTACCAAGTGGTGCATTTTGCCTGCAAAAGTAGAAACAAGATGCCATTATTGAAATTCGGGGAGAATGTATCACATTAATAATGTATCATTACAGAAAACGGTTAAAATGGAAACAAAACTGTTAGCAAGAATTGTAAATTTATCATGTTTTGTGCTGCAAAATACATAGTTTTTTGTCTTACTGTCAGCAAGTGCTGGAATTATGTGCTCTGTATATCTGCGAAACTTAAAAAATATTTAGATTTGGTTTAGTGTCTTTCATAATAACTGAGTAGATCCTCTAAAATCCTACCTTGTTTACTTCATCATGGTCATTTGCCCTTTATGGGACTCGTGGAGGTCAGTTTATGTACAGAAATAACACTGACTGTTCTTGTATCTGCTTAGAACTTAGAAAAACAAATGAAGTGCTGTTATTGTTTTTCATATGTATCATATGATGTATATTTTTTCAGATAACTTCAAATATTTTACAAAAAATGGCTTTGCAGTGTGAACCACACCATTCATAGCTCACACTCAATATGAATCCGTGACTTCAGCAGAGCGCCTGTTTATGAAGGCTGCCTAGTGTTACATATCAGAAAAACACAGAACCACTCCAAATAAATCATTTGCATATTTGTGGTCTGTAGGCGCTTTTTAAAAGTGTGCCTACTGTTTGTCATTTCTCCTTGAGCTTTCTTTCTGATGAACTAGAAGAAAACTCAGTTGCATGAGTTTGAGATGCCAATTTTGTTGCAGTAAGAAATCTTTGTTTTGTCAGATTTGAATGTTTTTCAAATTGTCACTGTTCTTTTGGGAGGAATGAATTCTCTTTGTAAGTCTTATAAACGTTTTTATTTTCTGACTTGTAGATGTTGTCTCTGCGTCTTGTCAGATGTTTTGTGTTGTACATATTATTAAAGAATTTAAAAATGTGCCTTGCTTGCATGTCTTGCATTTCTAACAATATGTAACAGTGTATTTGATCAAAAAATGCCTCAGAGAATTATGACTAACTGAATCTCAAATTTCAGATGAGAGGAGCGTTGTGTAACAGACATGCCAAAAAAAAAAAAAAAAGGGTGGAGCTAAAGAAGGCAGTGCAATATGCAGATATACTAAACTGAACCAAAAAGTCTGAAAAAGAATGCTGCCATTCATGGTGGTTTTCTTAAGAAGTGATCACATTTCATTTAAGATTACCAAAGATTTATTGAATTACAATTCCCAAAAGATTTTGACCAGTATATGCCTAGAAAGCTCAAATCACATATCACAGATTCCTTTACTTAAATGGGCCAAGGCACACATTTAGAAGCAAATCAAGGCAAATGCAAGCTAAAAAAAGTTTTATTCAATATATACATATGTTGGAGCTGGTTTATGTTGATGCATATTAATTTGACGATTGATCAATATTGGATTTTGTTGATACGATAATGTGTTTAAAGAAAGGCAGTAAGAAGATTGTGTTTATACTGGTAAAATCTATATTTAGAATGTCTTTCCTTCCTGTGACATTGTGTTCCTGAGAGAAGCCACAAGAGCTACATCAAATTAAATACCGGATATAGTTTGTGTAACCAAAAGACCAATAATACCCAGAACAATGTGATGCATAATGCTGGACTTTTAATTATAAATAAGCCCAGGTCTCTCATCTTGAAATGTCTATAATACTTCCAGCTGCTAAGTCCAAAAGTTGATAGAGATAAAATATTCATTCTTACAAGCATCTAATCATTAAAAAAATGTAAAGGTTGTCAATAGCCAGGTAAATACTAAAAGCCTGCAGGTTATAAGTATGTAATATTATGAGTATCAAAATAAAACAGAACAGCATAATCAACATCACAGCATTAAAAAGTTTATTGTAACAACATGATAACAAAATGGAAAACTCTTGCATGGAAAAACTGTGGCAAAGGAAATCCCTTCATTTCTTCACCTCTTCTTGAAGCCATATTTTTTTCTCTCATAGAAAAGGTCAGTCTTCGAGCTGCCGAGGTTCACAATCTTGGGGCAGCCATCCCTCTGTGTATCAATGAAACAGACAATTCATCAGAAACTTAACATAGTACAGTCGGGGCCAAAAGTTTTGAGAATTACATAAATATTAGTTTTCAAAAAGTTTGCTGCTAAACTGCTTTTAGATCTTTGTTTCAGTTGTTTCTGTGATGTACTGAAATATAATTACAAGCACTTCATACGTTTCAAAGGCTTTTATCGACAATTACATGACATTTATGCAAAGAGTCAGTATTTGCAGTGTTGGCCCTTCTTTTTCAGGACCCCTGCAATTCGACTGGGCATGCTCTCAATCAACTTCTGGGCCAAATCCTGACCGATAGCAACCCAATCTTTCATAATAACTTCTTGGAGTTTGTCAGAATTAGTGTGTTTTTGTTTGTCACCCGCCTCTTGAGGATTGACCACAAGTTCTCAATGGGATTAAGATCTGGGAGAGTTTCCAGGCTATGGACCCAAAATTTCAACATTCTGGTCCCCGAGCCACTTAGTTATCACTTTTGCCTTATGGCACGGTGCTCCATCGTGCTGGAAAATGCATTGTTCTTCACCAAACTGTTGTTGGGTTGTTGGAAGAAGTTGCTGTTGGAGGGTGTTTTGGTACCATTCTTTATTCATGGCTGTGTTTTTGGGCAGAATTGTGAGTGAGCCCACTGCCTTGGATGAGAAGCAACCCCACACATGAATGGTGTCAGGATGCTTTACTGTTGGCATGACACAGGACACAGGACAGCGCTCACCTTTTCTTCTCCGGACAAGCCTTTTTCCAGATGCCCCAAACAATCGGAAAGGGGCTTCATCGGAGAATATGACTTTGCCCCAGTCCTCAGCAGTCCATTCACTATACTTTCTGGAGAAGATCAATCTGTCCCTGATGTTTTTTTGGGAGAGAAGTGGCTTCTTTGCTGCCCCTTCTTGACACCAGGCCATCTTCCAAAAGTCTTGGCCTCACTGTGCGTGCAGATGCACTCACACCTGCCTGCTGCCATTCCTGAGCAAGCTCTGCACTGGTGGCACTCCGATCCCGCAGCTGAATCCTCTTTAGGAGACGATCCTGGCGCTTGCTGGACTTTCTTGGACGCCCTGAAGCCTTCTTTACAAGAATTGAACCTCTTTCCTTGAAGTTCTTGATGAACCTATAAATTGTTGATTTAGGTCCAATCTTAGTAGCCACAATATTCTTTCCTGTGAAGCCATTTTTATGCAACGCAATGATGGCTGCACGCGTTTCTTTGCAGGTCACCATGGTTAACAATGGAAGAACAATGATTTCAAGCATCACCCTCCTTTTAACATGTCAAGTCTGCCATTCTAACCCAATCAGCCTGACATAATGATCTCCAGCCTTGTGCTCGTCAACATTCTCACCTGAGTTAACAAGATGATTACTGAAATGATCTCAGCAGGTCCTTTAATGACAGCAATGAATTGCAGTGGAAAGGTTTTTTTGGGATTAAGTTAATTTTCATGGCAAAGAAGGACTATGCAATTCATCTGATCACTCTTCATAACATTCTGGAGTATATGCAAATTGCTATTATAAAAACTTAAGCAGCAACTTTTCCAATTTCCAATATTTATGTAATTCTCAAAACTTTTGGCCACAACTGTAGAAAGCATGCTTGTAAAAACACAATTACATTTGACGTTTCATTCAACATGAAATTACACAGCAACCCAAGTAGTGAAAAAGGAAAATACAGTTACACATCACTGATACTGAGCAATGTAAGCTTATCATCAGCCAGTCAAAGAATACTCTAGCAGAGCCAAATGTAGAGCAGATTGACTCACATCTTTCTCCTGGATGGTGCACTCTTTGCAGTAGTAGGCATCAGATACTCCAGGACCTCCACAAATGACACAGCGCCCTTGGTAAGACCCATAGTTGCATTCGTCACAAATACGAACTAGTGTACAAGGCCTGACATAAGAGTCACAGATAACGCATTTGCCATCACCTTGAAAATAAAATTAACACATTTGTTGAGTTAAAGAGCGCAACAACAAAGAAGAACCTCTCTCCAAGCTTCAAACCAGTAAAGTTAAAAACTTACATTTTTCACATAGTCTTCCAATGGCTGCAACGAAAAGAAAGATCAAATTAGATTCAACGTATCAAACTGAAACATTGCAAATGAACAAAACAGCAAAAGGTTTTTTTTTTTAAACGCTCGCGATACTGTCCTCCAACTGCTGAGGCGCTGTAAACAAACGACCAAGCACGTTTCCATCTGCTGCTACAATACCAGCTTCTTCTCAAAATAAATATATGGTTAAGCTGTTAGCTGTAACCTAAACCATAAATTAATCTCCTCCAATTTTATTTTTAATTTGACTATTCATTCATCTGATTAGAGCTAGCAAACATTCTCACTGTATTGTTAGCTATAAATGTGTTCGTTAAACAGGTATATTAAATAGGTATTAAACTCTAAATCTAACGTAGATCTAATAAACAGAAACCTTACCAACTCCAGCCTGTTTTCTGCAAAAAATCAAATCTGGGTGATGTTTGGCCATTATAAAAGCACGAACGCAGACGGCTCTCCACACACTAACGGCGACGCAGCGATGACCTCCGAACTTCCTCCTTCTGATGTTTTGGATTGAAGGCTCCGCGACGTCTTACTGCCACCTACCGGACGCAATAAAACATGACCATAAGTTACAAAACTTACATTTTTAGAGTAGAGGTTTTTTTTAAAGGCAAGTATGTATGTATTAGACCAAATGTGTACTTCTAAAGATATCAGACATGTGTTTCATGGCGAAATCTTATCCAAACATGGCCAATAAAATTGCATTCTCAATAATATAAACCGGGAAAGGTCTGGAAACCCTATAATATATTTTCCTTCTAGGCTTTTGTACAGCTTGTACAGTATGGTTACATTTTATAGGAAAGGGAGAGCTAAATAAACTTATCACTGCATCTAAACCAACAACATGTTTATTAGATCCTGTACTCACTAAATTACTGAAAGAGTTGTTACCTGTAGCAGAAGAACCACTTCTCAATATTATTAACTCGTCGTTATCTTTAGGTTCACGTCCCAAAACCATTCAAGCTGGCGGTTATTAAGCCTCTTATTAAGAAACCACAACTAGTGAACTGGCAAATTACAGACCCATTTCAAATCTTCCATTTATGTCAAAAAAATTTGAAAAAGTTGTGTCTGCTCAATTGTGCTCCTTCCTGAAAAAAAGATCTTTATGAAGAATCGGGTTTCAGGCCCCACCATAGCACAGAAACTGCACTTGTTAAAATTACAAATGACTTGCTTCTTGCGTTAGACCAAGGCTGCATCTCATTGCTAGTTTTACTGCTGTGTTACTTTGCTGTGTTCAACACCATAGATCATGACATACTCATAGATCGATTACAAAACTATACAGGTATTTAAGGGCAGACTTTAGATGGTTTAGATCCTACCTGCCCGACCGGTACCACTTTGTTTATTTAAATGGGGAGTCATCTCATTTATAACCAGTAAAATATGGAGTGCCACAAGGATCTGTCCTAGGTCCTCTGCTATTTTCAATATGCATGTTGCCCCTTGGTAATATTATTAGAAAATACCGGATTAGTTTCCACTGTTATGCTGATGATACTCAACTATATATCTTAACGAGACCAGATGAAACTTCTAAATTATCTAAGCTAACAGAGTGTGTTAAATATGTAAAAGATTGGATGACCAATAATTTTCTCCTATTAAATTCGGATATGACAGAGAAATTACTTATTGGACCAAAAAACATTACACAGAATCTCGTAGATTACAATTTGCAATTAGATGGATGTACTGTTATTCCCTCTACTGTCAAAAATCTGGGTGTTATATAAGACAGTAATTTGTCTTTTGAAAATCATATTTCCCATGTTACAAAAACAGCATTCTTCCATCTTAGAAACATTGCCAAGCTACGAAACATGTTACCTGTTCCTGATGCAGAAAAGCTAGTTCATGCATTCATGACCTCTAGATTATTGTAATGCACTTCTAGGTGGTTGTCCTGCATCATCAATAACAAGCTACAGGTAGTCCAAAATGCAGCGGCTAGAGTCCTTACCAGGTCAAGAAAATATGATCATATTACTCCAATTTTACAGTCTCTGCACTGGCTACCTATTAAGTTCTGTATCAGTTACAAAATATTATTACTTACTTATAAGGCCCTTAATGGTTTAGTTCCTGTGTACCTAACTAGTCTTCTACCATGCTACAATCCATCACGCTCCCTAAGGTCACAAAACGCTGGACTTTTGGTAGTACCTAGGATAGCAAATCCACTAAAGGAGGTAGAGCTTTTTCGAATTTGGCTCCCAAACTCTGGAATAGCCTTCCTGATAACGTTTGGGGTTCAGGCACACTCTCTTTGTTTAAATCTAGATTAAAGACACACCTCTTTGGCCAAGCATTCAAATAATGCATCTCATAATCTTAGACTGCAGTTATTTCTGATCAAATGTGCATTATTATTCTTTAGCTTGGGTTAAACAAATTAATTTTACTTGGTTGGAACATCAGCTACGCTGATTATGTCTCTATTTGTTTCTCTGTAACTAGGATTTACACAAGCTCCAGTCTGGATCCAGAACACCTGAGAAGAGATGATGTCAACCCCTCAGAGGACCTCAGATGATGCTAACCCAGAGACAACATACAGAACTACCACATTTTGCTATAAGTTTCATTGCACTCACGTTGCGCTAAGTTTTAATGTTCTGTTTGTTTACGTCTTTTATTGATTTTTTTTTAACATTTCTGCCGTGTGCACATAAACTGACAGTCACCACTGATAAGCTACTAAATATTGTAGAAACTTAATTTTCTGTAAAGTTGCTTTGCAATGATTTGTATCATAAAAATGAAAACTTGAATTGAATTGAATTTTACAGTAAGGTTCCATTCGTTAAGCCAAAGTTGTGCATTGTTAATTTATTGTCCAAAAAGTAATATTAATGGATATAACTTTTTATTGTAAAAATGTATCTGTAAATGTTGAAATTAAAATTAATAAATATTTTAGATGTATTTTCATTACTTTCTCATGTTAAGTACGTTAAGCTTCGCGTTGTGCATTTAAAATCCTTATCCCGCTTATTCCGTGGTCTTTGACAAGTTAAAACAAGCATTGCTCGTAGCGGCGCATTTGACCGAATGGGTAAAAATGACACCAAGATCAAGATTTCCTGACAAACATTTCAAAAGTTATATCCGTTATTAGGATCGTGACCTGTAGATGGCACTGTTCCCAAATTTGGCTCAGATCATCGATGAACTACCGAGTTTTGTTCATATGAATCAAAGTAGCCTACTGCTGAGATATAACTTCTCATCTAATTTTGGGTCAATATGGTTAAATTCACATTATCATACAAAAATAAGTATCACAATTCTGTTAAATTTTGGACAAAATTGGGCAAGATTTACAAATCTTTTGAAAATGATAAATCATTCAAATCAGCATAATGATGGAATGTAATAACACAGAGAAAAAAATTCTGGACAATGTTTTCAAAGTGTTTGTTGAAAAAAAAAAAATAATAATAATAATAATAATTCAAACTTCTCAGGTACCTTCAGGACATGTTCTCAGTGAACCCTACCAAACTGTGCTGATATGTCCAGTTGTTTAAGAGCTATTTTAAAGGTAGTCAGAGGAATCCAGACATAAATCTGAGTTCTGCTGATACACAGCCTCTGATCCAAATTTTGGTCAATATTGTTAAGTTTGCATCATCATAACTTTTGATGATCAATATCAACATTGTGTTCAGTCATTTCTGTGCTCTGTCCAGTGATCATCTGTTCCAGTTTTGGTAATAACTGGACAATCTTATAAGAAGGAGGGGCGGAAAGTGCTGATTATTTAATGGGCAGAGTCTTAACCTAAGATCTGGATTGTGATCACCATGAGGAAAGTAATTTGGTGCACTAGTGAACCTCTTTTCTCCAGGAAAAAGTGTCTAAAGTGATATCCATTTGAAAAGTGAGTTTTTGGCTTTGTGGTGGCTCTGTGGGGGGTATTGTAGAGATCAGATTACTAATCAGGACCACCTGCATCAGTGTACCAGTTTTATTCATTTCCATGTATGGTTTATAGAGCTGCCACAGACTGCCAGTGACGAGGAAGAATAATTAGAAAACCAATAGATACAACACCTTCAGTGCTTGGCCCCTTAAAACAAAACAGCAGAAGGTCAAAAAATATATAATGACAATACTGCCTTCCAATTACAGAGGACACCAAGCGTGTTTCCATCTGGTGCTATAAAACTTCACCAGGTTTTTCTCAGAGTAAATCTGTTTAACTAATGAGGACTATGAATCTGTTTGTTAAACAAATGTATCAAATAGGTATAGATTTAGAGATTAATACATAATAGATAGAAAGTCTTACCAACTCCAGCCTGCGTCTTTCAAAAAATCAAATCTGGTTGATGTTTTGCCATTATTATAAAAGAACGAACGCAGCCAGTTAGTGAGACTGGGGCAAATTCCAAACAAACATCCCAGTCATAAAGAAGTCATGCATGTCATAAAGAAGACGTTTGTAAAATAATTGGCAAAGGGAGCAGTCAAAGACAATGTCATTTTCATAGATATAATACATAGGCCTACCTAGGCCTAACTATTAGCCTAGTTGAAACACTTGTATAATTTTTTTTAGGATAGACGATTAAATAAATAAATAAATAAATAAATAAATAGATAGATAAATAATTATGTTAACAAATGGACACTAATATTATGAATTTATGTTTAACGTTATATTTTTAATACTTTTAAATAAATGTATAACGTATAAAGACTATGTTGTCTGCTATTGTATTGCTTTTATGGTTATGTTAAATAAACAAACAAGTTGGCACATAAAAATAAATTTAGAAATGTTCGTGTAATTTTAGACAAGGTCCTAAAAGCAAGAGATGAACACCTGGACTATATATTACTAGAACTGACCACTAATGTTATTCTCCCTGTCTGTTGACATATTTTGTGTTAAAAAATACTGAGGAAAAAAATGAACATCTTAAATTGCTGGTCTTTCAAAACTAGACACAATTAGATCCAAATATTTCAACATCCTTCCAAGACAATGAGATCTTTTATACCCGCACGTCATCTTCTAGCGTCACATCTTTGTCAGTGAACAAAATGGCAACCTACTGCTTAACCGTCGCCCGGCTTCAGGTACGTGAAAACTTACTTTTTATATTGCCAGCACGCATGGTTTGCATTTGCTAATTCGTTAATTAATGCCTTTAATTGATGCGCTTGACAGACAGAGGTGCATAGATGGAGTGAACTGATTGTTTTCGTGCTGAATCTGCACACGAAGTGTTCATAGGTCATTGTGGCCAAGGATGTCATAGCCGCTGCGTATAATCTTTATTTCTAGCTGTTTAATACAAGACAGCCAAAGCACGAAACCAGACATACTTACAGCAGTTTTATCGATTCAGCTGTTGTGCATTTTTCGTGTCTGGCTGTTTGTTTGTAGTCGCAAGGTGAACACAAGGTTAAAACAGCGCGGAGAGGATAACGGCGCAGGCGATGCAGATTAACAACACGACAACGCGCTATATAAAACAAATGTTAATATTTTAGCTATGTCGCGTTATTATATTTATTTCATAATTATCGTAGTAGCTTCACACCTGAGGTTTGATCATATTGAGCAAAATGAGCAACTGTGATTACACATTATGAAAAACACTTGTAATCCGCATTGATGTCTTATATATACACACACACACACACACACACGAGTTTAAAAGACATATAAGCAGTACAAACAATTCAGGAGATAATCTGATGCTATCATAGTTTTATTAAGGCATCACAGGAATGACAATATCTTGGTCAGGATTGACTAACGTTGTTTAATTGCTTTGTATATCATCAACTCAAATGTATTTAAAGAACTCTGATAATATACTCTCACATGGAAACTGAAAATATTAGGGAACTTCACAACTAATTTCCAGACTTGAAGGGATGGGGATCTCCCCAGAAGTCGTAATCAGTGCAACTAATAATAAGCAATGTCTATTTAAAATAATAATAATAATGGATGTTGGGTCAAATGTACTGGGACCCTGTTTGTGATAGTTGTTTACTATGTGATTTCCCAGTTTGTGTTCCAAGTCTTTGTGTAATGATTCCCTGTTGGTTTATTTCAGCTCGCTCTGGGTCAGGGAGCCCGGCGCTTTCATGTGGCGGCAGCTCTCAACGCAAAGGCCAAAGTGTCCATGAGCCGCTTTGAGCCAAACTCTTACATCAACTATGACATGCTTCGCTCAAATATTGACATTGTGCGCAAAAGGTCAGATGGCATTACAGTATTTTACACTCAATATTATTTGCTTCTGCCCTCCTTATCTTTTATAGGGGGACTGTTTTATTCTTACAGACAAAATATACTCGTAACTTTTTTTCTGGCGCTTGGTTAGTTTTTAAAAATGTATGGCTTGTGAGTTTTTCCCAAGTGTTAACATGTGAAATCACATCCTACAGACTCAATCGGCCACTCACTCTGTCAGAAAAGATTGTCTATGGCCATCTGGATGACCCGGCTGGACAGGAAATTGTTCGAGGACGAACATATTTGCGCCTGCGACCCGATCGAGTTGCTATGCAGGATGCAACAGCACAGATGGCCATGCTGCAGTTCATCAGCAGTGGACTCCCAAAAGTGGCAGTGCCGTCCACCATCCACTGTGACCATCTTATTGAGGCCCAGATCGGAGGAGCCCAGGATCTACAGAGGGCAAAGGTGAACAATGCTGTATAGTGATGCTAAAAGGATAATACAATGTGTATGTGATTGCTCTGGATATGTGTCATTATGCTCAAATTTAACTTAAAGATGACATTTGTACTGTATGAACAAAAGTCACTTTCATTCTTCACGGATGCATTATTGAATTAATTTTCTCTTCTGTGAACCAGGAAGTGAATCATGAGGTTTACAACTTCCTGGCTAGCGCTGGGGCTAAATATGGTGTTGGCTTTTGGAAACCTGGCTCTGGTATCATCCATCAGGTACTGGACATAAAACTTTGACTCCTTGTCAACCAGTATGGGTTTGGTTTTGGATGCTTGGTCCATGACTATTGTTATGCATATATTATATTATATTATATTATATTATATTATATTATATTATATTATATTATATTATATTATTATTTATGGTACAGTAGTATTATTGCAAAATAATATATATATTTTTAATATAATTTAAATAATTAAAAACTCAATAAGGGCAGTCATATTACTTTGGGGGGGGGGGGGTATTATTAAGTCATATTACTTGGGGTAGATTTTTCCTTTTAATATGGTCACTCACACTGTATATATATAATTTTTTTTTTTTTTTTTTTTTTTTTTTTTTTTTTCAGATTATCTTGGAGAACTATGCGTACCCTGGAGTGATGTTGATTGGTACAGACTCTCACACCCCTAATGGTGGTGGTCTGGGCTGCATCTGCATTGGAGTTGGTGGAGCTGATGCTGTTGATGTCATGGCAGGAATCCCCTGGGAGCTGAAGTGTCCAAACGTGAGTTGCCATTATTACGAACATGTTTGTGTATTATTAAAAAAAAAACTACCTATCTAAAGTTAGGCAAATGGAAGTGTTTCTAGGTTGTATCTTGTTTTCCAGGTCATCGGTGTGAAATTGACAGGCACATTATCTGGTTGGACCTCACCAAAGGATGTCATCCTTAAAGTGGCTGGTATTTTGACTGTGAAGGGTGGCACTGGTGCCATTGTGGAGTACCACGGCCCTGGTGTGGACTCTATCTCCTGCACAGGTGAAAACTGGCTTAAGCAATATTTAGACTGGTTTAAATGATAATGTCATCATATCATTTAATACATCATCATTCATATCAGCATCATGAAACCCATTGATGTAAACTAATTGTTAAGGATAACACCTAGTATTTTGAGCTATTTTACTTTAAGAACTTTTTTTTCTTTATTTTGGTCAATGCTAGCAGTACTTAAACTACCAACTGTAGTAGACTAAATGTCTACATCCGTAATGAACGGTCTAAATACATAATTACAGAGCACCAGGGCGTGCAATGATAAATTTAGCTTTAGTTATGGTATTCAAAGAAGGTCATAATGAATGAGACGTTTTCAGACATTATTGTCCGGATGGAATTAGATTTCTCAGAGGATGGTAGTTAGCTGACAGTACATAATTTGCTTCGTAATTTTTAGTCAAGAAAAACAACAATGTTGAATACAGATGGGATTAAAATCGCTTGTAAATCTGTGAAACACTTGTGCAAAGTCCAGTTGAACTGTTTATAGTTATAGTGTGACTCTATATTGTGTATAGTTGACCTTTAAATTGCTGTTCTTTTAATGCTTCAGTGTTGTTAGGGATGTCAGTTTCAGTCAAAATACATTTCACCTAACAGGACTTGAAAAAGTTGACAGGTTAGGATATTTAATCTGCTTAATATCTCTTGGCATTGCCAGTTCTCTCAGATCACATGTCTTAGATAATGCAAACATAGCAATCGTCAGCATGTGAAAAATCAAGGCTAAAATTTTGTGTGTGAGCGGCATATGGAGGTACACTTTTCATGCAGTCGTGACATGGGTGTGTTATGTCAGTCATTTTAAAAACTGAAACTTCTTTTGGTTTTTCTAATTAGGAATGGCCACCATCTGTAATATGGGTGCTGAAATTGGAGCTACCACTTCTGTATTCCCTTTCAACCACCGTATGAAGACATACTTAGAGAAGACGGGTCGTGGAGGCAAGCGGCAGTGATAGACTCCAATCATTTGATAATTTTTAGCTCATGCTGAAAAAAGTTTGGCCTCTCATTTCATTTATCCCTCACAGAAATCGCTGCTTTAGCAAATGAGAACCAAGATCTGCTGGTACCTGACTCGGGCTGTCATTACGACCAGATAATTGAGATTAATCTAAGTGAGGTAAGAGCAGGTCAATTAGGGTAAGCAAGCTGAATGTATCTTACAGCTACAATAAAGTGTTATTGATTAATACACTCCCTTACAGCTGAAGCCTCACATCAATGGCCCATTTACTCCTGACCTGGCTCACCCTGTTTCAGACATCGGCTCTGTTGCTGAGAAGAATGGCTGGCCCCTGGATGTTAAAGTTGGTCAGTAAATTTAGAGCCCACTTAATTTTAATGGTCATATATAGATTTTTATGATCATTATTCATTAAAACAGCTCCCTTTCATAAACATACTCTCTCTACCTGAACATTACAGGTCTGATTGGAAGCTGTACCAACTCCAGTTATGAGGACATGGGCAGAGCTGCCTCTTTGGCCAAACAAGCACTTGACAAAGGACTCAAATGCAAAGCCCAGTTCACAGTCACCCCTGGGTCCGAGCAGATTCGTGCCACAATCGAGCGAGATGGCTATGTGAGTCTGAGTTAGAGAGCCCTGGAATTTTATTATTCAGTGTTTCAGTGTTTAGGTCCAGATGTCTTTATTGTTCTGCATTGAATGTGTTTCTCACCTGCAGGCTAAATTGTTGAGGGATGTTGGTGGGGTGGTCCTGGCTAATGCCTGTGGACCCTGCATCGGTCAGTGGGACAGGTAAAGTATTTGCCATTGTAGATGGTTTTTGTACGGACTTAATTCAATATTGCAGATTTTCTTGAATGTTTTTGAAAAGTATTTTATGCTCGCCAAGGCTGCATTTATTTGATCAAAATACAATAAAAACAGTAATAGTATTACAGTTTAAAATAACCCTTTATTCATGTGGTTGCAGAGCTGAATTTTCAGCATCATTACTCCAGTCTTCAATGTCACCTGATCCTTCAGAAATCATTCTAATATGCTGATATGGTGCTGGAAAAACATTTCTTCTTATGATCAATGATAGTGTGTTGGTTATATTTCTGCGGGAACTGTGATGCTTTAATTTCTTTAAATATTAGAAAACTCTAATTTTAAAATTGAATGTAACATCTGCACTGTCTCTTTTATCCATCAAGCATATGTTGAATTTATCAAAATTATGAATTATTCCTAATTTACTGACCCCAAAGTCTTAGTAATGTGTAAGGAAAAGTACAGTCAGAATTGTACTGAAATGTACAGCTGACATTTTCCCAGTTAATAAAGGGTTAAATGGGTATGAAATTGATTTGTGTGAAGAGAAAAAGTGTGCTGAGTCATACGAGAGACATGAAACTAGGTCTGGGACAACGGTCATACAGTTTTATAAAAAAATATTTTACCTCAATTCCATGATTGACCAATCAGGATCAAGTATTCAAAGAACTGTGTAATAAAACCATATCATAAACCAAGAAAATCTTTCTTGCAGACGTGACGTTAAGAAAGGAGAAAAGAACACCATTGTTACGTCATTCAACAGAAACTTTACAGCCAGAAACGATGCTAACCCAGCCACTCATGCTTTTGTCACTTCCCCAGAGGTACATTCACCTGTTTTTAAATGTGCCACACTCAATGTTTTTCCAAAACCCTTTCCTTTTTGCAGTCTTGCAAATTGATTTATTCTCTCCCTTTTTCATATAAATTTTGCCTTGTAGATCGTCACAGCCCTTGCCATCGCAGGCACACTGAAGTTCAACCCTGAGACTGATTTCCTCACAGCCCCCAACGGAGAGAAGTTTAAACTGGTGCCGCCCACAGGAGATGAACTACCTGCCCGTGACTTTGACCCAGGTCAGGACACCTACCAGCACCCACCACCTGATGGGTCAGGCCTGAAAGTAGATGTCAACCCTCAGAGCAACCGACTGCAGCTGCTTGAGCCCTTCGACAGATGGAGTGGAAACGACCTTGAGGACCTCCGAGTGCTCATCAAGGTAGGTTTTAGTCATAGATGTTTGAAATTTGGGATTTCAATATAACTCTGAATAATGTAACTCTATTTGTCAGGTGAAAGGAAAGTGCACCACCGACCACATCAGCGCTGCCGGACCTTGGTTGAAGTTCCGTGGGCACCTTGATAACATTTCCAATAACCTGCTCATTGGTGCCGTTAATATTGAGAACGATGCTGTCAATAAAATTCGCAACCTTCTCACTGGAGAGTTTGGTGGTGTTCCTGATGTTGCCCGCCATTACAAAGTAAGAGCTGTTTTAGCGCTCCTTCTATTCTTTGTTTTTGTGCACCATATCATAGGGCTGCATGATAAATCACAATCACGATTAGAATAGTTATGTGCATCTTGTCAGTGAAGCGGGGCTAGAGGGCACTCTTGCACGGAAACTCCAAATACGCTCCGCAGAAGAAAACCAGAAATTCCTATTAATAGCTTTCAGTCACATGACCGACTCGAAGACCTGGAGGGCAAAACATCCATAGAACTGCAGCACAAGTCTGTCATCTGCTTCACAGCCGCAAATATTTAGATCACCTCTCAAAAGAATAAAACAAAGTGAACAAAATGCAAGTTTTGCCTATTTGCAATCCATATTAAGCACCCGCGGCAATATTTCAATCATTAAACAGTGCGACGAAATCTCCAATCCAATGCTTTCCATTGACTTTCTATTGTGGGAATCTGCCTCCTTGTCATTTCTGACTTATAACAAAAAACAGAGCAATGCTTAAAGCTCCTAGGTGACAAGGTGTACAGCAAACAAGCTAAAAAACCCAGAATTACGTTTTTATAAGTTGTCGACCCAAAAAACGCAAATAGTTGTAGATGTCGGGGTATTTCATGTTGGGCCGTTCATTTGTATCATTTCTCAAACAAAGGGAGGTTAGGAAAAGGGACACTGACATATACCAATAAAATATAGTTTCTTAATATATCTCCTCCTCTCAGCTTCACATAAGGGTGGTAAAATAATCCTTTGACATGGTTAAAAATAATGAATGTTTCCTGTCGCCGATTATGGGCGTGACCTAAATGCACTCTGTCTCTATAACAACAACTGAACAAACAGAAGATTTAACTGCTTTCGTTGATTCAGTATGACTAATAAACACAGGACTGCGACAATATATGATTAATCTGAGTTCTTATTATAATTATTATTATAATTTTTATTATAATAAAGTATATAATAATGCAATGCTAATCGACATAGCCTTCATCACTGCTTAGAATACCATGAGATATGTAGCGTGCCTTATTCTGTGTAAGAAGCCACATCATCTCACAGAAGGATTTCAAACACTCAACTAGCATTATGAAGTGAGGTGTTTTCAGATGAAACAGTATTTACTACACAGCTGTAGTTCACTGGGAAGCTCTGTGTAGTAAATGCTGCTCCATCTGAAAGCATGGGATGGAGGTTTACTACTGACTACAGAACCGGCTTTACTGACAAGATGCGCATGATAATCGCATTCGATTAATCCTGCAGCTCTACCGTATCATGATTTGTTCTGCCTACAGTAAGCGTTTATATTCTTAACGGTTTCTGAATGTCCTGTAATATCCCGCTTGCAGAAGCACAATGTTTCTTGGGTAGTTGTGGGAGATGAGAACTATGGTGAGGGTTCCAGCAGAGAGCACGCTGCTCTGGAGCCCAGACATTTAGGAGGGAGGGCCATTATTGTGAAGAGCTTTGCTAGAATCCATGGTGAGTATGAAATATTCCTCCCCCTTGAAGCTAAGCGTCATTTAGTAATTGATTTCAATTCTTCTGTCTGGTCTGTCAACAGAAACAAACTTGAAGAAACAGGGCCTGCTGCCCCTCACCTTCTCCAACCCTGCTGATTATGACAAAATCCGCCCAGATGATAAAATCTCCATTGTAGGGCTTAAGAGCTTTGCCCCTGGAAAGGTAAGAATGATTCTGTTAATTCATGATTCTAGTTGATATACACTGGGGAAAATATTTTTTTGATCCGCTGCTGATTTTGTAAGTTTGCCCACTTACAAAGAAATGAAGGGTCTGTAATTTTTATGGTAGGATTATTTTAACAGATGGTGACAGAATATCAAACTAAAAATCCTCTGATTGTTATTCAGAGGCCTGAGCAAAAATATGCAATTCGGTGCAGTCGCTGATATTTATGACCAAAAAGTAAGATGAAATTCTGATGGCTTATCATAGATAGTGTATACCAATTATCAATATAACAGCCAACTTGCATAATATGCATAAATATATCAGTTCTCACTCTGAATTTCTTAATATGACTTAGTAAGATGATAATTACATAGTGAGTTTTATATCTGTATTTTTTTCATTATGGGGAATGAAACATAATGCAGTGAAATACAGTGAAGATTGCAAATAAATGTTTCTCAAAAGCCTGATTTCACAGCAAAAAATACTTGTACTATAATCTAAATGTGGAGATTTTTCAAAATAATTCTAAAAGGCCAATTGCTTGCTAAAAAAAAGTATATACTATATATTCCCCCTGTTGTCTGATTCACCGTGTACTTAATGTTTTTCAAAGTTTTGATCATATTGATATTTTAGAGGCCTTAGAAATATATTTTTCGCATGTTCATGGTCAGGAGTTTGTTTGTTAATGGTCACATGACATGCAAGTAAACAAATTAAATTGCTTTAAAAATTAAAGTAATAAAAGAACACTTAATTAAAGAAAGATGAAAATGTTTACTTGGTAATTTCCTTTCCTAATATTCCTGGTAATTTCCATTATAATTTTATTTTATTATTCCGTTAGCCCCTAAAGGCCGTCATCAAGCACAGTGATGGGAGCTCAGAAACCATCGAGTTGAACCACACCTTCAATGAAACCCAGATTGAATGGTTCCAGGCTGGCTCCGCCCTCAACAGAATGAAGGCGCTGCAGAAATGAGCGTGGTTGGCTATAAATATACATCTATTTGGGAGGGGAAGGGGTTATGCTTCAAACAGGAGGATATGGTATGTGTATGAAAGGTTTAAATACTGATGTAATTATGAACTGAATTATACACAATACATAAAATACATTTTAAAACTGTGTTGCATAGACAAGTCATGTCAATACTGTTCAAAGCTATATAATACATTGCAGAGCAGATAAAAGGTATTAAGCTTAACAACTGTGATGCTTATAAATTACAAGCTGGGTCAGTGTGTATTACAGATTGGTTTATAAAAAAAAAGATTAGACTGCAAAAAATGGTAGGCGCATTTTTGTTAGTGGGAGAAATCAGTTTAATTCATAAAATCATCCAAATATCTGTGTTCAGGCAACTGTTGATTATTAATTTCTGCTGTTTGTAATATTACACTGAACTGTAATGAGAGCTGTTTGTGAATTTTGTGTCCTATAATCAGCTTTATTAATGGATTATCTTTTACTTCACATGGTTCTGTTAGCAGAGATGATCAACCGTACATAATAATTGTTCTTATTCATGCAAGCTTGAAACTTGACCGGTTATTGTTCATGTAGCTATTCTTCCTGTGAGTCAGAGTGACTTGTCTATGCATGTTCTTCAAGACCCTGGCAGATCTTGACATCACACCACCACTATCAAATGTGTCTGGTACTGAGTGCACCGCAGGTCAAGTTTATGAACGTTTTAAACTGAATGCTTATTTATAAACATGTGCAAAGAATCTCCAATGTGCATTATCTTAAGTGTTTTGGAAGCGTTATTGAGTAATGGATCAGTAATTAGACCTCCAATCTCTTGAGCACTTTTCCTGTATATTTGAGTGCCCCTTTTTGTAGGGTTGTGTTTTTTCCCCCTTTCAAACAGATTCATGCTTTCATACCCATGTCAAAGCAGTGACGTCAATCACTCTGATCAGATGACTATAGCAGCTGCTGTCAACATACAAAGTAATAAATGACTGGCTTTGTCTGACTCAACAAGTTCATCCTCATCAGTTGAACTTTTACTGTTATATGAATTCAAGCCAGTGCAGTAAATGTAAAAAATACTGTCTTGGGTGTATTTTTAGCTCTGTGAAAGGAATAATGGCTTTCGTGCTGCCTGCAACACCCCACAAACACATCCTCTTGATTATAACTCCATTCTTTTTTTTTTCCTTCGTTCTTGAGGAAATTAATCCTGATTGGTCACAGTGGATTATAAAATAAAAGTCATTTAAAATAATTTTTGTCTTTTTTGTGTGTATAAAGATTAAATCTATACTGTGAATTATTATTATTATTATTATTTAGAAATGTGTAAAATATTATTTGGAAAATATTTAGCTTGTATTACATTACGTTATGTTTTCTACTCCCTATAGCACTGAACTGTTTGAATTATTTAAATCATTTTTATTTAGTTTAATTATTTAATGTTTCATGTATATTTTTTACGCACTCTCCCATGGGGACGCCTGGCCCTAGTTTAAAAACCCCTGAGGTACACAATGTGTAGTTACGTACTTATTATATGCGTTAAAATTCTTCTTAATCCCTCTATTACAGTATTTTAAACATGAATAACAAGCACCGCATCTACACTGCGTCGCGTGAAAACCTTGAACTCGACCTGTATTACATTATGAGCGCTCTGATTGGTCGACTGTAGACTGACGTCAGGATTCTGTCGCTTGCAGTGTAGTGTAGTTGATTATAACTGGAGCGTTTTTGTTTTGTCGCGTCTCTAGCGTTCAATTTTGATGGGGTGTCCCTCCCTCTCCTCCGGTTTTCCTCATTTATTGTGTGCTACATAGGGGTCCCTTGAATTGAGTATGTGCACCACGAATGATAGTATTCAGGCATTTAATACTGGACTGTAACGTAGCTATGTAGAAATATTTGTATATTTGTATCCGCAGCACAAGAGATATCAACCGACAGACAGTACGGTAAGAATACCACCGTTGTCCTATTATATTTTTCTGTCTGTATATATTACCGTTGATTGAATCCGCCTTTACTGTCATGGTGTCGCATACTGTGGACTCCGTTTGTCAGCAACCATTGTGGAGCGCAGGTTGATAATATGATAATAAACACACGTACTCATAGTTTAATCTCAGTCCCTATCGATAAGGCTTTCTTAGACTACAGGGAAGAAACCTTTGGCGCATTGGAATACAATGAAAGGGAAACAATATGAAGAGGGAAAACAGTCACCTCTAGTGAGAAGATCCGATGTGGTCCTGATGCAGCTGCTGCATCTAGATTTGAGTGCAGAGATATCAACACAACACAAAAAACATCTCTTCAGTAAAAGCAGCTCAAGTCAGGCATGATGGATATTTCAAAGCAACTGTTTAATGTTTCATAACAAATATAATTCAAATGTTTTTGTTTTTTTGTGTTTTTCAAAACCATTTTTGCAAACCACAGAGGCCTCATCTCATCTCATCTCCAGTGAACTTCACACCAATGGCTGATTCAGACAGCACGTCTACATCTGATCGAAAGCCGCACTGCCCACATACACCTCTCTCACTTTCGTTGCCTTTCCTGAGAGAGGGCAGTAATGTCTTGGAGAGGAAACCGCCCCTAACAGGGGAACCTCTTAGTCCTCTGCCAACCAAACGCACACGCACCTATTCAGCGTGAGTACATGTGTTAACAGAGTAAAAGCATTCCAAGAAATGATACAAGAATTTGGACTTTTTTATTCTTTAGTCTAACTTTACAGTAGCTGATGCATTTTTTATTTCAGATATTGTTCTTCAATATTGGAGATACCGATAAGTGCCAAAGAGAGTGAAAAAGACAGCAATTTAAGACAAAATTTCAGAGCAAATAAATAAAATAAAATCAATAAATAATGAAACAAAAACAAAAAAAAATTAATTTGTGTCAAAATTATGACATGATACTGATAAGTGCTATATATATATATATATATATATATATATATATGTACACACACACACACACACACACACACACATTAATCAACATCTGAAGTGGATTAAAACCTTTCATTCTCAGTTGTCCTAAAACGAAAATGTGTTCTTGTCTTACCACATCTTTGATTAACTTTTTTGATCCACTTCAAATATTGACTTATATATATATATATATATATATATATGAAGTGGTATATAATATATATATATATATATATATATTTTGATCCACTTCAAATATTGACTTATATATATATATATATATATATAGTAAATATGAATTATGTTTGATGTGTTATTTTTATATAATAAAAATAATAGATGCATTGGTAAAAACTATTGGTTATTCTCAATTAGAAACGATGAACCATGTGCTGTTGTGTTAATTTCAGTGAAACCTAAAGAGAAGTTTTGCACTTCTTACCAAAAAGAAGTGTTATAAGTTGATCTAGTGCCTCTTTGCTCTGGTATTTTTTCAGATCCGTAAGAGCCAAATCTGGACCTGTCTTCAAGGGCATTTGCAAGAACTTCTCAAGGTCACAAGGTCATGGATTCATTCGGCCCTCCCATGGAGGAGAAGACATATTTGTTCACATCTCAGAGTTAGTGTAAAAATATAAAATAATGTTTTTAAAATATAACATAGAGAATTTTTATTATGTTTTAAATTATTATATTATATTATATTATATTATATTATATTATATTATATTATATTATTTAAAATATAACATAGATATATTATATTATATTATATTTATATTATATTATATTATATTATATTAAATTATTATATTATATTATATTATATTATATTATATTATATTATATTATATTATTATACTCTTTCTTTTTAGTATTGAGGGGGAATATGTGCCAATGGAAGGGGATGAGGTGACCTACAAAGTGTGTCCTGTTCCTCCCAAGAACTTAAAGTTCCAAGCCGTTGAGGTGGTCATCACCAACCTGTCTTCCGGAAGGAAGCATGAGACCTGGTCTGGGCAAGTTATCAGCTCCTAGCTCACACATTCAGAGCCCAACAGAAGAATAAAGACAGAGAGATAAAGGAAGGGGTTTAACTTGAGGTGCTCATGTTGGCGTAAAATGGTGTTGTGTGTAAGTAGGATAGGGATGGAATAGCAATTAGGGTTATGCAACTGTTGTTTTCTCCGGTCTGGCAAATAAGCAACAGGAAGTTGGTGAGAAGTCTGCTTGGAAAAATCTTTTGAGATGCAAGTATGAGCTTTAATATAGCATTGGCAGAACATAACATAACTGTGAAACAAAAAGCAGCAGTGTTTCCCTTGTTTGTTTGAAATGTTGTCCTTTATATGTAATTAATTATGTATTTATTTTCACTTTATGTACAGAGACATTTGAGGTCATTGTGATGTGTATGTCCAAGTCATTTATGTAAAACCGATTTCCTAAAATAAATTAATGCACATCAATGAAAACTTCCATTTCTTTAATTGTGATTGAGAGGACTGATATTAGTTTTCTGTAAGAAAGCTACAAATTCCAAAATCACAGTAGTTCATTTTGTCAAGAACAATGCTTCTTTTGATAATTCTAATAAAAATTAAACAACATGATGCCGTGTTTTTTCTTGACATCTCTTATCCATTAAAACAAAATTTAAGTTATGACTTTATTCTATTTTCAGGTTTTCCGATTTTTAAAAATGTTTTTTTTTTTTTTTTATATTCCGTAAATGTTATGTCAATGAAGTGCTTGTAAAATTCAACTGTGAAAATATGGAGACTGCCAAAGTAAATGCGTAATCAGGAATTAAAATAAATATTAAAGTATGATATGTTTAATTTTAATTACTGTATGTATAGCAACAAATATACTTAATTATACATGACATAGGAAAAGAAATACACATATACAGTATTATCCAGTGTCAAAAACTTAAAACTTTCACCAATGTCAAAGCACAGCCGTTCAATAAATGTGTTATGTATGGCAAGCCATTTTATCTTAAAATATTCCCAGCGTTACTCATCATAATTTCATTTTTACATTACATTACACTTATCTAACTAGTAATAATTGAATTAGAGAGTTCTCTAATTATAATTATTACTAGTAAGAATTTAACTAGAGAGCTCTGTAATTGGCATTGTTACTAGAATTTAATAACATAAAAAATGCAATTACGATGAGTAAAGGCCTTTCCACACTGAACGCGAAAAAGCAAAACAAATATTGGACGTGATGACACGCTGGAATAAAACAACAGATTCCTATAGATGCTTCCACATAGATTGCGAACATTTGCGCACTGAAAATGCAAATGTTTTTTTCCGAACCATTCTGACGAATCTTTTCAGTTTCGCAAAGCGAAAACACGGGCCATCCAATAAGATTTTAGCAGTACATCACATGGCCAGAGGAACTCCTGTTACCCAATAGGTCGATGTGATGTGGATGAGGTGTCGGTAGACTGTATTGAGCACGAGCGTAAAAACACAGAAGTAGAGGACTTTCAACCAACATGGATGTCAAGATGTTGTTGTCGTTGTTGTCTGAACATAGAGATATTTTTGAGCGTTTTAAAAAATCGAGTGAAACATTTTTGTACACTTGACATACAAAAGCAAATAGACATATGATTATAACAATATTTTTTCGGTATGCGTTTTGTATGCAGCTCATGGTATTTTTGTAACAATAAAGGATGTTGATGTTTATATTTTACGGGATATTCTTGTAAGCATTAAAGATATTTGTGTTTCTGGTGTAGAACCAAACTTTATTTAATTTAATGCTGTATATTGAGCAGCGAACCATATAGAAGATACATATCTGAGGGAAAAATACATTGTTGGTCAGGGTCACCTAGCATGCAGCCGTGAATTAGCAGAAGGCAAACAATCGTTTCGCGGGCTCGTTTGTCTGTGATTCGCCTCTTTTTCGCATTGCGCTCAGTGTGGAAAGGCGTTAACGCTGGGAGTATTGTAAGCTACAACGGCTTGCCATAAAGATGTGCTGTAGTGCCATCTATTGGCGGAAAGGAAGCGAGGGGTGGGGTGTTTAGTGCAATAGTATGAGCCACGTGTACAAGTGACCATTAGAGGGAGCAGTACATCAAAAAAACTAGAGATTGAAAGCAATACAAAAAACTACAAAAGGATCATTTTTAATTTACGTATTTTACACTTTTATAATACATTTTATATTGCACCCTCAGCTCATAAACCTGCAACTAGTTATGGGGCAATTCTACAAAGAAACAGCTACTTCACTTTACAAAATCACACATTTATTTATGTGCATGTTAGCTAAAGGAGAATGGCCAGTTAAAAAAAAAAGGATAAATTAGATAGGCTATGACTTATGATGTATGCTGACGTCTTATATCCCAGATTACAATAAGATTTACTTCACATATTTTTCTCAGAAGTCGTAAATGAAACGGAACCATAAATATATGAACTGCCAAGACTATATTGTTTGATGATAAATCATTACTGAGGGGAAGCACCAGGTTCATAAACGTGTTGGAAAGGAATGTGTATAAGCACAAAACAATGAGTGTGGCATATTCAAGTACATTTAACAAGAAAAAAGATAAAGGTTATAATGAAGTGTGGTTTTTTATTTTTATTTATGTATTTTTATACAGCGTTTTTAGCTGTCCTTAAGTAGAAAGTCAACACACATTTTAGTATATTCTAAAACACCAACAAATACACAATCCCGGGCATAAATTAAATCTTAAAATTACAATAATATGTTGTATATAATATATTCAATATATAAAATTAAAATGTAGACATGCAAATAATAAACTTAAGCACAACAAATCATAACATGCATCAGAGAGTAATTTATGTATTTTCCTGCTCTCAGCTGGGAAAGCAAACACAGGTGCTTCATTCTGATTGCTTTTATGATGCATCCATTTATCACAGGACGATGGTTTTATAACTCAACCTTTGTCCTTCGCTCCTTCTCACCGTCCTCTGCACAATAGTGTTAAATAGACCCTTAGAGCTTCTGCTTCAGTTGCTTTGACAGAAATTAGATTACTTACAGATAGCTTCATATATGTATATAAAAGCTTCTCTACAGTAGGAGAGTATTAAGGAGGCCTTAACTTTCACTGACAGTCACTGTGTGAGCTAGCCTAGTGAACTAGCTATATGGACCGGAAAAAAATCTGTCTGGCTGGAAATGTGCCCATAAATGCTGTCTATGTAGGCAGCACACTAGGTTTTGAGACACGACTACTGACTATGTTGTTCATTAACACGCTCAGGTGAGAGTAGAGTGATTGGTGTGAAAGCGTGCCTGTGTAGGACAAAAGATTAGCTTGGATAAAAGTCTTTTTTGTTTTTCCTCTACATTTTCCATTTTTGGAATATAAATGATGAAGTCTGCTGGATTTAACTCAGAAAATAACTGGACAACTACAAACACGTTGCAATGAAAATCAATTTGAAGTAAACATTCTGCTGACCTCAAAGGCCGAAAGACTTTATTTTCTGTCTTTTTGCCTTCTTAACCTTTGAATATGGATTATCGTATCTGGTTATGTGCATGTCTATTATGGACACTCCTAAAGCAAAGTCACTTCATGAAAGAGTCTTGCTTAAATGGAACACTTCTGATGAATGTTATTTTACTGGATGACGATGTGTCACCCTGGAGTATCAATTTTGTAAAGCCGGCGGTGCTGAGCGCCGTTGGAAATGATTCTGAGATCTCTGAAGACGGTAAAGTATGATCCTAACTACATTTAATATGAAAAATATGAAGAGAGACTATTTAAATTACTATGGCAATTACTATTATCTTAAAGTAGTCCCAGCGTTACTCGTCGTAATTGAATTTTTACAAATTTGCTCTACTCCTACTAGATTCCTACTAGTAATAATGCCAGCAGAGCTGGGTAGATTACTTATGAATTGTAATCAGTTACTGATTACAGATTACATGACAAAATTTGTTGTCAGTAATATAATCTCTTAGATTACACATTTTTGGTAATGTAATATGATTACTTTTGGATTACATATAGATTACATTTGTACATATATTCCAAAAAATATATATTTAATTCACCAACAAGAGCCACAATAGCTTCTTTTTCAAGTGCAATGTATGGACAGTTAATACTTACAAAATACTAACACTAATGTACCTTGCTGTTAGTGTTTGCTAGTAACACTGAATAAAACAAAATCACATCTTATGATTTTAAAGCATATTTACTTATAATTTTAGAAAAGTTTAGAAAACAGCTACATTACAAAAACCAATATCGAAAAACATGCAATTCACAGCAGTATCACTGCTTGGTCAAATATTTAATCTAACAAAACTCTAGAAGTGTTTCAATGAAAAACATCAAACAATACATTGCAAACATGAATTTTGAAAAAGACTTAATTCACACAGCGATGAGATTTCTATTCATCTCAAAATATTTTAAGTGCATAGTAACAATGAGGAAAGACAAACAATAACAACATTACAAAAATTAATATTAAAGAACATGAAACTCACAACAAAACATTAATAATATATGTTAAAGACCATTTCTAGGTCAAATATCTCAAAACACTTGAAGTGCATAAGGTAGTAACAATCAACATTACAAAACATATTAAAGAACATGAAATTCTGTGGACAGCAAATTAATCCTTGGTAGGCAGAGTTTACACTAAACGGTGACATTTTTCCCGTGTCTTTCTTTAAAAATGAAATGATGTCTTTACATTCAGTGATTAAAGGCTGTGTTCCCCTCCATTTTTTCCCCCATTATCTTGTTACTGATTTCTTCTGAGCGCGATTCTGACACCCCTCTCCCTCTCCGCTGGAAAAACTTGAAGAATCACGAACGTATATAAGCGGCAGGTTTATTAGGAAAAAATATAAACGTTAAAAAAGAAAACTTATTACCATTGTGTAAATAATATGTAATCATGTAATCCATAAAAAAGTAACTGTAGTCTGATTACGAGTATTTTAAAAAGTAGTTTGCTCTAATTACAAGTACTTGAGGTTTGGAATCTGATTACGTAATCAAGATTACATGTAATCCGTTACTACCCAGCTCTGAATGGCAGCTCTCTAAATCAATTTTTACTAGTTACAATTTCAATTAGAGAGCTCTCTAGTTTAATTAAAGGGTTTCACCCCAAAAAGAAAATTCTGTCATTAGTTGCATTAGTTTGCTGTTCCAAACCCGTAAAACCTTTGTTCATCTTCAGAACACAAATTAAGATATTTTTGATTGAATCGGAGCTCTCTAACCCTCCCATAGACAGCAACGCAACTGTAATGTGAGGACATCTGTAAAATCGTGACATTAAAATGCTTACAGTGCCCCTATTATGGGTACTGAAAGGTTCATATTTTGGTTTTGGAAGTCCCCAAAAACTGATTGACATGCATGCAAGGTCAAAAAACACTTTGATTGTCTTCATTTCTTCTATTGTTTTTTATTTTCTTTTGGACTCCTTAACGGTTCTTTTTTTTTTTTTGCTCTTTTTCTAAAAAACGAATTGTTTTATCCAAAGAGTTTACCATGAAAAAAATGCTGTTTTTTAAGACAAGTCACTGACTTTTTGTGACAGGTGGGATTCAGTTTACAGCACTTCCCATTCATTCCTATGGGATCTGTAAATGGCGACTAGTTTTGTGTGTCAAATATGTCTGAATTTAATTGAATTAAGTGATGTATTTTGTTTGGTTGGTTTTTGGGGAACATGTTATAAGTTTTAGCCATTACGCTTTCTCCAATAGTAAATACAGACCATAGATATATATACATATCTATGATACAGACCCTCTCATCTCCCTAAAGTAAGACAATCTCTGGCCTGTAATGTCTGATAAAGCAGCGTTTGTGAGAGCAGTGCTGCTTTATGTACAGCTGTTACCGGGAAACAGCTATCTTTACAGCTCCAAAAGCGGCACCTAGTGGCAAACAGCATGTCCGAAAGCTCTAAAACGCTGCCTTCAGAGGCAGCATTCCAAGGCAGGAAGGCATCAAGGCACTTCACTTCCTGTCTCTGGAGGTACCTTCTTCTGATCGAATTTTGAAGGCAGCATAGATGTATCCTTTACTGCCTTTGATATCCCATAATCCTTTGCATTTCATTCAGTGACGGTTGAGATAAAATAAAAAATAAAGATGGCGTCTGAAAGTTGCAATTGGTGGTCAGTTTGTGTAAATGTATGTTTCTGACTTTTTGCACTTTTGATGTTATTTCTAGTGAGAAATCAGTATTATAGTATTTATATAAAAATTAAATATTAGTTTAGTTATCATCAAAACTCGTTCAATTTTGTTGTAGATCATTAACCGTTACGCTCCATTTCATGTGGTGCATTCTTGCAAAAATGCTGCCATTACCATTGCAAGTCCGCTGCCTAGGCTTTCGGACGCAGCCAAAGAATGAATTTGGATATTCAAGTTTTCCTGGGTCTGCGTGCGCAACAAGTGGGCGGGCAATATTCTAATGTTTCATGTTGATGTCAACATGAAACGGCTTTGGATTCGTATTAAAAACGACTCGTTTCAATGACTCTGAGTCGACTCTTTCTTTTGAGAGACAATAACTTTAAACAGTGCACTTTCAGATTTAAAACTTTGCAGGATGTTTACATTCACTCATAGAGCTATGTTACACACTGCATGAAAAGTAATTTTCAAAAATCCATAATGGGGCACTTTAACGTGAAAAACGCTTAACGTGGCATAATGCATTAAAACAGTGTTTTAATAAGACCAAACTCAGTAAACACATTATTAATAAAGTATTATATTTACCGACAAGCAGATGAGCATTGAATAAGAATGCAATGCATTACATGTTAATCGTTTTCCTCCCAAAGAAAACCGTTATAAGAAAAACGCTTAACGTGGCTTAATGCATTAAAACTGTGTTTTTGAAAAACCAAACTCAAGAAACATTCTTAATTAATCATTCTATGTACAGACAAGCACCCAACATTAAAGGCACAATATGCAATTTTTTTGCCGCTAGAGGGCGGGTATTCAAAACAAACAAACAAACAAGAAAAGGCGTAGTTTGATGACGCTGTGACTAAGTGTGGAATCATGGGTGTTGTCTTTATCCTCACAGCCGATGCAATCTGACGGGACTCAGGCAGAAATCATGTCAATGGTTGAGCTAATGATTTATTAACGTAGTAGAATGAAGCAGGGTGAAGCTGAAAGCCGCTGAAGCGAAACAAGGCTTCTGAACGAGTGCGACACACTGCTCGAAAGCAGCTGCGCTTTTATTACCTCTTGCTTGGACAACTTTTGCCCACTGTCATCTAGACCAGCACGCACCACCCCATCTGCCCCCTGGCTGTCCGAAGTTCTCCGTGAACATCGCTCTAAACTCAGGGCTGCAGAGAGGAAATGGCATAAATCAAGAAACTCCACCGACCTCAGTGTGTATCAGTCTCTTCTCTCTTCCTTCTCTGCAAATGTCATCACTGCTAAAACATCATACTACCACAACAAAATTAACAACTGTTGTGATGCTCACACACTCTTCAAAACTTTCTCTTCTCTTCTTAATCCGCCTCCACCTCCTCCTCCATCAACTCTTACAGCTGACTACTTTGCAGTTTTCTTCACAAATAAGACAAAAACCATCAGTGACCAATTCTCCACACTGCAGACTGAGGATAACTTCACAACGACTAATACACACTCTCTCTCCTCCTTCTCACCACTCTCAGAGACAGACGTTTCCAAACTTATCCTTTCCAATCATCTTACTACTTGTCCACTTGATCCCATCCCCACTCACCTCCTTCAAGCGATTTCTTCTTCAGTCATACCTTCACTTACTCACATTATCAACTCCTCTCTTCACTCTGGAACATTTCCCTCAACATTTAAGCAGGCTCTGGTAAGCCCACTGCTGAAGAAACCATCTCTAAATCCTGCGCTTCTTGAAAACTACAGACCAGTATCCCTTCTTCCATTCATTGCAAAGACACTTGAGCGAGCTGTGTTCAACCAGCTTTCTATGTTCCTTTTACAGAACATCCTCCTGGACAGCAACCAATTTGGCTTCAAAAGCGGCCACTCAACTGAGACTGCCCTGCTCTCGGTTACTGAAGCCTTGCGACTGGCAAGAGCAGCTTCCAAATCCTCAGTACTCATCTTACTGGATCTATCTGCTGCTTTTGACACCGTTAATCACCAGATTCTCCTGTCCACCCTCAGAAAGATAGGCATCTCTGGAACCGCACTCCTGTGGTTTAAGTCCTACTTTTCTGATAGATCCTTCAGGGTGTCTTGGAGGGGTGAAGTCACAACAACTTGCTACTGGGGTTCCTCAAGGCTCAGTAATACCTCAGTACCACTTCTCTTCTCCATCTACATGACGTCATTAGGATCTGTCATTCAGAAGCATGGCTTTTCTTATCACTGCTATGCTGATGACACTCAACTCTACTTCTCATTCCAACCAGATGACCCGATGGTAGTTGCTCGCATTTCAGCCTGTCTGAGTGACATTTCTAGCTGGATGAATTACCATCACCTTCAGCTCAACCTTACTAAGACAGAACTGCTGGTGGTTCCAGCTAACCCATTGTTTTCATCACAACTACTCTATACAGCTGGGTTCCTCAACCATAACTCCTTCCAGGACAGCCAGAAACCTAGGAGTTGTGATGGATCATCAGTTAAGCTTCACAGACAACATTGCTACAATGACCCGGTCCTGCAGATTTGCCTTATACAACATTAGGAAGATCAGACCCTTCCTGTCAGAGCAAGTCACCCAACTTCTTGTCCAAGTTCTTGTTCTCTCCAGACTGGACTATTGTAATGCTCTCTTGGCGGGCAATCCTGCATGTACTATCAAGCCTCTGCAACTGATCCAGAATGCAGCAGCGAGGGTTGTCTTCAATGAGCCAAAAACAGCTCACGTTACTCCTCTCCTCATCAGGTTACACTGGCTACCAATAGCCGCTCATATCAAATTCATGGTACTGATGCTTGCCTATAAGATGACCACTGGCATGGCACCAACATACCTAAGCTTATTACTTCAATCTTATGTGCCCTCCAGAAGTTTGCACTCTGCAAGTGAACGACGCCTTGTGGTGCCATCCCAAAGAGGTTCAAAATCACTCTCACGTGATTATGCTTAGGAAGTGTATGCATTGTGATACTTTCAAAAATGGCACTCTCACGTCTGTGGTCATGAAGTCACATGAGAGACTGGTCCTGGCCTACCTGAAGGACCTCACTGGAGCCTTGCTGGATCCTCTCCAGTTTGCCTACAGAGCAAACAGGTCTGTGGATGATGCAGTCAACATGGGATTGCATTACATCCTCGACAGACCTGGGAGTTACGCAAGGATCCTATTTGTGGACTTCAGTTTGGCCTTTAATACCATCATGCCTGACCTTCTCTCAGACAAACTCATACAGCTCTCCGTGCCCACCTCCATCTGTCAGTGGATCACCAGCTTCCTGACAGACAGGCAGCAGCTAGTGAGCCTGGGCAAACTCACGTCCAGGACTATCACCATCAGCACTGGCGCCCCCCAGGGATGTGTTCTCTCCCCACTGCTCTTCTCTCTCTACACGAATGACTGCACTTTAAAGGACCTTTCTGTCAAGCTCCTGATGTTTGCAGACGACACTACAGTCATCGTCCTCATTAAGGATGGAGACGAGTCTGCTTACAGACAGGAGGTTGAGCAGCTAGCTGTCTGGTGCAGTCTTAACAACCTGGAGCTAAACACTCTCAAAACTGTGGAGATGATAGTGGACTTCCGGAGAACCCCCCCCTGCACTCCCCTCACTCACCATCATAAACAGCATTTTGACTGCAGTGGAGTCCTTCAGGTTCCTGGGCACCACCATCTCTCAGGACCTGAAGTGGGACACTCACATAGACTCCACTGAAAAAAAGGCCCAGCAGAGGTTGTACTTCCTTCGCCAGCTGAGGAAATTCAACCTGCCATAGGAGCTGCTGAAACAGTTTTACTCTTGAGTCTTGTCGTGTTCATCCATAACTGTCTGGTTTGGTTCAGCTACCAAATCAGACATCAAGGGACTACAACGGACAGTCAGGACTGCTGAAAGGATTATTGGTGCCCCTCTGCCCAGCCTCCAAGATCTTTACATCTCCAGAGTGAGGAATAGGGCTAAAAAAATCACCTTGAACCCCTCACACCCAGCCCACTCTCTCTTCGAACTGTTGCCTTGTGGTCGGCGCTACAGAGCACTGACCACCAGAAGAGCCAGACACAAAAACAGTTTTTTTTTTCCTGCAGGCTTTATTCAACCTGAACAATTAATTTTCATATTTATACATCATCCATCACAACTAACATAGTTATCTGACATATTTATATTAAATTGCACACTTGTAAATAACATCTGCACATAACATACCTGTACATTTATCTAAACAATTACATTTTTTCCCTATACTTCTATTGCTGTAGCTATATATAGTACATTAATGTTTTTTTATTTTATTTTGTATATTAAAGTTATATTGTTAGGTATTAGTTTTATACATCCCTACTATGTATGTCTGCACTATAATGTAGGCTATGTCTGCACTACTTTTTTCTACACTGGAAGCTCCTGTTGTCAAGTCAAATTCCTTGTGTGTGTAAACATACTTTGTAATAAAGCTCTTCTGATTCTGATGTTCTTGTAGTGCTGGGTAAAAAATATCGATATCTTGATATTAATCGATTCTCTTTTTTTATGGAACGATATTGATTCTTAAATCCCAAGAATCGATTAACGTTAGTAGCCTGTTTTCAGTATATGGACGGAACACTGAAGGGAACTTTCCATCCAATATATCGCAATAAGCATTGTGCTTTGGTACTTTTAATATTAAAAACAAGGTCTCAGATTTCAAATTATTTCTATTATATTGCAGTATTCAAACAATAAATGCTGTTTTGGCACTATTTAATGTGGAGTGACAGATCGCAGCGGGAGGCGCACGTGAATCATCTCCACATTAATAACAGTTTCAGCACAAAATAGACATAACTAAACATCCGAAGGTAAGTTAAAAGAAAGCTGTACCTGTATGAATGATCATGTGACATGCGTTTTAGGTTGTGTAGTGTAGACGGAGATTGTTTCTAAAACGCAGCGGAAAAAGCCATTTTAAAACGAAACCACACTAGTGTAGCCTAAACGGGGCCTTATAAGCTCACAACTGACAAATGTATGGAGTCAGATACGCAAATTATTATATTTTGACCCCTGTTGCTCTGTTTCACCATTACCCCCTGTCCAACGCCCCTGGTTACTTACTAGTAAAAATTCAATTGTACACCTCTGTAATAAAAAATGAATGAAAGTCAATGGAGACATATGACTAGTAAAAATTCATTTGTAGAGATCTACAATGGGAATTGTTACTAGTAAGAATTTAATTGTAGAGCTCTTTAATTTAATTGTTACTAGTAAAAATGCAATTACGACGAGTAACACTTGGAGTATTTTAAGCTAAAACGGCTTGCCATAAATGACAGTCTTGCAAAGTCATAGCCTAATTGTAATGTTAAACAAAAGAAACATAAAATTTTATGATAACTACTATTGTATAAAATGTAGTTCAGTTTGAAATAATCATATGTCAATTCTAAATTTATATTTTAGTTTTAATCAAATTTGTTGTCTACCTTTTTTCTAGAGGGGTATCCCCAATTAGAGGTAAAATTCAGAGGGTTTAAAACCCTTTACTACTTGAAAAAAGGCTGTGCCAGTAGTGCCTGTGAGGGAGTTGAAATCTTAAATGATCTCACGGTCAGTTCTGGTCTTTTTAATTCCTTTGACATACTTCTTTGAAATAACACTATATATGAAGGGTCTTCCCACTGATCGTTGTGATTTCTTTCTAGAATGCAGGGGAGGAGGGATGTGCTCTGCTGGGACCAACCTGCACTTACGCCACTTTCCAAATGGCTGAGTATGTTAGATTTTGCTTTAATAAATCTGCATCTGTATTTCCTTGATTTCTTGCTTTAGATCTTGCTCTAGATCCTCAGACGACCTTTAGGTCTGCCTAGATCTTTAGAAATTCATTTCAAATACATTTACATTTTCAGTCATGTTTTAATAATCTTTTGTTGTGCTTTAAAGAAGTATTTTGATGTCTTGATTAACATACTAAACCACAGGATTATAATTTTAATTGTAGTGTTTTATTCAATATTACATTTAAAGTTAACATATTTTAAATATACTAAATGGCAGCTATTTAAATACATGATAAATGTTTCAATAGAAATTACATTAAAATATATTTAAGTTTACCATAAATGCATTCAGTACATTTAGCAGTAAGCTTTAACCCCATTTCAAATATAAAATAAGTAATTTTGAAATGACATAAAAATTTACTTAAGTTCGTCAAAAAAAGCGATCTAAATCTGAATTTGAAACCTGAGTTGAATTTATATAGATTTAAATAATACATTTTCAATAACATCCATTTAAGTGTTATGATATGAGTTATGGATTAAGTTATTAACTCCGACCACTTAGAGTAGTGGATAGTGTACGTTTATGTTTACTCAGAAAGCAGGTATATTTGACTAACTAAACTAAAAATAAAAAAATATGCTCAGATTAGAAAACGATCATACAGCAAAAACTTTGGTCAATTTTCATGCCATCTGAAACTGATTTTACTGTAGCTGGAAAAACATGTGATTTGTGTGTGACCACTTTTGTAGTCTGGAGATTGGTCTGAACCTCAACATGCCCATCATCTCAGCCGGAAGCTTTGGATTGTCCTGTGATTTCAAGAGAGATCTGACTCGACTTCTGCCTCCAGCAAGAAAAATCTCCAGCTTCTTCTTTCACTTTTGGAATGTCATAGATAATATCAAGCCTAAATGGAAAACAGCGTATTTGTACAAGAAACAGAATAACACAGAGGACTGTTTTTGGTGAGTATGTAGTGACTGTACAGTAGTAGTTTTCAACAACAGAAGAGATATTCCCATACGGTTCTCTGTATAATTTTGGGTCATGTCTGTAGGTACATAAATGCACTTGACGCGGCTCCAGGCAACTTTTCTCCTAGTTTAGAGAAAATCGTGATTCTGCGAAAAGAGGATGACCTCAGTAAGGCTCTTGGAAGCCATGGCCGGGAGAGTAACTGTGAGAGCTTATTTTATTTGAATACTAAGGAAAAACAACCTTAGATTGTAAATGTTTTACTTATGGTAATGTATGCCTTAATGTGTGTCTCCAGTCAAAAATTTTCCAACAGTCTGTTTATTATTAGTTTATTTTCTTACTTGGTTTCTGTTTTACAGTGGTCATTTTATGTGGAACACCTGATGACATCATGGATCTGAAGAACGGCACTATGGACTCTAATAATGAAATCGCTTTTCTTCTGATTGACCTTTACAAGTCAGTCTGCTCTTGCTTTCTTTAATCTAGAGAACTAGTAATGCATGTCATATCTACTGTTCATGACTGAATGTGCATGGATAATCATGCTAACTGAGTAATATAACTGTGCTGATCTCAAAAAGTCTACAAAAACTGAAAATACAGAAACAATACCAACTTTCTTTCACAGTGACAGATATTATAATGAGACATCTAATGATGCTATGAAAAATGTCCTGGTGCTAACAATGCCCAACACAAGACAATACACCATTGACACTTCTGGTAACAACACGGTGGGTAAAGTTTTTATTTATCTCCTATTTAACTGCGCATTTTTCACATTCACATACTGACGTTTCCCTGTTATGGATCTAGAAGTACTAATTCTCATCTTCTCACGGTTCTGTGCGCAGATGAATGATTATATTGCAGCGTATCATGATGCGGTGCTGCTGTTCAAACAGGTGATGAGGACCATCTGGAAGAAGCCGTCCTCAGATATTCAGGATATGGAGTCTGTCAGCATGAACTACTTCAGAAATGTGTCTTTCAAAGGTAGAAAGCTTTAGTCATTTCTCATAGTATTAGACCTGCTTTGGTAGGTCCACAGGATACTACAAATCTGAAAAACCCATTCCACAGGTATAGCTGGAGATTATCAGCTGGATGAATATGGTGACAGGGATCTCATATTTTCTTTGATCTACACTAACAACAACAATGAGGTATGTCACAGATTTCAGACATATCACTCTAACTGTGGAACTGTGGAGTGATTATTCATTTAAACTGACTTCTTTTGTACTTAATACAAGATTCTTTATGAGTTCAACACATCCACCAACCACACACAGCTAAAGGACAGCAATCCTTCCTTCATTTGGCCTCATCTCCGTCTGCCTGAAGACCAGCCCGATTCCACAGGTATAGAGGATTCCATCATTTTTCAAAATCATACTGTTTAAGTTAAAGCATCAAGCTTTATTGTATATTATATTATAAAAACTTTATTTATATATTTAGGTTCCAAAGCCGTCATCGTTGTCATAGTATTGTGTACTGCTGTTGTGGGGATCATGGGTACACTTGCCTTCATCTTTTACTGGTTAGAGCGATACTTAAAAAAAAAATAATAATATGATTCTATGAAATTGTATGTAGCAAGATATTTACTATTGTTTATGTATATATTTTAAAGGCAAAATAGATATTACCGTCACATGCAAAAAAGATGGTCTCATATTTCCCCCGAGCTCATTACGCCTTTAGAGTCGAATGAATGGAATATGATCAGTCTGAAGGTAATGCACTGGCATCAAAGTTGATTATTTACTTTTATACTAAAATGTTATTAAAAACAAATTGTTTTTAAAAATGTTACATATTTAATTCTCTCTTGTCATTAGATTGAGAAGGACTCTACACAAAATAGTAGCTACAACCTACGCCGTGCACGTTATGATAAAAAGGTACTGTAAAAATTCTCACTTTTATCTAAAATGATTCCAGTACTCTGAGTTTTTGTAATAACGTTGTTTCTTTATAGATTGTTATCCTTAAGGAATTAAGGCTTACAGATGGAAGCTTCACTGAAAGACAGAGGATAGAGCTCAACGCGGTACTGGGACTTCATTCTCTTCACTGAATAACAAAACACTGACATTTAATCATTTTAAGATTAAAACTTTAAGTAACTTTCTGTTGTTCACAACCGATATCAAAATGCCACTTCCATTTCAGCTATTGAAAATTGATTATTACAACCTGACCAAATTTTATGGGACTGTCAAATTTGACAATGAGTATTTTGGTGTGTTTGAATATGGAGACAGAGGATCCCTTAGAGTGAGTATTACAATGAGCCTCATATAAATGAAGTTCTGATTTAGTAGACAAACCCTATAATATGTTTTTATTTATTCTTTTAGCATGCACTCAATGATAAGATTTCATACCCAGAAGAGACCTTCATGGACTGGCAGTTTAAGATCTCTGTCATGTATGATATTGCAAAGGTAATGGAATGATACAGGTGTTAATTAAAGCAATAACCCCCAAGAAGCCGTGGTTTACAGTGAATTTATAACAACTAAAAAAAACCCTTAGCTGTTATAAATTCATTGTAAACCACGGCTTTACAGGGCTTATTGCTTTTATAAAATGGTTATTCCATATACATAGTAAGGTTTCACAGAATAAAACAGAGCAGCTAAAGTGTAATGATATAAATAAAAACAGTATTCTTCCACCAATCAATGTAGTTCCTCAGAAACAGTTGTGGTTCCAATAAAGTGGTTGCCGAGTAACACACAGAAGTAAAAAAAAGGTGTATGTTTGCAGTGTAATTTACAACAGGTTCAAACGTGGCTCAACCAATCAGAATCAAGGACCTAGAGAAACTGTTTAAAGGAATAGTTCACCAAAAATTTACATTTGCTGAAAATTTACTCACCCTCAGGCCGTCCAATATGTAGATGAGTTTGTTTCTTCATCAGACATGTGAATGGGTGCCTTCAGAATGAGAGTTCAAACAGCTGATAAAAACCACAATAATCCACAAGTACTCTATCCATAATATTGCTCTCTCCGGTGAAAAGTAATCTCATATGAATCAGGAGAGAAATATGCATAGACCAAGCACAGTTTACTATTGAAAACAGATCTAAACAAATATGCTTGTGGGTATTGATGTGAAAGGACAACAGGGGATGGACCTTTTCATTGAAGGAAGTGTTATTATGGATTATAAACGTTTTAAAGTTAAAACGCACTACATGATCATTTTAATGTTTTTTTTTATAGACATGCAGGTTTTGCTTCACAAAACATTATATTGATGGACTTGAGTCGTGTTGATTGTGTATTATTTTCAGAAAATTTTCATTTTTGGGTGAACTATTAGATTAAATTTAAAATGTATTTGCATACGTATATGCTTTGCATATAGCTGTGCCTCGATAGATGGTTTAATATAGGTTATATAATAATAGTTATGCATATGTACTGTACTAACCTAGTTTTTCGCATGAACTCTTTGCTCTCTGCAGGGCATGTCTTATCTCCATGCAAGCAACATTGCAGTCCACGGGCGTCTTAAATCGACTAACTGCGTGGTTGACAACCGTATGGTAGTGAAGATTGCAGACTTTGGCTTCAATACTATTCTCCTTCCCAGTAAAGGTGAAAGGGTGTTTTTTTTTATTATGGAAAAGAATCTTAGTTATTCCTACACTGTTATTTTAAGCAATAGTTATTTGGTTAAACATTTCCTTATGTTAATTTCCCCATATCTTTGTTTCCGCTTGTCTCAGATCTGTGGACGGCTCCTGAACACTTGAGGAAGCAGGGGATCTCTCAGAAAGGAGACGTGTACAGTTTTGCTATCATCTCACAGGAAATCATGATGAGAAAGTGCACATTCTATACAAGCGCCTGCTCTGATAGGACTGGTGAGAGAAAGATTTATAGAAAGCCGCATAAAAATACACATTCACCGGTGACACCTACTGGTGATTTCCCATCATGCATGCATTTGTTTATGCTACATGCAGTGTTTAATTCTAAAAGGATAGTTAAACCAAAAATGACATTTACTCACACAAAAAGTGGAATAATTGAAACAATTTGCTGGTAGTTTTTATCCATGCAATTACAATGAATAGGGAATGAAGCTTTAAAGTTGCCAAAATGTTTTATATTTGCATTATAAAGATCAAAATGGTTGTTTTATGAAAAATATGGTGCAAATTCTACAAACTTACATGAAATATAATTAAAAATAAAAATATTAAAATAATATCATGTGCAATTACATACGCCCCACAGACCTACAATTAGATATTTTATTTTTGTCTACAGATGAAATATTTTAAAGCAGAAATATTTTAGAAAAAGTTTTATATTTAATTTGCTTCAGTTATCTAAATGTTGATGTTTTTCTTTTTTCAATGTAAGGAAGCAACAGGACATATTAAGGCATGAACAACATTTGGACAAGGATCTTGATTTATATTGTGATTTTTCCTGGAGGGACTGATCTTTCTTGTCTCTCTCACCACCTTCGTGTTATATTCTTTTTCTTTTTTTGTCTTCCACCTCCTGTCTAACTCTGACCATCCTCTAGGTTCTATATGACTTATTGAACCTGTTGTGTTTGTTGATGAGCAGGTGTGTTTCATAGACGGATCATATGACATATTTTTTGTACAGTAACTGCCTTTGTATTTACTCCTCTTTTCTGATTTTCATCTTCTCTTTCTCTGCAGCAACCTTTTTCTCTGCCATTTTATGAAAGAAAAGAAATCCATTCTTTCAGCTGATTTTGCTGCTGCATTCAGGCTCCTGTATGTCCCTCATTTTTCCCTTTGCTAGTGCTGAAACAATATTTGCTGCCTGCTCTGTCTTTGTATCTTCTATTTTGTTTGCTTGAATTTTGGGCTTTGTCTTTTCATGTTCTCTTTTATTCGTATGTGTGACTTTTGCTCTGTCTGACTCCATCTGAGCAAGCTTTGCTTTTGCAGGTGGTGGAGTTGCATATTCAGTCTTTCGCTCCTATTTTTCTTGTCTCAGATCCACTTCTACGATCATTTCACTCTCTCACAAAATCTCATGCTTTTCAGGAGTTTCATCTTCAACCTCTTTCCTTCTTTATTGTCTCTTCCTCTGCCTTGGTATTGTGTGCACTGCTGGTGTCCATCCAAGCAAGTGTTGCCTGCTTTTCTGCTGTGGTAGAAGAACCTGGAAATATTTTCACTCCAGCAAGTGAAGTTTGGTATTCAGGCTCCTCTACCTGAATCATCAGTGGTTCTGTTGCAATGGAGAAATCTGCCAATATTTCCAGTTCAACAAGAGAGTCCTCAGAGGCTCTCTTTTCCTCTAACTTTATATCTTCTGGAGGGATCTAGATGGGCTCCTTCTGAATGCTGTAACATTCAGGTTCCCCTTACTGTCTTTTCAAGTGGTGTCATTGCATGAAGAAGCCTAGGTGACAGAGAACTTTTCTCAGCAATGTCATTTTCACAGTGGAACAAAACAGATTCAATGGATGAACAATTTGGCACTTTCCCAAAGATCAAATATCACTAGCAAATATCAATGCTATGATATATCTGCTAATGATGCAGTAGATGGATTAGATATCCAAAGATTAGATCAGAAATATCAAGACTGATGTCACTACTAAGCTCTATTTTTTTCCTGAACTGAACTTTACCAGACTGATGCTCAGCATTCCAAAAAGTAGTGTTGGCAGTATTAAATATGTAATAATAGTATATTACTGACGGAGTGTTTTGTAATAGAATTCCAAATACCAGCAGCTATTACGCCAAAGAATCGTTTATTTGAGTCTGCTCCTTTTAGTGAATCATTTCACTCGGTGGGGAGGAGCATTCTCAGATTTGGATTAAAGATAAAGAAGGCAAACTATTTTTTTTTTGTGGATTGACTTGCACGGATAAATTGTTCACCTCAAAAAGAGCAATTTGCGCTAACAAAATAAATATAGTCAATTTTGATTACATGCGGACTTTATCTGCAAACATATTATGGTATTTTTATGCTTCAAAAACTTACATACAGCACTTTTAATATTTAAGTTGATTATGTCATTAATTTACTCATCCTTTGGACTGGTAGTGTATGTTTAACACAAGAAATTCAGGCAGATCTTGAAATTGTTTTCGGTTTAGAACAATTCCTTTTACTGATCCACTTTCTTTTTCTTTTTCTTTTTATTTATTTATATTTTTTTTTTAACCAGAGAAACTGGCCAGAGTGCAATTCCCTAGTATGACATTCTCTTTCTTCAGACCTGATCTAAACTTTGAGAACGCTAGTGAAAGAGAACAAGAGGTATGTATGTGTGCATCATGCATATGTTTATCTCATACACAAATTGTTATTTGTACTAATGGCAGCCAAATAATTATGCAAAGCAGCCAAAACATACAGGTAGTTGATATGTAATAGCCTGCTGTTGGACATGTGTGCTAAGCATTCAGCTTTTATGATCTTATATTATTTGAAATCTTGCTTGGAATATTTGTGCTTTTAGAAATGAATCTTCTCCCACCACAGGAACAATAAATTAGTTAGATGAATTAGTTGATTAGTTTAAAAATGGTTGGAAAAACAGTAAGATGGGCAGCACTTTACAATAAGGTCTTATTTGTTAAAATTAGTTAATGCATTAAATAACATTAACAATGAGCAATATATTCTTACACCATTTTTTAACCTTTGTTTGTTAGTTAATAAATATGTTCATGCTAGTTCGCAGTGTATTAACTTATGTTAATGATCTTAAAAATGTATTCGTAAATGTTGATCATGTTGTTCATTCTAACTTCATGCTAACTAATGTAGTTAACTAATTAACTATCAAGTGAAAAACTTATTGTGAAGTGTTACACATTTTCCTTTATACTATATATACTGTTGATAAAAGATAGGCATGTCATCTACTACACAAGACAAGTTTTTCAAGCTAAATCAGGTAACAATCAGTCCCATATTACATGGTTCTCATTAATCTGTTTCTCCAGGTGTGCATGCTGATCAGAAATTGTTGGGACGAAGACCCAGACAGAAGACCAGATTTCAAAAAGATAGAAAACACTCTATGGAAGATTGTCAGGTCACCTTTATATGCTTTTGTTCAACCAGTGAAAAATCTTATAGAGATTGTAACATGAAATAAATACATTAGACTACATGAGGACCATCTAAAACTCCCATTAAATAATAATTTTCTCTTTTTAATAAATGATTTCCTGATTTGATTTTGAATAGTCTGGACAACCAGGAACATGAGAGCTACATGGAGAACCTGATCCGCCGGCTGCAGATGTATTCCCGTAACCTGGAGCGGCTGGTTGAGGAACGCACAGCTCTGTACAAGGCTGAGAGAGACAGAGCGGACTGCCTGAACTTCATGCTTCTGCCAGGGTCTGAACACAACCAACAGAAAAACACTGCAGAGTCTTATATGTTCATGCCTATGATATATAAGTAATGTATTGTTTATTGTTATATTTTGATGTTTTTTTAATTTTTGTTATTGTACTTTACATAATTACCATTGCTGTCATCTACTGCTCAGTATAGTTAAATGTAGCCTAATCTTTAAATAATTATCAATATTAGCAAATTTTGCATTCTAAGCGCATTTTTTTGTGTGTTTTATTGTTATTTAGATACAATTGTGTAGACTTGAATAAAATTACTGCCAGCTAATTAATCAAATCATTAACTCTCAATGTTTCAGGCCTGTTGTGCGCTCTCTAAAGGAAACAGGAAAAGTGGAACCTGAGCTCTTTGACGAGGTTACCATTTACTTCAGCGATATTGTGGGTTTCACCACACTGTGCCACTTCAGCACACCCATGGAAGTGGTGGACATGCTTAATGACATCTACAAAAACTTTGACAGCATTCTTGACAATCATGATGTCTATAAGGTATTTCAGAGAGATGAACAGTGGGTTTTGTTCACTATGTTACTATTAAAGGGATACTCCACCCCAAAAAGAAAATTTTGTCATTAATCACTTAACCCCATGTCGTTCCAAACCCGTAAACCCGCTCTGTTCGTCTTCAGAACACAATTTAAGATATTTTGGATGAAAACCGGGAGGCTTGTGACTGTCCCATAGACTGCCAAGTAAATAACAGTGTCAAGGTCAACAGTGTCATTTTGGGGTGAAGTATCCCTTTAATCCAGTAATTCCAAAGTGACATGTTTGTGTATCTCTTTCAGGTGGAGACGATTGGTGACGCATACATGGTGGTGTCTGGTCTTCCTCGACGCAATGGGAACAGGCATGCAAAGGATATCTGCTGCATGGCACTGGACATCCTGTCCTTCCTGGGCACATTTCAGTTACAGCATCTGCCTGGGATACCCATGTGGATCCGCATCGGTGTGCATTCAGGTAACGGCCAGTCATTTATTGTACTCTGTTCTTATAAGTTTTCCAGTATTGCAGAGGGTATTTCTTAAAGTTACAGCAGATGATGGTTGTCAATGGAGTTCACATATATTATTTTATTTTAATTTGTTATAATGTAAATGAGGATTCCTTTTAAAAGTGAATTAAGAACGACTAAATGATAATATTCCATTTGCATATCACTTGGTTATAGACATGAAATGTGAAAAGATTGTTTAGACTCAGAAAGACATCTGACTGGTAATAATAAGTTATAAGTAGACCCTCGGAAAATGATTCAAAAGCCACAGTCTGTAATATGTTTGTCTAATGCGCACAGGGCCCTGTGCTGCTGGTGTAGTTGGAATTAAAATGCCCAGATACTGCCTGTTTGGAGACACTGTGAACACGGCATCTCGTATGGAGTCCACAGGTCTACGTGAGTAGTGCTTCTTTTAACTAAATGCAGTTATTTAGTACTTTCTATTCATCAAAGAATCCTGATTTTCACAAATATATTAAGCAGCACAACTGTTTTCAACACTAATAATAAGAGATAAACATCAAATTAGCTTATTAGATTTATGTCTGAAGGATCACGTGACACTGAGGACTGGAGTAATGGCTGTTGAAAATTCAGCTTTGCCATCACAGGAAAATATTACATCTTAAAATATATTAAAATAGAAAATGTTGTCATTGTGTGAGCCACACTGGACAAAATAAAAAAAAAAAAAGTTTTTTTTTCACCATGGACATAGGTCTGTTTGTTATATATTTGTTACATATTTCAACAGTAGGTAAAAATGTACTGGGGAAAGTCAACACTGTAGTACACAAAAAGGAAATAAAGATTTTTATTTTGTAGAAATTTGTTACATGTAATCTGAAATGTCACCATCGCTTATTCTTTTTTTCTTCCCCTTACAACACCACACATTCTTACATATCTTCCTATTGCTCTTCCACAACAAGCAACTGTGAATATTCGTAGTTTACATGTAACACAAATGTAATATACAAATATAAACATATTTATACAGCACTGCTGCAGTTGTGATGTTCATCCTCGTTTAAAAAATGGTAGTGATTGTGCTGGGCAAACTCTATATATGTTTCAAAACTTGATTGATTGGCAAGATTGTGATCCCCATTGGATTACAATGGCAAGCAGGGGTACAAAGGGGCAGAAATTTTCAAATGAATTTGTAGAATCTTCCAAAAGTTTGAAAGAAAGCACTAGTTTTAACTTAAATAAATGTTAGCCAACTTTTGAGTGGTACTGTACATCTGCTCTCAATCTTTCCCTGACCAAAGCATTGTGAGAAATCCCTCTACTGCTATTCTGTATTTTATTCTACATTGACCTTTTCACCCCAGCACTACGAATTCATGCGAGTCAGTCAACTATCAACATTCTCCAGCGCACAGACTGCAAGTTTGAGTATGAAAAGAGAGGAGAAACTTACTTAAAGGTGTGTGATCATTGTCTCTCAGTTTTGTTTTAATGATTGTTCTCATCAGTGTTATTAAATGAAATAGTTTGTATTACAATAACAGCACTGGTCCTCATATACATTACAGGGTAAAGGAAAAGAAACAACATACTGGTTGACGGGAGTTACAGGGCAAAATTACAATCTGCCAACACCTCCAACAGCGTGAGTTCAACATTTTAGGATCTTTATCAATCCTCATAACTCGACTGTGAATTAATTTCTTATATGGATTTCATTATTGTGAACTCTCCTCCTGGCAGGGAAAACTTCCAGAATCTGCAGCAGGACCTGTCTCAAATGATAAAGACGTGTCTAGAGAAGCGGCCCTCCAGCTTGAAGAGAAAGACCCTTTCAGCACGTCACAGGAAGCTCAGTGTGGAAGTGGAAATGGATTGCACAGAGCAGCCAGAGTATCTCCACCTGGCCACCGGTGACAGTTTTAGCACATACCTGTAAATCCAACACTGCCACATGTGCATCTGGACCAGAAAACCTTTCTTGGGTTTCAGTGTAAATGTAAAAATGTAAATACTGTACATTTGGATTTATTATTACAGTTATCGAACATTATTAGTTCAAGTGTTGTAGAAATTGTTCAATATTTTTCTTTCCAAAAAACTTCTAATTGTCCATCTTAAACTGATTTGACACAGCAATAAGCTAAACTTTAAATGCAACAGCATTAATACATTTAACTGTGTGGCATTATTAAACACTGTGCAACAAACTGCAGTATATCTGATGTTATTCAGTGTAACAGTATGTTTCATACATGAGATATTTCATTTTCATGTAAATGTTATAATGAACAGGATAAACGCTTCAGACAGCAGAATATTTTTTGAAAAAACTCTAAACTTTATTTAAATCATTTTGATAACTATTTACACAGCAACGCTGCTTGGACATCTAATTCATGATTGTTTTCTGTGCTAAAAGATATTCTCTCAGCTGAAGAGACAAACATTAATCTAGTTTTCTTTGGCATACATACACTACAGTACTAAGGGTCTCCCGGTTGCAACAAAAACAAAGTTCAGAAAGCCATTAGTAATTATTACTAAACATTTTCTTAAATTGAGGGTTTGTTTCAACAGGCAGATGTGATTTCAATGCTAATCAAAACTTATGAATTATGCAATATGTATGAATTAAAGTACATAATTATACATCTAAAGTACATGTATAAAGAAAAAAAATGAAATAAAACAAAATTTTAACACCAAGGAAAAAAGCTAATACACATCCCAAATTTAATAAATAAATATAATGTGAGAGCTCAGAGTGGAATTATGGTATAAACAATGCACATAAATATAACATTTGTCAAAAACAAAAGAAAGCGGAGACTTCATTTTGATGACAATATAACATGTAACAAAGGCATTAAAAATAAAATCAGCATTGTGTCTACAGAATAAAATTCAGTATAAACCATAACATTACCTGTGCCCTGACAAACAACATAATCTGACATTTATTAGACTAAAATAAATACAGATGGATGGCACAGTATGATTACAAAAAAAGGCCATATAAAAGGATGCTATTAACACATACAAAATAAACTTGAAAAATAAAACATACTTCTGGAATTCAATGCAGTGATAACATTTGTTCAACACACCAGTACAAATTTAAAGATATTACTATAGTGTACAGCACTGACACACTAGTAAGATAACTGTTGCATCAAAACTTTTGGATTCTACATCAGTCTACACAGTTAGAGTTTGACATCTCATCTCTTCACTATTCTGTGTCTAGAAACAATTATAGTCACAGTTCTGGAACATAGTGGTAGGAAATGGGGACAGAATAAGAACTAATTAACCCAGTAATGCACAGAGCTACAAAATTGTGTTTGCAAACACCACTTTCCTCTGTATAAATGTCACATTTAAAAATTAATTTTACTGCATTAAATAGGAAATATCAAACCAAGTGGCATCTGCAAACAAATGAAGCATGACCTTTTCTCAGAACAAAGCATTTCTTTATTTTTAATCAACTGGTCTCATGGCTATTTTATATATATATATATATATATATATATATATATATATATATATATATATATATATATATATATATATACAGGGCTCCAGACTTCTTTGCGACCAAAAATATTAATTGCTGAATGAATCTTTTGCTGAGATCGCCACTGGCGACTCTATAAATTTACATGCTATGATTTAAAGGGTCATATGACGTTCTAAAAAGAACATTATTTTGTGTATTTGGTTTAATGCAATGTTTACGCAGTTCAAGGTTAAAAAAACACATTATTTTCCACACAATGTACATTATTGTTGCTCCTCTCTGTCCCACCTTTCTGAAATGCATCGGTTTTTACAAAGCTCATCGTTCTGTAAAGCGCCGATTGGCCATCTATCCAGTGTGTTGTGATTGGCCGAGTACCTTAAGTGTGTGACGGAAATGTTACGCCCTTTACAATAAATGGAATATCAGCTTTCATGGTGGCGATGGCAACAATACTACAGCGAGAATAAAAGTTACACCTTCTTTGTGTAAACATTTGGGCGGTGTTATGCAATTCTTCCCGTAGATTTGTGAGGGCATGTTTGAATGAGGCATTTTAAGAAGACTTTTAGAAAGAATATCTCTTTGGGTTTGAGATTTTAATCTTTCCAACTTTAGGGATCTTATATGTGCACAAACAGCTTGTAACACTCCAAACATGAAATCGCGTCTTATGACCCCTTTAAAAATTTGCATACAATGCTTTTTTCCTGATTATTTTGCGATCACATCTTTTGTTATGTTGACATAATAAACTGAGATGATGCGCATTAAATTTTAGTGAAAATTGGTTCTCATCTCTGCTGACCACCAGTGCTGATGGCACACCTGCTAACTTGAACAAACTACAACAGGTAAAGCTGTCAGCTATGTGGATATTGGCAATATCATTAACAATTATCGTTTTTAATCGATACTGTGGCTTCTCAAGATCTTTAGTCTATACGCCATGTTCTGTTGATGTGTGAACTTCATATTGATGCATTTGCCGTCCAATAATCGCAAGCTTTATGCTCTGTTGCATTTTAATAAATATCAAGCGGCACGTGAACCAATCATATCTTTCTCTTTACTACTATAGTACGAAATGAACATGAAGAACGTCAAAAGGTAGGCTATTTTATAAGATAGCTTATAAAACGGATAGTTCCGGTCCTTGATTATGATTGGTTGAGCCACGTTCAAAGCTTTTGTAAATTACTCTACAAACTTACTCTACAAATTTGTTTCTGTGTGCTGCTCGGCAACCACTTTGTTGCAACCACTACGGTTTCTGAGGAACTACATTGTTTGGTGGAAGAATATTTGTATTAATATCATTACATTTTATTTGCTTTGTTTTTTTTTTTTTTGTGAAACTTTGTTACGTATATGGAATAACCGTTATATAAAAGCAATAAGCCCCCAAGAAGCCGTGGTTTACAGAGAATTTATAACAGCTAAGGGGGTTTTAGGCACTCCGGTCTGTGTCGTGCCTAACAACGCCCCTTAGCTGTTATAAATTCACTGTAAACCATGTGTTCTTGGGGCTTATTGCTTTATTACAGTACAACGTCAATAGCTCCTTAATTTATTTATTTTTTTGTCTGGAGCCCTGATATGTGATATATGAAACCAGTTTCCCATGGTTAACATAAGTGTCCTATTAAAGTAGCTACAAAATCCTAATAAACTTAATTGCTTAAGAAGTGTGCTTGTGCTATCAGCCACTTGGTTTGCTATATCATGCAATCACACTCATCCATGTTTAACTATGACTTAAGTGTCCAAATGTGTTTTGGGGGCACTGTATCTTTGCAAATTTGTGCAAAATTTTTAAGCATATTTAATAATAAACAAGCTTAGGCATGCAAACCAGCCCACAGCACATAAAAATCCCAAAGAATGCTAATTTGCACAGCTGTAGGCTAAAGGGAGCAAAAGGTGCTTGATCATTTGTTGAATTGAGGCATGTTGATTTGAATGATTTTGACTGCCAGGCTTTGTTCCTTTGAAAGAAATCTAGCCTTCAAACAAAACACATTAGCAAGCGACAGTATCATATTCCAGCACATTATCTGAACTTCATTTTAAGTAAACTGAACCCAAGACCTATTAAAAATCCATATACAGTATACAAACACAACCAGAACCACAGTATCCCAGTGACCTCTAATGACACCCTGACCTTCTAGCTGGTGCCAGCGACTATCAAAATGAACTGCCGCAGACTGTAAATGGGGCTGAAGTGCACTGCTGGTGGTCTGCCAGGGTGACAGTGCTGGCACTTTACCCACAGCTGATGCTAAATGGAACAGAACATGATCTGTTCATGTAGCAGAGCCACCCTTCATCTGCAATAGTAAATGTGCAAAACCTAAACTCTAAATACTAAATAACCGATTACTCTCTCATAACCACACAGTCTTTCCATCATTGATGACAATGTATTTCCTGACTAAACCAGACTAAGTTCTTTACTTTTTGTTTAAACGCATTATATTATCTGAAGTTGTATCCCATAACTAGGCTGCACTCTTTGGTAACAGGCCATGTACTAAGATAGTAACTGTCTTTCTTTAATACCTCAGGTGACTTTTGTTTTCAGGAACATTTCAATTTAAAACCGACATTTTTTGCTGCTGGATGTGAAGTTTTTGTCTCCCGCTAATACCCGTTGTTCAAGTCAACAAATCTAAAAATGTATGGCTATAAAAACAGCATCATGAGCACATGATAAAATGGATATCTAGAAAAATAAAATTCTTTGTATCCTACATCCGGGATCCATGGATCTGGAACAGCTGCAAGAGAGTTGGAAAAGGCATTATAGACACAGACACTTGTGGTCAATTTTTTAAATAAAAGAATTATATTATATTCAGAAATTATGCATCAAAATGACCTGAAGTGACAAAAACATTTACAGTGTTACAAAAGATTTCATATAAATGCTGTTCTGAATCTCCTGAAAAAGTATCACAGTATCCACAAAAATATTTAATATTTGAGCAGCAAATCTGCAAATTAGAATGATTTCTGAAGGATCATGTGACACTGAAGACTGGAGTAATGGCTGCTGAAAACTGTGCTTCACAACACAGGAATAAATTGCATTTTAAAATGTACTAAAGGTTAATGAAATGTAGTTTCAGATTATATTATGTTTCTATAGGTTAGTTCATAAAGTTTACAAATTTGTTTTGCGCCAGAAAGGTCTAATATTTGTAAAAATCGTCATTTTTACTCTCTGTGAAAAACACCTTGCAGAAATGGAAGTAAAAGCCAACTGCTGTGATTGGCTAACTTCGTCACACCACACCAGCATGTTATGTGTGTTGAAACTCGAGATGGCAAGGGCTGTTTGATCCCAAATATCCAGAGTCAGAGGAAATCAAAACAGCGTAGCAATTGCAACAGTCCGTTTCAGTGTGGAAATTATTTTTGTTTGCTTGATTGCTTAATTTTCGGTATATATACTTGCATTAAATTTTCATTGAAGAGTAATCATACAGTATTTGTAAAAATCTTGTTTCTCAATTTCATGATCCCTTTAAAACAGCTATTTTAAATTGTTATAATATTTCACAAAAGTACAGTTTTTGCTGTATTTTTGATCAAATAAATGCAGCCTTGGGTGAGCAGAAGAGACTTCAAAAACAAAAAATACTACAGACCCCAATCTTTTGAACAGCAGTGTATGTCTACAGAAATATATAATTACTAATAATATCTGATATGAATAGTGTAGAGTGTGAAATATGCGTCCTTGTATATTCCATGTAATACAAATATAATTTTTGCTGAAGATGTGTATATGGGTTGAGATGGAAGTGACTCAATGGCAATTTATAGAAACAAACGCGGTGTTAAAAATTTATTCGGTCATCATTTCTGGTCTGATGACCTGTGCTAAAAATCCAATTTTAAAGCTATATTTATTCAAGGTGCACAATAGTTTGTCTGCACACTTATGAATTGTATTTAATGGACGGGAAAGCCATGCTTGGGAGTTGCTAGGAGGTGAAGGGTATTTCATTTCAGTGCACTGTTCTCATAAAAGGCAAGTAAAACTACAAACTTGCATTTTTTTTACAGTTTAATATAGTTGTTCTACTGTTGTTTCTTTGTGATCGTTTAATTTGGTGCACTGAAATGCAATTTACCGAAACCCTCCGACTACTAAAATTCTGTGCATCTACCACTAATACAACCAACATGACGGGATTTCCTCACCAATTCCTTTGACACAAGTTTCTGCTAATCTCTAATCCACTCATTGGGGGTGGCATTTCTCTCTCCCACTTCCTCCTCCTCCTCTTCCTCCCTCGCGCCATCTTCCTCCTGTGTGTCCGAGGTCTAGTTGTGTTATGAGTGGACAACAGGGTGAACAGAAACCGGAGGGATTGCAGCACAACAGATGATGGCATAGTAAAAAAAAAAAAATGAAAAAGTATTATGAATATGTGAAGAGTAGGTGTGCGAATGGATAAAAGGCTATTGATGTGGAATGAGATGAAGTGATGCAGATTTTGTAGGTTGTAAGCATGTTTTTGAGGAATTAGTCACTGTGCTTTACAGTGTTTGTGAGCAGGCACGGAGAGAATAAAATGAGTTTATTTGTCTGTAGGTGCTCCAACCTTAGTCTTGTGGCTCTGCTCTGTCCCCAAACCTCCACCTGGGGTATGCAGCTCTTTTGACACCACACAGAGAAATTCAGCCTGGTCCTCTGTTCCATAGCTGTAAGATGAGCCAATGTTCACCATCGAAAAGCAAGGAACAGCCAAGAAAAAGAGAGAGAGGGCTTTCATTATGACACTTACTTGAGATTAGAGGAAAGGGGTAAGGAAATAAAGGAAAACATCAAGATGGATCCAATGTCTGGTCAGCCGTACCAAAAACATCTTCATTGCTTTCATTAGCGACAGGTCAGGTTGGTCAACCTTAGTTTCTCTTACATCAACCGATTAGTCGATTGATGAGGTTTTCCTAGTTTTCTTTTCCTAGTTTGATTTAGCTCCAATTTTTTTTATGGCTGTGCTTTAAAGCAAAATAATTAGTGGACATCTTCTCAGAGAGGAGTTAAGTGTGTTGATAGGGCTGATAGTGTGGTCAGTCGCGAAATTACAAGGTATGTTATTCCTCGATAACAACCGGTTAAAGCTAATAACACAGGCTCATCCAGGTAACTGCAGTCTTGCTGGGAACATTTTTTTCTTGGTGGAAGCTTTGTGTTTGGTTATCTAATAAAATACTCAATTCAATATTATGTGTATAATTATTTAATTATGTCATCCTGGTATTGCGGACTCGCTCTCTTGTTTCATACAAACGAAGCTGCTGCCATTTTGCGACAACTGTTTTTTACACTGTAATGGATTATACGATGACTAACAAACTGGTAAGATTGTAAAAGTGTTTAGTCTTAAATCAATATCTTTTATCGCCTAAATTATTTATGTGGTGAAATGTTGTGCAATAAGTGGTATGACTGCACCATATCCTTTAAATTTCCATCTAGTTTAAACTTGCCACTTGCTAGCAACTACTTTTTTTACAGAAGCTTTGCTCAATATTTCATGTCTAATTATTTACTTAGGTGGCAAGTAACCATTTAATAAGCAGGATAATGTACATCCAGCCGGCTGTTATCGCAAGACAATGCTATGTACATTATCCCTTACTTAGCATTGATATATTTAAATGTTTAATGTTTTAAATGTTTTTCTATGTACATATGCAGATGGATGTTGCATCATGTCTCATGCTGTTTTTCAGTGTCTCACATCATGAGCACTGCATTGAAAGAGGATAGTTTGCCCAAAAATTAACATTCCGTCATAATTTACATGCTCATGTCATTCCAAACCTGTATGACTTACTTTCTTCTGTGCAGCACAAAAGTATATTTTGAGAAATATCTGTTAGTTTGAATTTGTTCATGCAATGGAAATGGGCACCAACGTTGTTCAGTTACAAATGTTCCACAAAAATTCTTTTGTCTTTCACACAAAGAAAAAAGCAATGCATGCAGGATTGGAACGGTATGACACTGAGTAAAATGACAATTTTCATTTTTGGGTGAACTGTCCCTTTAAGAAACACATCTGATTGGTATATGGTGGATGATAAATCAGCCTTATTACTTCAAAACATGTAGTTTTCCTGCTGTCTTTTGTGCACAATATCAGTGGGGATATGCAAAACTAAATATTGACAAAGTTGGAATAAAATCATATAATTTGTCATTTTACAAAATAAAGAGGGTTTGGTGCAACTGACCATGTTAAAATCCAGTTGAATGCAAATGTCAAAAAGTTTAATTTCACACTTTAGCTACATTACTGGACTCTGAATCTGAGGGGAGAATTGGACACTGGGAGCATGAGGATCAGGGGAAGGGAAATCGACTCAGTGTCAGTCCAACCCACAGTCCAGAGCAGTCCGGGGCGGGGTTTTCGGCAGGCGCGCACGCTGACCTGCTCAAACTTCCAGCCGTCCGACATGGTGGACACCATCTGGGTCAGCTCCTCTTCCTGACACTGCAACACCCGGTACACGTGCTTTGGTGGTACCTGCTGTATAAGAGACGGAGAGAGAGGGTGAAGACTGGTGAAGTGTAAAAAAGGAATGTGGTGGGAAGCAGAGGATGATGCCAAAAGGCAAGTACGGAAAGAAAAGCAAGAGTGGGCGGGAAACCGATGGCTGCTGCATAAGCACACAAATACAGTCACTAATGTACAGCAGAAACTGAGATGGACAGAAATACAGTGCTGAGAAAGTGAAGAAGCTGAAAAAATGGATACTAATGAAAAAATGCTATTTCTTTAGAAAATGAAGCTACATGGAGGAATGATAAAGGCCCTGCTCATTACCTGTGTGGCCTTGGAGTCTCGCTCAAGGATCCTCTCTTTGATTAATTTAATCAGCGGTGTGATGTTGTAGAACTCTGCCTCCTCCAAGACACCTGAAGGCACAGACATACTTTGTTTTTAAAAACTTGGATTTGGTTACAGTTACATGTTGTTTCGACTAGATATGCTCCAATATTGAAATTCCAAATAAATTAAAAACAAAACACTAAAAACTAAAATGAATTGCTTTAAATTCAACAAGTGAATTAAGGCATCACTACATTATAATGTACAGCATGAAAAACATTTATTTTGAGATTTGCTAAATCTGATATTCAACAGTGTTTTTCAATTATTAGTGTTTTTAAAGTGAGCATTAGATGAAGGCAAGGAAAATCTAAATGTAAAAAAAAGGGAAATGAGAATGTACAATTAAATCTAACAGTGCTGTTAACTAGAAGTATTAAAAAAAACATTTTCATAATTTAAAAATAATACTAATAAAATTAAAAATAAATAATAGATGACAAACCTTAAATTAAACGAAAATGTGCAATTTTATCATGGCAACTAACTGAAAGTACTAACATGACTAAAACTGAAATAAAAAGTAATAAACTAAATAGAAAAAACAAAAACATTTTAAAACTGAAAATATAAAAATAAAAACTAATTCAAAATATATATAATATTATAAATACTAATAAAATAACAGTACCAATAAATAGAAAATAATGAAGATAATCATATAGTACCAATGCATCCCTGGTTATATTGTGTTATTTAATATATATTATAGTTAATATTAAAATAAGGCAATGCATTTTAAAAATGCATAGACTGACAACAGTTAAGAAAGTTAAATAACAGACCTTCTTCTGCCAACTCCTTGTTATAAACCAGCTTCCCATGTCGCAGATAGTTGAGTATGGGACCAAAATAGGTAGGGTCTCGGTCAATCACATAAGCACCAGTTTCATCCTACACAAACAGATCACAGCTCTCTCAATCATTAGATGTTTCATTATGTGCCATATAAATGTATAAATATCATTTCATCAAATATGTAGGCCTAATATCATTTAAAAATAAATTAACATTGTTTAATAATGATGTGTTTAACATTTTACTATTAAATATTAAAACAGTAAAATAACTATTTAATATTAGATATTGTTAATATATAATAATGTTGTGAATGTTGTGTTTTGTTTTTTTATATTAATTTTTAAAACAGTAAAATAACTATTTAATAGGATGTACAGGATGTAGGGTTGTGCCGAAAGACGATAGTTTATCTGCACTAAATATAATACATTATAATACATTATAATCTGCATTGTAATACTTTATAAAACAGAATGCAATAATAACTTATTGAGTGTAAATTAAAATTTTATTTCAAATTATTAAATGGCCATCTTATTGGGACAAAAGCCCTCCCTACACCTACCCTAACCCTACCCGATACTTTATTTTAAACTTTTTGATTATTTCCTTAATTTGTATTACAAATAAATGCTTTTGATGAAATTTGAAATTTGAAAAGGGAGAAAAAAGGTTTACCAAAAGGCAGATCTGAACCCGAGTCGCTTGCGTCAAACAGAGTATGGCACAAGCTTTACCATCTACGCCACTGTATCTGACTACTGATGACCAGCTTTTGTAAATGTTGACTAGCCCAATCACACATTGGTGGTTGAAGTTAGTGTAAATTGCCACTGCCAACAAGGTGGACTATTTGCACTTAGTGTAAATAGACACTCTGATTTTTTTATTTTTTTTATTCAACTGTTAACCTGTTAACTGTCACCGGGGTCCGAACGAATTTTGCTTGCTCAAAGAGTTTAGTTGTTCAGTAGTAAGGGCATTGGTCAGGGAGTTTGCCATTTTAAGGGCTGTCTCAATCGCAAAATCCTTCCAGTGCACTGGAACGTTTGCTCCCTGAAAAATCCCACAATGCACTGCAAAATCTAGGAACCATCGTAAATCCGGTGATGACGTTCTACTATGTTGTCCGTTGACGTTGTACGTAATCATGTCACTGGAATTCAAGTGATCGCTGCCCCATGTGCAGTGAGTCAGGGAACTTACCAGTGACCGAATTCATGTACACGATCTACTGATTCACGAGCTCGGGAGCAAAGGAGCTGATTGAGACGCACCCGAAGAGATTTATTCATCATAGAGTGTAGATTCACTGATTAAAATGGGAGTGTTTTTAAAGTGCATAAACTCGCACTAGACTGAGCTTGTGATGATGTTCTTTAGTCATGTAATGTTCTTTGCTCATTTTCTGTAGCTGCTTTTTTTAAATAACTGAGTAAATGTAAGCATTATAATTAGTACTTTGCGATGTTTCTCTTAATTTATCATGTTAAATACAAATTCAGTCATATTAAAAACATTAGGCAGCTTTTAGTGTTACCCTGGAGTTGGTTCACTTTCCAGCAATGAAACCAAGTAATAAATAATGAAATACATTATTAGCATGATAATATCGCGTATCGGCGAACTCACAATATGACGATATAAAAAAAATTGAGCATATCGCCCAACACTAATAGAATGCTCTGAACAGTACATAACCCCAGGGAATAAAAATGTGACTTGGCACAAGAGAGAAAACAACATTAAAGGGCATGTGGAAAGTGGCAGTGAGCACAGGTCACATTAGCATGGCCACAGCATTTGTCCCAGAATGGCTGAAGGTCTCCTCTCAGCAATGAATTAACCTTAAGGGCTCGGCACAGCTCTAGCAAGAGCAGGACATCATGTAGGCAACAACATGCCCGACAGAGAACATTACACAACTGAGCCCAGGGCATGAGCACTCAGAACCCACAAAGAGCCACAAGAGAAAAAGGGAGTGCACAGAAGCACACAAGGGTGAAAAAGGTAAAAAGAAAGAGTAAGATGTTGGCAAGACTGAAAAGAGGCACTGCAATGTTATAAAACCACCATAATAGAGAAAGAAGAAAGCATAAATGAGATAACTCACTGCAGATTCACAACATGAAAAACATACCTACACAAAAAGTTATTTATCATGTAACCTATAGCATAAATGAACACTCACCAATCACCAAGTAAAAACAGTAATATTTTATGGCATAATTACCATTTAAAATAACTGATTTTTATCTGAATTTATTTTAAAAGGTAATATATTTCTGTTATGGTTAAGCTGAATTTTCAGCAGCCATTACTCCAGTCTTCAGTGCCACATGATCCTTCAGAAATCATTCTGATATACTGATTGGTGCTCAAGAAATATTTCTTGTTATTATCAATAACAAGTTTAAATAGAAAGTTCAAAAGAACAGCATTATTTGGAATAGAAATCTTTAGTAAAATTATACATTTCTTTACTGTCACTTTTGATCAATTTAATGTGACCTTGATAACTAAAAGTATTATTATTATTATTCATTATTATTGAACAGTATTATATAGTATAAAATATTAATGTCTGGTAAATTTTCTTATTTCACCTTCCATTCATTTTGGACCCTGCTTGACTCACTCTAGATTCACAACATGGACATGAACAGCATACATACTAGCATACACCAAACAAATGATCACATACAGAGTTGAAAAGCATCTAAATATTTCCATAAGCTCCATAAAATCTCACAGACAGAAGTAGCCAAGAACATCATTTGCACATGCACACATGCACACAAAGTCCATTTTCGAAACAGCAAGTGCAGCAGACAGCCTCACACTGGACATGACTAGACTTGACAGCAGGCATGACAACACCTGCGCATGACTCCTGCAGTGCGTCAGAAGAGACAAGCTGTCCCTCCGCTCGGGATTTCACAAGAACAAGAGAACGCACAGGGGACTTACATAATTCTATATGCTTTATATAGAATATGCCTTAAATGCACAGAATTCAGCCGTCTAATTTCAAATTCATCCATCCGTGCTCATCTAGCGTTAACATTTAACTCTGCAGTTGCACAAGGAAGTATAAGAACCAGGTCCCAATGGGAAACTAGCTGCATCTCATGGGAAATACCTGGTAGGCAAACAAAGAGCTTATTAATTTCAAAACAGAACTGCATAATAACCTGTGCCATGTAAAGCCTCACAGCATGCTATTAGAAAGCTGGAAAAACAATTTGAACTTCATCAATTCTGGCTTATGTTAAAAGCACATTCTCAGTCAAGATGTAGGGAAACTACCTAATAATATTCACTGTAATAATAGTCAAAACCTCCTCATGACAAAAAAGTAAGACACGTCTTAAAGGGGTAGTCCACCCAGAAACTAAAAATCTGTCATCTTTTACTCACCCTCATTTTATTCCAAAATCATGAGACTTTCTTTCTTTTGTGGAACATAAAAAAAGATATTTTGAAGAATGATAGTAACCAAACAGTTTCTTTCCCACTGACTTCCATTGTATAGACAAACATACACACACAAAACAATTTAAGTCAATGGGAACCAAAACCGTTTGGTTACCAACATTCTTCAAAATATCTTTTTTTTATGTTCTACAGAAAAAACAAAGTCATACTTTATATTTTTAATTTTTCCAGTCAGAAATTCTCAATTACAAACAATTTTCTGGCTCAACACAATGTTTCTATAAACTTGAACTCTTTAAATGCATGTAAACTACCAGTGAAGAACAGACCAGGCCAGGAATAGAACAGAGAAGCCTCCATAGATATTTTTGTGCAGAGGGCTGGGAGTCTTCAAGGTTCCATGACTCTAATCTCATTAGAAGAGTGACGTGAGCAGCGAGAGAGCACAAAACACCACAGTAATAACCAGTAATAACTGAGCTGTGATGGGAGACTGTCTGTGCCTCATCACTTACTGTGGGGATGGAGGTACTTTGAGTGTGGAATAAGAGGGAATATAAGAGAATAGCTTGGGAGGGGGTGGATACTGTGAAGGCAGAGTACCATCTGTTAAGTCAAATACTTTTTGTATGCCTTAGTGCTTTAAGATTAAAAGAGTAAATGGGAGCTTAAAAAAAAATCATACTGTATATGCATAAAACTCACAACATTTCAACCCAAAAATCACAAAGAAAAACATCAAATGTAAAACAGAAATAGGTACCTTATTGCAGGCTGTACTGGAAATATTGAAAAATTATATTTGGCATCCAATTAGAATTACATCCAGGTTTATTAGATTTTGGCCTTCCGAGCAGACACATAAAGACATCTGCCAACAGGAAATTACATAATATATTAACCTTTCCTGCCAGAAGAAAACATTTTATTTCAGTGGGTCAGTGATAAGACCCCCTTCACACAAGAGTTGGCGTATGGTGATATTTGCTTTGGTCCCACTGGAACTTCTGGCATGTGCTCTACATTCTGACAGATCAGTTTTATCAGATATGGATGCTTCATAAGGATTATCGTAGGCCTCGTTTCACTTTGGTTAAGTTAAGTATCCTAACATTAAATAGATACTCCACCCAAAAATGAAAATTCTGTCATTATTTATTCACCCTCATCTTGTTCCAAACATGTATGACTTACTTTTTTTCTGTGGAACACACACACACACACACACACACACACACACACACACACACACACACATACACACACAAAAAAGATATTTGAGGAAATGTTTAAGTGTCTATACGTATACAATGGATGTTAAAGGGCTCCAGTGTTGTTTGGTCTCCAACATTCTTTAAAATATGTGACCCTGGACCACAAAACAAGTCACAAGGGTCAATTTTTTGAAATTGAGATATCATATATAACCTTGGTTTATGCTTTGTTAGGACAATTTTTGGCCGAGATACAACTATTTGAATATCTGGAATCTGAGGGTGCAAAAAATCTAAATATTGAGAAAATCGCCTACTTTTCAAAAATTTTTGATTTTTGATATAGTTTTGATATATTTACGGTAGGAAATTTACAAAATATATTCATGGAACATGATCTTTATTTAATAACCTAATAATATTTGCCATAAAACAAATGGATAATTGTGACCCATACTATGTATTGATGGCTATTGCTACAAATATACCCATGCTACATATGACTGGTTTTGTGGTCCAGGGTCACATATCTTCTTTTGTGCTCCACAGAAGAAAGAAATGCATACAGGTTTGGGATGACATGAGAGTGAGTAAATGATGACAGAAGGTTAATTTTAAAATGTTAATTATGATTAAATAATTAATTACCTTTAAATTATTCCGATAAAAAAAATTATTCATAAAATTAAAAAGTTACAAATTTAAAAAGTTAAACATTATGGTTTCATCATTATTATTATTATTATTATTAAATCTTTAAATATTAAACATGTAAATTGTCAATAATAATAATAGTTATTATCTAAATGTAAAATATAATTTTATGAGATTCAACCCAGTAAGGGTGTGCTGATTATCCAAGAACGTCCCTCTGTACAAAATCAGTTTCAGCTGGGCCACATTATCTGATAAAGGCATCGTGGAGTAAAATATGGATATTTCTGGCTAATAACTGCGACGCAGCTCAACTGCACAAACACCGTCTGACTGAAGACCCCGCTGCATCATGAATACAGTCATACACTAACATCACTTACCGTGTCAGAATGTAAGTCCTGCTGCTGACACAGTCGGTACAGAAATGAAGTCTGCTCCTTTAGCAGCGTTTGTCGTGTCGTTAGAAACACCGTCCCCCCGACGTTGAGACGGACCCATTTGCCGTTATTGCCTCCGGCAGTATTAACAGCTAAACCGTTTCCTATGATATTTTCAGCGCCGCCGGATTCAACAGCAGTAGATGTGGCTGTTGTGGCTCCTTCGCTTCCCTCGTTGTCTTTGTTGTTATTATTGTTGTTGTTATTATTGTTCAGATTGCTGTGCGTTGCTGAGAGGGATCCCGTTTCCGGTAAAACCTGAGGCGCCGCCGTTTTTCCTTTGTCCTCCGTTGCCATTAGGGAACTACACTGAGGCTGGCGGCCGGTGTGTACGTTAACGGGCTGTCGGTGCGGCTCGGATGCTGTTCTGATGCCGTTCTGTCTCGCGCGGTGAAGGTGAAGCGGCGTGCTGCCGGTGTCGTTCGTATCATAGAAGTGGAATAAGCGCGGCAGTTGATTGGATCGTTTCCTGCGATGTGTTCGTCCCGCCCACTTGCCCGTCGATGCACTTTTGACGCAGAAAGCTGCGCAGATTATAGGATGCTGGATTTATTTATGCATTAACAGCAATGAATATTTAAGATTCTGCTCTATGTCCAGGCCATCGACTTGCTCTTTGGTACATTCTCAAAGGATTCTGATAAAAGGATTGTCAGGTTGTACTGTACACAAACTTAAGTAGGCTAAGTTAGTTGATGTAGATCGAGTGCTGCTGTGGGATCAGTCAAATACCATTTACTCAATTTGTTGTGCTGATAATATAGTTTGTAACGAAATATTCAAGATTGGGAGAGTCAAAGATGAAAGCTTTAAAACTGGCCTTGCAAACCAATGCGATAGACTGCTAATCAGAATATTAAGGTGAATTAGAAGGGTATTAATATTTAATCACTTTAAGCCTTTTTACTATTGGTTTCATACTTTTGACTCCATATATAGGCTAATTAACACATAATAAAATCAAACATCCATTTATGGTGTAAATTCAACATTTATTCAGTCTGTAGTTACAAATTATTATGCTTGCAAAGACAGAAAATAGATTTATATAAATAACATGACATTTACAATCCTTTAATATAATTTATAATTTTATAATTAAAAAATTTGGTAAAAAAGTTTAAGTATTTAGTTACATCACTTGCTCACCAGTGGAACCTCTGCAGCAAATGGGTGCCGTCAGAATGAGTCCAAACAGCTGATAAATACATTACAATAATCTACAAGTAATCCACGCAACACCAGTCCATCTCCAATTAATGTGTTGTGAAATGAGCTCTGTTTGTAATAAACAAATCTATCATTAGAGGACATTTTTAACTTGACAGGTCCTCTATCCATACTATTACTTTCTTCAGTGTAAAAGTACGCTAACACTGCTTAGTCTGACACTGTTCAGCTCAGTTTATCTTAATCTTAAATGACTGCATTGATACATTTTATTGGTAATTTGTTAATATTCATGTCTATGAGCTTTGTCATTAACACAAATTATACAAGTTAGGGCAAATATTTGTTACTGTAGTCTTTTATTGCATAAACATGTCCAGCACTAATTGGAAGTATTATACATTCAGTTGCACAAAATTTTTTATGTGGCAAAAATGTACCCCATGACTTTATGAAGCTGCTGGTAAATATCTGATGCTAAGTCAATTAAATCCTTTCCAAGTCTTGCATTTGTATCCTCTAGACTGCTGTTCATACACTGTACAAAACTACTATCAGTCTTGGCTTGATCTCTGGAACCAAAGAGCAAAGGCTGCATGCTGATGAATGTAAAGTTGTACGTCTGAGGGAGCCCATGATGAGCTGTCCGATTAAAACGGCTCCAAGAGAAAAGTGGAAGACCATTCTGAGTAGTGGGTCCGTTCACAGCTTCAGCTGAAAATATCTGGGCCATGTGATAATCTGTAACCTAAATGCATGTAGCCTCCATTAGAATCACACTATATCTTTACTAGTTTTTATGTACTAATAACACATCGACCAAAATGACCTATTTCTGTACCTTTGTATCATAACACCCCTCTGGATGAGGTCGTCGAAGTCTCAGGTCATTTCGGCAGCAGATGGAATTACAAGGATGCTTCCTTGAATATGGGTCCTTTCTGAAATCTAATATGAGAAAGTGCTGCTGTTCTTTAAAAAAATCAGATTAATAAGAGGGCAGATTATTTTAAAGAAACAGTTTTTAAACTCACCATTGTACCTCATAATGTATTTCAAGGTGTCCAGATTAGTGACTTTTCCCTGGTCCCTGCGGAAAATTTTAGCACGTGGACAGAGGTCATATGAGAAGTCTTCCCCGTACTTTTTCCACATCACACCATAACCACTCATTCGGTAAATGTCTGAGTGGAAAGGTATGTTGTAGGATGCCCAGTAACCTATTGAGATGATTTGTAATGTATATGATCTTCAGGGTGTGATTTTGCTTCCTACTTCTTACATCCTCTCCAATTAATTTCCAATGGACTCATCATACCACTGTTCTTGTTATGAAAATACTCCTCACCATGACGTAGCGCTTGTGACTGATCCGAGTACACCACCAAACCAGGAATCTGCTCCACAACAGTCAGACTCCAATCCTCAATCTGCTTTCCAAGTGAAACTCTTTTCAGATCCAGCACCATATACTGGTTATTGTAGGTCCCTGACAAAATTCATTCAGAAAATAAAAAAAGCCATACATACATATATATATATATACATATATATATATATATATATATACATATACATATTATATATATACAATTTTTGCATATAATGTGCATTGCATCTCTGGCTCACCCGAATTGTGCTTGGAAAATATTTGGGCCCATTGCTTCCCTGTGCAGGCCAGCGCATGTGCTACACGCACCCTTTGCCAGGCAAGCAAAGCCTCTGGGGTCACCAGGGAGAACAGAGAGGAGTTGAACACGTCGTTTGTGGTTTGAGTTACAAGCAATCCTGTTCCCAGCAAATAAAAATCATCCAGAGATGACAAGATCCCTGGAAATGATGCGAGAAACCGTTTAATAGCACTAAATTATTGTTAGTTTGAATTATAAAAGACATACATCTGCCTATAAATACCAGGGTAGCTGCTAAAGGACAGTCGGCTTGTGCCATTATGTTTATTTTTCAAGTCCCAGTGCTTGTAGATTCTCATGCTTGCAGCATAGCTGTACCAGCTGGAGTGACCAAGCAACAGATTCTCATAGCCAGGTAACATCTGCAGATAAAATGGGCAAAAACAAATGACAAGAGGTTGTTGGCGAATGCAATTTCCAACACAGGCAGCCCTAAATACTCAGAATAGTGCTATTGAAACCCCGTGACATGGGATATTTATTGGCAAATTCCTATTACATTTGGTCCCAATTCAGAATATGTGATTACAGTCATGAGGTGAGGGTATCATTTTACCTCTAACCTTGATGAGAGCAGAACAGTGACTCATGCCTGGCATTCTGAAGGAGTCAGAAGAAGAGTTGGAACGCCTTTTGAGAACAGGGATCAAATCTAGCAAATCCCCAATACCATTGAGGAACTGAACCGCAAACATGGACAGAGGCTGGGAGTTGAAATGCAAGCGTGGAGTTTCACTCATTAATACAAATTTATAAACATTTAGGCATGACTGTCAATGAATGAATAAAATAAATTAAAAAGTTCACTTGAGATACTTAGGCCTTTTCAAATGTCTATATGAGTGTTGTCAAACTCTCCGAATGAGATGTACAGTACATCTAAACAGATGCATGCACATTTCAGGTTTCCTGACCTTTTCCTGTCTACTTTTGGCCCAGTGTGCTGCCCCAGCATGCAGTCCATCCATCTGAGCCACTAGAAGTCCCACATGATGCCACAAAGCATCAGTCTTCCCATTTAATTTCACGTGTGTTCTTGTCCACGAGTCTTGCTCACTATTTTAAAGAATAGAAGTTTAATAAAAACAGATATAATCATAGATTAGTAATACATTTGTTTATGCAACACAAAATTATAAGATTCTGAAAGTCTTTAAAAACTCTAAATGTAAATACACTGCAAGTATGTGTTTTTGAACATAACTGACATTATTTTAAGTTTGGAATAGTGCAATCAGTTTACATTTAGTAATTTAGCAGATGCTTTTATCCAAAGCGACTTACAAATGAGGACAATGGAAGCAATCAAAATCAACAAAAGAGCAATGATATGCAAGTCTCGGTTAGTCTTATGCGGTACATGTAGCAATGTGTACGTAGCAACATATAGTTTTTATTAATTATATAATAAATAAAAAGAAAACAGAATAGAAAAAGAATAGAGAAAGCTAGTGTTAGAGGATTTTTTTTTGCTTTTTGTTAATTGTACAATAAATAAAAAGAAAACAAATAGACCAAATACAAAAATAAAATAGAGAAGCAAGTGTTAGTTTAAAAAAAAAACAAGCAGTAAATGATTTTTTTTTTTTTTGAATTTACATAATAAATGTCACTTACCTCATAAAGCATTTCAGATGTTTCATAACACTATTATCCTTTATCATCTGAGGATACATATTATAGTAATGGTTTATCATCTGTCTGTGAATAAAAAATTATTGGGATGTTAATATACTGAAATCTTGTATACTTTGGTTATTATTACTATATTTATATAACACCCAGGACAATGTATTTTAGAATACTAATAAACTCAGACCCATTTTCTTTAGTGAAAAAAATGTGTTTACTTTTATTGAATGTGCACTTGAAAAATAGGTTAGTGTACTTCAGAACTTGAAAGTATATTTAAACGTGTTTCTTAACAAATTTTTAAAAAGTGCACTTCATAATAATGCCAAATTAAACGTTTTCTTTTAAGTACTCTTTTTATAATCTTGTGTCATGCTTTAAAGAAGTACATTTACAAAAACCAGACTAAATTAAGCCTGCTCTGACCCACCTCGGCCTAATATTAAAGCATTTTTGAATCTTTGTGAATGGATTTATGCCAGCAGCATTAAGCAGTCTGTATATAGACACCTAAATACCACTTCAGAAGCAATTCTATGCCATCTTTGCAGTGTAAATTTGACAATATTTTTAAGTAGACTGATTCTGTAATAAGTCTAATCTCTTTAAAAGTATGCCAAAGTGTTCTTCTTTTTCTCAGGGGTTAGTCACTTTAACTTACGAGGCTGTAAGGTATCCTTCAAGGTATCCGGCCAAGAAATATGTAATCTCATCGTTTTCCTGGAATTGTCCATAACCAGCCTGCACTTCCAGCACTCCCCATCCAGAAACAGATAAACTATCATTGAAATAACCAAGTGCATCTCCCTCCTCTTCCATTGCACCCTCTTTCAGCTCCACAGACCTCTGAACAGCATCCCAATATACGGTGGCTCTCTGAACATCTAGCGCACAATCAATAAGCGTCAGAGGTTTCATATGTTTGATATAGTTTTATATCACGACAGCGTCTCGTTTGGTAACCAATTTCTTTCTAAACATTCCTAACATGTCTAAAATACGACATATTAAAAGTAAAATCTATTTAAGACACTTACGCTGAGCCTTCACGAAGGTCGCCGTTAGGACGCACAAAACAAACCCCCGTGCAAACCGATGCATGTTTTAATTTACTGTCTGGATCTGATTAACACATTCGCAATCTAATTTATAACCAAAGCTAACGCTAAGTACTCAGTGGCAGGTAATGACTGAAGAGCTATAGCAAAATTTCCACCTGCTTAAAGTCTAAATGCCGATTCGCATAGCGTTCTTGTTTTTATAGGCCTGCAGTAAGCTTTTGTGTCACCTGTTGGATCGCTAAGAAGCGTTTAAAAGATTTCCACCCCAGATGGGACTCGAACCCACAATCCCTGGCTTAGGAGGCCTAGCTGACGACGGATAGTCTGACAATATTTCAGAAATGTCAAGCAATGTCGAACTGCACAGCCAATCGCATCGAAGCGCTATGACATTTGGACCAATCGCGTCGAAGCGCTATAACATTTTCAGCCAATCAAAAAGCGCAATTCATAACATTCTCTTAACATTCGTGACATTTGACCAATCAGGGAACAGGGGGATGTCGACGGCACGTTTCCGCGTTTCACCGCTAGGTGGAGGGGTCAGCGCTTCTAGTCAGGTGTCAATCAAGTTGCCGAACCATGCCGAAGGTGCACGAAGAATGACATTGTTTTTGAAAACTTTATTTACTGTTTTATTTACCTTTTATAATTTATTGTTTGAAAACTTATTTAATTTAATATCATTACTGTTCTGTTAGCATAATTGTAAAATAAAAAAACAAATTTAGAAATTATTTCTTTTTGATTTCTACATTCATTTTCATTTTATTTCCCTTTTTTATTTAATGTTGTTTGAAAACTTATTTAAAATTGAATTGGTTTAATATTCATTACTGTTCTGTTGGCATAATTGTGTAAAAAAAATAAAAATAAAAATAAAAACTGGCAAATGATTGCTTTTTTTATTTGTACTTTAATATAACAGTTTCATCAGTACACTGCAACAATAGAACGTATGTCTATTAAAAAACATAATTTGCATATTGTCATTTGTCACAGACATTTTTCAGCATATTAATTACTATTTTGCATCTTTTTTTCATTAGAAAGGACAGATTTGAAAGTGTCTTGAACTAAAAAAAAAATGCTTAATCAGAATAAATATCAATACAACTACAAATAATAACATGCTTAATCAGAATAAATATGAATATAATTACAAATAACAACATGCTTAATCAGAATAAATATGAATATAATTACAAAATAACAACATGCTTAATCAGAATAAATATGAATATAATTACAAATAACAACATGCTTAATCAGAATAAATATGAATATAATTACAAATAACAACATGCTTAATCAGAATAAATAATACAACTACAAATAATAACATGCTTAATCAGAATAAATATGAATATAATTACAAATAACAACATGCTTAATCAGAATAAATATGAATATAATTACAAATAACAACATGCTTAATCAGAATAAATATGAATACAAGTACTAAATAACTAATAATAACAAAACACATTTCCATTGGTGTAATTTTTCATGGAAAAATATGTACATTTGTAAAACATATGTACATTTAATTAACCTTAAAGCAATTAACAATATTATAAGATGTTGTCTTCAGCTGGATTCGAACCCCGGTCTTGGTGAACACCTGCAATAGGAAACAGTGTAATATAAATGCGCGAATTTCTCACATGAAGAAACCGGAAATTGTATTACTGCGCGCATGCTAAGGAAAAACTGTCTTTGAACATAGAATTTCACCTTTTCTTTTCTTCGTTTCTCCCTTTCTCTTCTCCCCCTTCTCTTTTTCTTCCTTCCCTCTCTTCTTCCCTTCTTCCCCACCTTTAACGGACTATTGTTCCCCAGCTTTGTCTTCATGTGCTACTTTTCCCCATATTCCTTGGCTTTGTTGTTCCCTTCTTCCCCACCTTTTTAGAAAGATGCAATACAAATAAAAGTATGTCACGTATTAAATTATTTAATTTTTTTAGTTATAGATTTGATGTAATACATCCTATCTAAAAAGTCTCTGGTGTATATAATTGATAGATAATTCTATCTTGCTATTCAGATACACATTACGTATTAACCAGTATTTCTGTTTCAGTAGAGTTGTAAAAAATCATAATTACAGTACACAATAAATAGTGTATTCAGTACAAGTCATAACAGTCAAAAAGTCATAACAGGATGTATGGTGCTTTTATTATGAAAGATTGTGACACCGGTACTTTCAAAGAGCTGCCGCCTCCATGTGCCTCCTGTTGTGATGTTTTTCTCGAGTCAGGCTAGTTATCGGCTGGCTTCTATTAATATCCGTGCCGAGGTGTAAGGTAATATTCGTAGGTTTAAAATATCAATAAGATTAACATTTTAAGATTTAACTATTGTTGATGTGATTGAAGGACTAGTGTAAAGTACTGGTTGAGAGTAAAGTTTGGTAGCTAATTCTCTGAGCTAGCCTGCAATGATATTAGCATGCTAACTGTGAGGCAACGTAAGCTCAGCAACATCTATTAATCGAGTTTATCGAGCTGCAAGGTGCAACAGCTCGTTTTAAAGGAACGCTTTTCAACGTCAGTCTTTTATTTACATGTATAGTGACAGGCTAGCATGTTGAGCTAATGTTACAGTCCTGTTAATAATGAATTAAAAAGTGAGGATGTAACACTGATGTATAATAGAGTGGGATGTATTTTATTATGTATTAGTAAATCCATTTGCTACCGAGATCTATCAGTTTTTTTAAGGTCTAGTGTGCTAGATTTTTGTGATCCCTGTTAATGTTTTATTAACTTCATTAGTACAGAAAGCAAAGGGAAAGCAATGGCTTCTGGAGATATTGCTCAGATTACAGAGGCGCTGGCCAAGACTCATGTTGGAGAAGTGGAATTAAGTTATAAGGGACGAGGGCTGAAGTTGGACAATGCTGAGTCAGGTGAGTAAAAAAAAAATCTGTTAGCAGATGTTTTCAGTTTCTATGTGTTAATGCATAAACTCATAATTTCCTCCTTTTCTGTGGTGTTGCAGTGAAAGAGATGGTGCAGGAGATCGAACAGTGTCGGGGTCTGCAGTCTCTCAGATTAGAGGGAAACACGTTGGGGGTTGAAGCAGCACAGGCAATTGCAAAATCTCTTGAAGAGAAAAGGGAATTGGAGGTAGTTTTAAATTGCCACTGGAAAATTTTCACTCTTTGACTATGCTGGTTTTAATCTTTGCCTTTTATTTGTTTTTTTTTTTTATGACAATGTCACTGGAGCGACTTGTTCACGGGTCGCCTTCGCTCTGAAATCCCACCTGCTCTGGTAAAACAATACCCATCTCAAAAAGCTCAGTTAAATGTATTTGCTGTGAGTAAAAAGCTTATTGTATTTCCAACATTTTCTAGAAATCATTGGGCTGTTCTTTGATGACATCGGGGGCCAGACTGACTCATCTGGACTTGAGCGACAATGCCTTCGGCCCTGATGGTGTAAAGGGAATTGAAAGCCTTCTGAAGAGCTCTGCATGCTACACCTTATGTGAGCTCAGGCTTAATAATTGTGGCATGGGCATTGGAGGGGGTATGGTAAGTTTAGGCCGAGATCAACTCGATGTAACTAGTATAAAAAATGCATCATCATTTGAGTGGTCATGATTTCAGATGATTTTAAAACTGTTTTGAACGTGTTAAACGCGTTATTATTTTCTTTCTTTTTTATAGGTCCTTGCTTCAGCTTTGACTGAATGTTACAAGCAGTCTAGTGCAGCTGGCTCCCCCCTGAGGTTAAAAGTCTTCATAGCTGGACGTAATCGGCTGGAGAATGATGGCGCTACTGCGCTTGCCAAAGCATTTAAGGTACCAAGGCATAATGTTTTCAAAAAATATATTTACACTATTGTTTAAAAGTTTAGGGTCAGTAACTTTTTTTTAATTAATACTTTTATTTATAGACGTATTACATTTAGTAAAAGTGACAGTAAAGATTTTTTACAAAGGATTTCTATTTCAAATAAATGTTGCTCTTTAAACTTTCTTGGTGACATCATCAAAAAATCGTAAAAAATATTACATACTCCACCGCCATAAAATTTAAATATTTCGCTTTGACTCTCTGTTCTTCTTTCTTCCTTTTTTTTTTTTTAACAGTTGTTAGGCAGTCTTGAGGAGATCCATATGCCACAGAATGGAATCAACCATCCTGGTATCACTGCTTTAGCCACTGCCATAAAGCACAACCCAAACCTTCAGGTCCTCAACCTCAACGACAACACTTTTACTAAGAGAGGATCGATAGCCATGGCAGAGGTGAGTTGAGTAAGTTGTCTCGTGACTTTATATGGTTAGAAGAGATGTTTATTAATGGCTGTCTGTGTGATTTCATCCATGTTTAGGCTATTAGGTACCTCCAGTGTCTTAAACTCATCAATTTTGGGGACTGCTTGGTTCGCTCAGAAGGTGCGATTGCTATAGCAGGGGCCCTTAGAGAGGGACTGCCATTCCTCAGGGTTAGTTGATGCATGACCAGCATTGAATCTAGCTGACACACACTTCCATTCAGTGTTTGTAGATACTGTGGGCATTCTAAAATATTTGTTTTGTTTAGGAGCTGAATTTGTCATTTGGAGAGATTTGTGAGGCTGCAGCTGTGGTAGTTGCAAAGGCTGTTCGGGGCAAAGCTGATCTGGAGAAACTGGACCTGAATGGTAAAATAATACAATTTTGTTGTCACAGCATTGTATTACTACACAAGTATGCTCTCCCCAATCCACTACTGGTACAAAACTCCTTTATGAATTATACTGTACTGAAACATTCTGCAAAAATGATCAAGATTAGACTGAAGAATCAGGAATCGTAAATGCGTTAGACCAATGATTAATTGTTTTTTCTTGTTGTCAGTCACTATATTTAAAGGCTCACCACATCAGGTTTTAGGTATTTCTGTCGTAATTATGACAAGCTGCTTGCTTTAAACTTTTTTTATTAACTGAAATTGGTAGCTTTTTATATTTTATATGTAAATCTGACATATTTATTTTCTTAATGTAGATATGTATGTGTGTTTTTATATATACATAGTGAATATACACAGTACAGTACATAAACATAAAATTTTATTTTGAATGTGATTTAATTGTTTTGCAGCCCTACACTTTATTAACATTATTTAATATTTACTAATTCACATGCATATCTTTCTGAACAAGTGTGGACCGGAGTTAGAAAGTTCCATCGCCACTAACCTTAGACCACCTCCTAAAAGCTGTGTGACAGCTTTTTTTAAAATACAGTGTATGCATAATTATTATGCAAGTTGATATTCGGATCTTTTTTTTTTTCAAGCACATTTTACCAATTCCAAACCACATTAATCTTAATAACTACTATTTATTTTGTATTTAATGATTTATAAGTGATATATAATTGTCCATGGCTTACACCACTCTTTCAAGAATTTGTCTTCAAGAATCTGGCAGTAAGTTTTGAGAGTCCATTTTTAGTTCATCTTCTTTCCTGAAAAGTCTGTCTTGCAGAGATGGACTAAAAATGAACTTATGTCACACCTAATTCTTCACCTTAATTATTTTGCAGTTAACGTCTTTTTTTTTTCTCCACCTGTTTTTTTCTGTCCCAGTGAGCATTTCGCTGTCCAATGGTCATGCCTTAACTGCAAATTCTAGTATTGCATCCTTCTCATGGGCATTTAATCATTTTTTCACTTCCAGCCTTCATGGACAATTATGTATCACTTAAATTAATTAAATACAAACTTAATAGTAGTTATTAAGATTGATGGGGTTTGGAATTGGTAAAATGTGCTGAATATCAGAATATCAACTTGCCTAATAATTATTCACGTACTGTAGTGTCTCTGTTCTGCTGAATTCAATCAGTTTGGTGTCAAAGTTGTTATTCTGTGGTAATCTTTTCTGGTTGCTTGTTTAGGAAATTGCTTTGGAGAGGAAGGCTGTGAGGCTCTCAGGGAAGTGATGGAGAGCTTGAACATGGAAGATCTGCTGGGCTCGCTCAGGTATTTATCTGGGTTGTATTGGATGTTTATTGTGTAAATAAATTGAAGGCAAATTCATGTTTTCCTGTATTTGAAATACTTTTACAATTAGACTAATGAAAGATGTGCTTAATGTAGTGATGATGAAGGAGAGCCTGAACATGATGATGAGGAGGAGGAGGAAGATGATGAAGAGAAGGAAGATGAAGAGGATACAGAGGAAAATGGTGTCAATGGAACAAAAGATGTCATTGAAGAAAAGGTGATCTAGCAAACATCTGCATGCCTGAATGTACTGCTAAACATGATGTGTTTCTATTTTACATCAGATGAACAATTTCGAGTTTACCTGCATTGTCCTCTCACCACAGGAAGAGCCTCACTACAGTTCTGAGCTCACGTCCTTCCTCATCTCCCCATCAGCTGAGAAACTGATCTCCCTTGGAGTCAAAAGGATCCAGCTCATTGAGCAGCAGGTACAGTGTTGATTCTTAAGGTCCAGCTGTATATCAGGATGGTTTAACTTGTTCCCCATTCAATCATTTCCTCTTTTTTTAGGTTGACGTCTCAGATGCTAGTAAGGTGTCAGAAGTTTTTCTCAAGATTTCCTCAGTATACAAAGACGAACCAGAAGTAAAGCAAGCTATATTTGAGAGCACTGGTAAGACTTAATACCACTTGCTCACCCTCATGTTGTTCCAAACCTGTGTGACTAATCAGCTGTTCATCTTCTTGCCCAGATGCCCTGTTGAGGAAAGCCTTTTCCAACTCCCACTCTCAATCTTATAGTTTTATCTCCTCACTGATAGTGAACCTGGGACTTTTAAAGGTACTATACTCAATGTGATGCTCAGTTCAGTTTGTCAGTGTTGTTCATTACTGATGCTTGCTTTTCCAGAGTGAAGATAAGAAGATAAAGAAGGTAGCTGTACTGCCTGGACACTTACTTGCTTTGGAGCACGCAGCTGCACAAGAGTTTTTCCCAGCAGATCAGGCTGGAGTTCTGGAAGAATTTGTGTCACGGTTAGTTTGTGTTCAAAATATAATGTATATCTAGTTTTATTGCGTTTTCCTGACCACCTACGCAATCAAAATAAAAGGTAGAAAGCTACAGTATATCACTGCTACTTTAGGGTATTACCTTAAGTTACAATAGCTTAAAGATACATCTTTGTACCTCTTTTATCCCTAAATGGTAAATGCTAGTACTTAAAATGGTACATATCAGTACCTTTGGAAAAGTTTAGCACCCTAGTGACAGTTTTGTACTTTTTTTCTGTGAACTATAACGATCTTAAAGGGATAGTTCACCCAAAAATGAAAACTATGTCATTAATGACTCACCCTCATGTCGTTCCAAACCCGTGAGACCTCCGTTCATCTTCTGAACACAGTATAAGATATTTTAGATTTAGTCCGAGAGCTTTCTGTCCCTCCATTGAGAATGTATGTACGGTATACTGTCCACGTCCAGAAAGGTAATAAAAACATCTTCAAAGTAGTCCATGTGACATCAGAGGGTCCGTTAGAATTTTTTTGAAGCATCGAAAATACATTTTGGTCCAAAAATATCAAAAACTACGACTTTATTCATCCTTGTCTTCTCTCCCGGGTCTGTTATGAGCGCGTTCACAGCGCTGCAGTTTAGTGATATCCGGTTCGCGAACGAATCACTCGATGTAACCGGATCTTCTTGAACCAGTTCACCAAATCGAACTGAATCGTTTGAAACGGTTCGCGTCAACAATAAGCATTAATCCACAAATGACTTAAGCTGTTAACTTTTTTAACATGGCTGACACTCCCTCTGAGTTCAAATAAACCAATATCCCGGAGTAATTCATTTACTCAAACAACACTGACTGAACTGTGACTGAACTGCTGACCGAGCCAGATAACGAACGAAACATTGACTCGTTCTCGAGTCAAGAACCGGTTGCATCGTTTTTTTTTTCGGATCACCGGTAGTGATGGGAAGTTCTGTTCTTTTCCGCGAACCGGTTCTTTCGGACAGTTTGATTCAATAAACCGGTTGCCGAAAAACGGTTTCACCAGTTCTTTTGCGCTCGACGTAATGACTTCATTGGCGATGATGATTGCCCTTGATTCAAGCCTTCGGTTTACCCGCGCTCATAACATTAGCACAGAATCAGTTCAGAATCAATCACCAAAAGAACCAGCTCGGTTCAGACGCGCTGTGTGTCAGTCTGAATCACGCATGCGCAGTATCATCAGCTCCTCGGTTTCTCGAATCGGGACGCGTCCGACAGAAACGGTTCTTGACTCGAGAACGAGTCAATGTTTCGTTCGTTATCTGGCTCGCGTCGTCGTGTTCAGTTCAGTCAGTGTACTGTTTGAGTAAATGGATTACTCCGGGATATTGGTTTATTTGAACTCAGAGGGAGTGTCAGCCATGTTAAAAAAGTTAACAGCTTAAGTCATTTGTGGATTAATGCTTATTGTTGACGCGAACCGTTTCAAACGATTCAGTTCGATTTGGTGAACTGGTTCAAGAAGATCCGGTTACATCGAGTGATTCGTTTGCGAACCGGATATCACTAAACTGCAGCATTTTGAACGCGCTCATAACAGACCCGGGAGAGAAGACAATCCTGAATAAAGTCGTAGTTTTTGATATTTTTGGACCAAAATGTATTTTCGATGCTTCATAAAATTCTAACGGACCCTCTGATGTCACATGGACTACTTTGATGATGTTTTTATTACCTTTCTGGGACGTGGACAGTATACCGTACATACATTCTCAATGGAGGGACAGAAAGCTCTCGGACTAAATCTAAAATATCTTAAACTGTGTTCCGAAGATGAACGGAGGTCTCACGGGTTTGGAACGACATGAGGGTGAGTCATTAATGACATAATTTTCATTTTTGGGTGAACTATCCCTTTAAGACATTATGTATATGTATTTGTTTGTTTTCCAGAAATGGCAAAGTCTTAGAATCCTGCTGCAATGCCAGAGATGCTCTCAAGACCACGTTGGCGAAAAGGACCACTGCTTAATTCTTAAACCCCATTATAGAGCCACTGAAATTACTTAATACGGGTCATTCCAAAAAAAAAAAAAAAAAAAACATGACAGGATACATGAAACTTTGTAAACTATTGATCTAGTTTATCTATATTTAGTTTTCAGACAATTCTGGATACATTTTGGCATGCAGATCTCAGACTGCAAAGCTTGGCAAAGTACAGTGATGACTAGTGCCTCATGACAATTAACTGAATTTCTTTACAGATCAGCTGTAGACAGTTAGCTTTGAATAAGAGTTTTGTTCTTTTCATCTCTTTTTAGAAATATTGCTTCTATTTTTATACATGGAAAGGGAAAATGGGAAAAAAAGGCACTGGATGATAATTAGGGCTTAATTATCGCTTAAACCTTAAATGATTGTAATGTTATAACTGATATTTCTGAAAAATTGTCAGTACTTAAACTGTCACATTGACATGGAGCCGGGAGCAGGTTCACTCTCTCATGCCTTTTATTAGATGTGCCATATTGTGAGATATTGGTGGTGCAATTTAAACCAAAATCAAGTAGTATAAAAATCTTCAAGTCTTTAGGTTGAAATGAAGAAGGCAGTGAAAGTGAAGTGGAAAAAAATGTTTGAACATTAGTATATTTAATGCTACAACTGGTATGCACTGGATATTGTCATATTTGCAACATTCCATTTCGTTGATATTAAAAAGTTTACTTTTCTTGGGAGAAAAATCATGTTGTCTGTGTTTCAGTGTAATAGTCACCATTTTCAAATTTAAAGCCGTTTTGCATGCAGTTATAAAGTCCTGCAGTTCAGCTCTCAGGCCATTGCGCTTTCACCAAACGCCCGAGTGACACAAATGCCCCAAGTTCACTGAGCCTTGAGCGCTCTAGCAGACCTGTCGGGCGATTTTCTCAGTATCTTGACACTGAAAAGAGTATAGGTGTTGAACCACTTGCAGGGAACCTTCTCTCCTCCAGTGGTTTATTTATGAGAAACTGATGGCCAGACTGAGAACAGTGCGCGTCTTTGTGTGCTCCAGAGCCGTGGTCTGTAGTCTCATGGGACTCAACGAACATATTTCGCAGTTGGAAAATCATTTTCTCGTCTGGTTCGGTGTCGTTGCTCCGTTTTAAAACTCGTTTTATTTCATGACTTTCTCCGCATTTGTTCGAAATTTTATTTTGTAAGTATTTTCTTTACGACTGAGAGTGTTTTTGTTTATGAAGACCGTGAGAGAGTCTCATATTTATTCCTACAAATAAGGTAAGGAACATTTGCATATTATTATTGCGCTTTTCGAATAAGTTACTGAATGTTTTATTCCTTTAAAAATGTAAAATATTGTAAATGTAATGAGTTGTGGCTTCAAACGCGGAGTCTAACGGCAGAAGCATGTTCACAAATTGTAAAATAAACTGTTCATACTTAATAGCAGGGTATAGTCACACTGAAAACCTGTCATCAAACAGTGTATTAAAAGGTTTTCACCTAAATGTAAAAACCAAAAGAAAGCCATTACTGAAGAAGCAGACATTTCAGAAATACCAGAACATTTTTCTGGACAACAAATCTGATCAATAATTGATTTAATCGAATTCATAACTTTTTATAGCTATGATGAGAGGATTTAATTGTCAGATTTCACATTGGAGTCTGCTCCTGAAGTGCCTGTTTTGAGGCAGTGAAGCAGTTGCATTCAACCATAAATTATGTGAATGCCTTCAATCCAGCCAGTTCAAACATACCAGCAGAGCTCAACACTCTAAATCCTCGAATCATGCAGCGTTGGCAAACTAAACTGGCATAGTTTTAATTAAGCTTGCTGATTTTTTTCCCCCTTACAAAGTAACCTGAATAAGGTAAATAAAGTTGTTACTTGGTGTTATACCTTTTGTTTTACACAGAAAGACCAAAATGTTTAGCCTTCCCACATTGTTGGTTATAATGTTACTTGCCCTGAAGTTCCATACTGTGCAGTCAGGCAAATGCCCAAAGTTCTGCATCTGTGACAACATCCAGCTCACAGTTGCTTGTGTCAACAAGAATCTCACTGAGGTGCCGCCCACCATTGATGAGGTAATCTGTGCACCAGCCTGATCACTATGGCCTTATTTTTACAGAATTTCTATAAAATTATGTAGTTTTGCATTGCTTTTTTTTAAGCTGCCCTCTGTATATCTCCAAATAACAGTGAAACTCGACCTGAGAGGAAATGACATGCAGGAGCTTCCTACAGGGGCGTTCACACACACCCCTTACCTCACTCACCTGTCGCTGCAGAACAGCAACATCCGAAGGGTGCGTGAAGGGGCTTTCCGCAGACTTGGCCGGCTGGTCTTACTCAACCTGGCCAACAACAAGATTGAGATTCTGTACCAGGTAAGGCAAGCAAGACACAATGGATTGGTGTTTATAGTTGTAATCCTGGACAATCTTTGCATGCATCTCATAATTTTCTCTCCTTACAAACTAGGAGTCATTTGATGGGCTTTCATCGCTGAAGCAGCTAATTATTGACCGAAACAGAGTGGAGGAGATCCAGCCTGGAGCTTTTTCACAGCTTGGCCTTCTCAACCTCCTCTCACTCACACACAACCAATTGGTGTACATACCTAACATGGCATTTCAGGGTTTGCAGAACATCAAATGGCTACGTCTCAGTCACAATTCTCTCAATTATCTGGCAACAGAAGCATTTGCTGGCCTCTTCACTCTTACACGTTTGAGCCTGGATAACAATGAACTGCAGTTTTTCCCCACTGAGACGATGACGAGGTGAGCTTAAAGAAACATAGGTTTAAGTTATTGACTTAGATGCCATGAACTACTTATAAAAATATAAGTCTTTATAAATTAACATTAACCTTGATCAGTGAGTCCAGAGGGGTCTCAAAATGACTCAAAAAGGTTTAAAGTAAGAGCAAACAAGCATTAAAAAAATAAGCCCAAAACACCAAATTTACAGCCATTTTCTTTTTTCTTTGAAGAGCCAGTTCAATTCTTACGGTCTTGAAAAATCTAGATATATGAGGAACCCTCATTTTAAAATTGATTTCTAGGCCTGGAAAAGGCAGGTAAATGATAAAACAGTAAAATACATTGGTTGCCAAAATGATTAGAACATCTGACAGATCTGGAAAATATTGATAGTTTTTTGCCTCCAAAACATGATTTTATTTCATAATGTTTATGAAACTTGCAGATGGTTGCTCTGAGCACAACAAATATCAGATGAAGTGAGTCTTACTGTTTTTTTTTGTCGACTTTTAAATGTAATATTTGGTATTTCCACCTTTTGCAGCAATTACAGCAGCGCATCTCTCTGGCATAGTGTCAATATATTTCCTGAGAACTTCAACACTAATGTTATCCCATGCCTTCTGCAATTCAAGCCAAAGACTTTCCTTTGAATGTACAATAGATCTGTCCAGTTTATTTTCAGTTTATTTTCAAATTTGATCGGTGTTTTTTAGGTGGGGTTTTTGTGGGGGCTTTTAGGTGGTTTTTAATTTTTTTTCAGTTTTCTTAAGGTTCAGGTAGTTCTGGCAATAGTTAGAAGAATGTTTAGGGTCATTGTGAAAATAAATCCAGGCCCAATAAGACGACTCCCAGATGGTGCCTCACCAAAATGTTGTGGTATACTTTCTAATCCATGATGCCATCAATTTTCACTAAGTCACCTGTTCCTGAAGCTGAAATGACACCCCACACCATAATACCACCCCCTCTGTGTTTAACTGTTGGCAAGTGACACTCATTTCATCTCTCCCCCTCTCTCCATCGAACATACACTCTTTGCTTGTTGCCACACTGTTGGACTCTTGGATTCATCAGTCCACAACACTTTATACCAATGTTCCTTTGTCCATTTCTTGTGTTCTTTAGCAAATTTCAGGTGTTTCACTCTATTTTTCTCTTTCAGTAATGGTTTCTTTGCTGCTGTTCTGCCAACAAGTCCTTCTTCCCCCAGTTTCCGACACTGATCTCATCACACAGTTCTCGTGAGGTCTTTCTGCGGTCCTTAAGACTAAGAATTTTGAGATGCATTACTTGTCTGTCTGAAAGTTTCTTTTTCTACCTCTCTCCTTTTGGTTCTGGTCTGAATTGGTGGCATCATGGTGGTCTAAAGTGTACTTTACAGTGTTTGGACTGCATCTCACGTCCTTGGCTATGTGGCGGTAACTCCAGCCAGTATCAAAAAGGGCCTTTATTTGAAACCGTTGCTTACTCGTTAGCTCCTTCTTTAGCCATGTTCAAAGAGCAACATTTGCTTCAAGACTACTACTGGGCTTTGAATTTATACCAATTGGTGGTGTGGCCTCAGTGTCAAAACCCTGATGTTACAAATCACTTAATGGGCAGGCTAGGACTTGTACATCCAAAAGAATTACACAGCTGTGTCCTAAGACTCTTGCACCACCATCAATTTAACCGCGATCACACCTGACAATGATTACACAAGTAATTTGGCTTCTTCTGTGAAGGAACATGATTGTGTGACAGGGACTACGTTTACATGGACATCTGTAATCGAATTATTTACTATATTCTGAATAAGACAATATAAGGATTAAAGTGTTTACATGAGTTGTTTTTAGAATATTCCTTTCATGTTCCCGTTTTACATGTTATAGTACATAGATAGATTAATGGCACACGTCATTACGTCCCCACGTGATACCATTCGATGTCCAACCCAGAATTTCACATATAAACATATAGTTTGTCTTCGTTATGGTGCCATATACAGTTTTGGGTATTTCATAATTAATTAATTTATGTATTTCTACACTTATTTATTACTGCATTTATGTATTTATTCATCTATTTATTTATTTATACTTAAGTAATTTCTCGTCCTCCATACATACACATTGGGATGCAGGCATGCTCTTTTGTTTGCCACCAAATGGTTACCCACTGCTGTGTGTGTATCCTGTCACAAATTGTGGTGAAATGTCCTACACGACGGTAATAGTGTGATTAAGATGGGTACAACCCCTGGCAAAAATTAAGGAATCACCACACTTAGATGTTGTTTACCCATTTTTTATTTTTATTTTTTTACTTCATAACAAATAAACGAATCACAGATATCACACAAAACAATTTTTGTTTAATAATTCAACATTCTGGTTATGTGAAACATACATTAAAAAGGGGGATATTAAACTCTTAATTAATGAAAACTTGTTTTCCATATCAAGTAGAGAAAAAAAAGATGGAATCAATATTGAGGAAAAAAATTATGGAATCATCTACCAAAACACACAGTTAGTACTTTGTTGCTCCTCCTCTTGCTTTTATGATGGCCTAAATTCTTTGGGGCATGGACTTCACTAATGAAAAACAACTCTTCATGAAGCTGGTTCCAACTTTGTCGAAAAGCAGTTGATAGATCAGCTTTGGAAGATGGAGCCATGTCATGGACCAATTTTTTCAATTTCCACCATAAATTTACAATCGGATTGAGATCCGGCCTGTTTGCTGGCCATGTCATTGAGTTGATATGCCTTTCCTGAAGAAAACCTTTAACACTCTTTGCTCTGTGGCAAGATGCATTATCATCCTGAAAAATGGCATCATCACCAAACTTCTTTTCTATTGATGCAATGAGAAAGTGTCTAAAATTTCAATGTACACTTGTGCAAAAAAGTGTTAACACTTAGATGTCTGTGTGCCAACCTGCAATGATTTACTTATTTTCCACAGTAAATAAATATTCATCAAATATTTTAAATGCTACAATATGTTTTTATAATAACAGAATAATCAGTTTTAGAAAATATTTTAAAACTTACTTTAAAAGCATAGCATTATTTCTTACTTTTCTTTTTCTCTCCAGACTTCCAGAAGTAACTCGCTTAGAGCTAAGCTACAACCCCATGACCTACCTTGGAGAGGAGTCTGTATCTATGCCCAAACTCACTCACCTCTTCCTGGATCATAACTCCCTGCAGGATTTTTCAAACGCAGCTATCCTGCTTTCTCCTCATCTCGCTCATCTGGACCTAAGTCATAACCAGCTGCGCGTCCTGCAGCCAATGGCTCCCGGCTCTCCCAAACTGACTCGCCTCAATCTGGCAGGCAACCCCATCTACTGCAGCTGCTACATGCGGCCTCTGCGTGAGTGGGCGATGCGGGAGCGTGTTCGCCTGGGTGGTACGTGTGGAGGTCCTGCACATCTGTCCGGTGAGAATCTGGAGGCAGTACATCCCGCTGATTTGCGCTGTCAGAGCCAGCAGGCCATGCTGAAGGCCGAGCTGGAGGAGCTGAGAAGACTGCCCACACTCCCCACAACCCCACCGCCTGATAAAGTCACATGCCCAGCCAACTGTCAGTGTGAGGTGAGTGAAAACTTACTGCGGTAGATGCTAAAATAGGGTAACTGAAAAGTGTTTACATAGGTCAGTGACAAGATACTCAATTTTCCCACTTAATTTATTTTACAAAGACTTGACTACAAAACATCAGAAATGAGGAGCAATTTTATTTTATAAATTATTATTTTATAGTTTATTATTATTATTTATATGATATCAAATAATTTTCAGTTGCATTCTCATAAGTCATATCATGTGGTGCAGCTCCCCTAAAACCTAATAATTTGAGATATTTGAGAAAAAATACAAATAACTAAACATTATGAAAATGTTCATATGTTCATAACATTTTTTAATTAAATAAGGACTGATAATGATTCAAGGTTATTACTTTCTACTTTGTTGTCACCACAGGACATTTTTGAAAATAGTATAAAAAATTCATAAACATTAACACAGTGTGCACATATCTATTATACTGGCATGTTTTGTTTTTTGTTTTTTACAAAAAAAGTTTTCTTTATCTTAAACTCTATTTAGGGTTATAATCAGTGACTAAAACTAAAACCATTTTCATTTCTTAAAATAAAATAAAATATGATTTTATTTCAGCCATTAGCCATTTCTCATTTTAAAAGCTGAAATACTAAAATAACTAAATAAACTAAAACGAAAAATGTAAACTTTATTGAAATATTTAAATGTTTAAAAAGAAAACAAAAACTAAACCAGAAAATATAAAAATAAATTCTAATGCAAAAAATTTACAAAAAATATAATAGTATAAATTAATAATAATAATAATAATAAAAAGAAACCACACTATTGTCATTGACCCACATACATTTTGCAGGCTGAGAACCGGCACTCATCTTGTGAAAACAAAGGCCTCCTCAAGATCCCCCGTGGTTTTTCACCAGACACACGCTTGTTGGACTTGCGGGGCAACCATTTCCACTACATCCCTGCAAACAGTTTCCCAGGCACTGCGGAAGTGGTTTCCCTTCACTTGCAGCGCTGCAAGATCCATGAGGTAGAAGATGGGGCTTTCAATGGTATGAAGAGTCTGGTCTACCTCTACCTCTCAGAAAATGACCTCACTTCATTGAGTCCCGAGGCATTCAAGGGGTTGCCCCAACTCACTTACCTCCATCTGGAGAAGAATCGTTTCACCCAGTTCCCCAAAGGAGCATTCAGGCTGTTGCCTGGTCTGCTGGCTCTGCACATGGAGAATAATGCTATCGCTAAACTAGAAGCAGGGATCCTGACAGGTGCTGAGAAACTGAGGGGCCTCTATCTCACTTCCAACGCCATCACAGCGGTTTCTTCCAGGGCCTTTGATCCTGCACCTGACTTGGATACTCTTCATCTAGGCACAAACAAACTCAAAGAAGTTCCAAGTGAGGCCCTTTCTAAAGCCAGCAGCCTAGTAGAGCTTAATCTCTCCCGTAACCCTATTCGCTGGATTGGACCAGAGGTTTTTCAGCCAGTTGCTGTCACACTTAAACATCTTTACCTTAATCATATGGGTTTAGAAAAGGTAAGGACAAAACTTTTTCTAATGCTACAAGAGGAATGCCAAACTACGTTTAAATCTCTCTTCTATCTCTTACCTTTTAAGTCTCTAAAGATTCACTAGCAGGACTGGGGTCTGGTCTGAGGAGTCTGTTTCTTGAAGGAAACCAACTTGAGGAGCTGCCAGACTTGGGGCCACTCACAGGACTCGAGGTCATAAACTTGGCAGAGAATCCACTGGTCTGCGATTGTCCACTGTTGCCTCTTCGCAAGTGAGTTTTCTTAAAATGAACACCACCATTCAAAAGTGTGGGCTCAGTAAAACTGGTAACACTTTACAATAAGGTTCAATTCATCAACATTAGTTGACTACATTAGTAAAAATGAACTAACAATACTAAAGGCTTAATTCATATTTTTCATTCTTAGTTAATAGTTAAACTAATGGGATCTAATTGTAAAGAGTTACTGTATAAAAAAAGAATAGAAATTAATAATTGTTGTCAGCAAGGATGCATTATATTGATCAAAAATGCCATTTATTATGTTCCAGAAGTTTTCGATTTCAAACAAATTTGGTTCTTTTGAACTTTCTGTTCATCCTAAAAAAGTGTATCATGGTTTCCACAAAACAATAAAGCAGCAATTTTTTTTAAGATTAAAAATTATGAATTAGTGACATACAGCCAAGTATGGTGACCCATACTCAGAATTTGTGCTCTGCATTTAACCCATCCAAAGTGCACACACAGCAGTGAACACACACACACACATTGTGAACACACACCCGGAGCAGTGGGCAGCCATTTTTTGCTGTGGCGCCCGGGAGCAGTTGGGGGTTCGGTGCCTTGCTCAAGGGCACCTCAGTCGTGGTATTGTCGGCCCGAGACTCGAACCCACAACCTTAGGGTTAGGAGTCAAACTCTCTAACCACTAGGCCATGACTTCCCCCATAAAATTAGGCTTTGCCTTCACAGAAAGAAACACACACACACACACACATATATATATATATATATAATAGAAAACAGTTGTTTTAATTGTAATATTTCACAATATAAATGTTTTACTAGATTTTTGATACAAACGCAATCTTAGTAAACCTAACAGATTCTTTAAAATATATATATAAAAATCTTTTCAACAGTACTGTATATTTAGTGTTTTTTCATATACATTCTTGTGATATAGATTCTTCAGTATGCTTTTGTCTTTACTTTTCATTATTGATTTGTGTTCAAATACATTCATCTTACTGATGTCAGAAGTATGAATGGCCAATTTTTGCATTAAGTTTTAATGAATGGGAGGGAGTTTTTAGTTTTGCAAGTTACAGATGCGTACTAATTCACATACTAATTCACTATTCTATGCTGTTTTGTAGTATAAATAGTCTGAGTAGTGTGTTCACACTGAAAAAAAAGTGCACTTTGAATACCTGGTAATTGTTATTTGCAATTACATGCAAGTGTTTTTGTAAGAAAAATAACTATATTTAAAATGTAAAGATCACTTTAATGTAGCTTGTGCTCAGAAATGGAAGCAGTTCTGGGCGGATGACGTATGAGGTCGGCGTTGCGCATGTACTGCTCAGAAGTGAAGAATGCAGAAACGCAGGGGAGAGAAGAAAACACGAATTAGAAGTACAAAATGAGAATTTGTAAAGAATAATGTCAAAGGATTTCGATATAAGCCAAGAGGAAACTGGTTTTCCTTTGCTAAAGCAAGAAAACTTTGCTTCCATTGCTCCTGTTAACAAACTTGGTTTTCACGAGACTCAACGGTGCATGCACAACATTGACCTCATATGTCATCCTCCCGGAGCTGCTTTAGTGTACAACTATTGGCATAAGCTACATTAAAGTAATTATTATGTTGTGAATATAGATATTTTTCTTACAAAAATGCATCGATTCGCTACAGGAGGCCTTTGTTCACCCCAAGGAGCTGTGTGAGACACTTTTTATTATGGAAGTGCGCTTTTTATTTCACTTCTTTTGGACTGATGCACTGCAACACCTGCTGAGTGCCATTTAACAGCTTGAAAGATCAAAGACAATTTTTAATATAACAGACTGAATTCATCGGAAAGAAGAAAGTCATGTACACCTAGGATGCCTTGAGGGTGAGTAATTTATGGGCTAATCTTCATTTTTGGGTTAACTAACCCTTTAACAAGAAAAACGAAGCGTGGAATGTTGGACACTTCATGCACTCAACTATTGCAGCTTTAACTTACATAGCACAGGGCGAGTGGCTGTCAGACTCCGATGTTGAATAACAAAATACATTTATTTAATTCATACACTGCATGGTTTAGTGCATAAGTACATAGTGTATAAGTGCTGAGTGCATCATTGGGGATGCAGCAAGTATGCTTTCATAGTACAACACTTTATCTGAAAAGATTGAGAACATCTTGTGATGAGTTTAAGCTGTTACTACTGCTGTGGTTGAAAGGAGTTTGCTATGGTCTTACGGCTTATTCATCATAGAGTGCCTTGAACTGACCTCCATCATTGCATTGCTGATACTTGTTCTTTTTGACCCTTGTATTGTTCCTTCTGCTACTAGGTGGATCGATCAGGTGAATCTGAAGGTCAGAGCCACCTGTGGCCACCCACCAGAACTCAGAGGTCAAAGGGTCAAAGACGTCCATGTTTTTAAGAGCTGCCCAGGGGAAAAGCCTCCTCTCATTCAGCACCCAAAACCAACCAAGGCCTCAAAGACTGAATCTGCTCTTATCAGTCCTCCAAAAGTCATCAAGAAAGGCAAACCAAGCAAAAGTGCAAAACCTAATACAATGCAGAAAAGTACCACGAAGAAAAGGAAGCTGGTGTGATTCTGCTGTATTTACATCACTGTAACTGATGTAGATAAATATAACCTGAAGCCCATTTTAAACAGTTTTATTATTGAGAGTGCTTGTTTTATATATGACTGTTTAGAGTGTTCAATTAACCTGCTTGATTGTGAATGGAATGTACTATGCTAGTTCAGTGGTCAGTAAATAAATTATACACTTCTGGTAATATACCTTGAAATCACCAAGAATTTAAAGATCGTTTAGGCTTAATTCTGTAGCAAAAAATGAATTCAGAAAGTGCCTTAACGCAAATGAAGTCATTTTAATAGAAGATTGCAAGATTTCAGTAATGTGAAAAAATTTGAACTGTATAAAAATAAAGTAATGATATAATCACTTAACTGTTCCTATAGTTTACACAGACTACCTGTTTTTATTACTAAAATCCACAAAATAGACAATCTGGTTCACACTTTTGCCAATATATATTTTTTTATATTAGCAGAGTAGGGTTAAACTGAGTCCTCCTGTTTGAAGGTTGTGAAGGGTTCTGGGTTGTCCCTTTCTTTGGTTTGTGCACTGGATAATAAGGGGGTTTCCATTTCCTCCACCTTCACTTTTACGGCAATAACTGTAGAGAGACGGGAAAATCATGTAAGACCTAAGTATATACACACACACACACACACACATATATACATATATATATTTTTATATAAATTTTTTGAATGAAGAGATTGCTACATACTTTCTTCTTCAGGTTCAGTCTTTATTTGTAAGGTAAGTGGAGTGCCAGAAGGTTTTGATGCCTCTTGTGATTGATTCTTCTCTGGATTCTCAGTGGGCTGGGTTTTAGATGTGCATTTACTCATGTTTTTCTTCATAAATCTTCGCTCTAAAGTAAAAAATACAGAATCATAAGAGAATGAAAGGAAGCGACTGACACCACAATATACAACTAGTTAAGAGAAATCGGATGAATGTAACCATCATGTGCTTTAAATATTTCAATCGTTTAAGAGGCAACAATTCATCAAAGTAGCCAAAAATTAAACTTACTTCTTTTTCCCATAAAAGGTTTTGCCTTTTTGCTTGTGTGTAAGCGTTCCTGACCCTGAGGTGGTTCTACACAAGAGAGCAAAATACAACAAGTAACAACCAAATTTTGGACTGCATATATGAATATTATGAAAATTACAATGATTTTACCTGGGCCTATGGGTGGCTGCAGCTGGTAGCCAGTGATTTCACACCAGCCCACAGGATAAATTTCAGGAGTCTGACAGTCTACCCACTGATCAAACTCAGGCTCCCAGCCATCAAAGTGTAGAAGAAGAAGCCGGCCTAAGCAGCGCCTAACAGTGGCCACACACACCAACCGTGGCTCCATGAGGTCCACTGCCTCTAGCTTCATACCTGAGGTAAAGCCATGGCCTACATCATCCTGGGAAAGACATATGAGGGAGGGACCACAAGACGTGCTTAAAACATAAACTCACATATGCATTAACATTGTATATGAGTCAACTCTCAAAATAAAAGGTTTACTGTGTTGAAAAGTCTTCGTGGAGCAGCTACAGTTCCTGTTTCTTCTAAATATTTTGTCCATGTGAATGTGGCTTGATCATAACCTGATGAGAATGGAGGCAATTTCAATAATTTTTCAACAATTTCTTTAACCTTAATATTGATTTTAGAAGTTGAAGACATTACCAGGAGGTAGGGTAAGAGGTATGTTGTTGCTCTCACAGTATCCAACAGGTAAAATGGCATGTGAGCTGGCATGATAACAAAACCAGTCAGAACCATCACCAATCTCGACACCGTCAATGCCTACCATGATGTATCCATCCAGCAACACCTGAGTGATAAGACAAGCCAGGTCAATGCAAATACTTTTAACAAGGTCCTGAAATTATTCACTTCAAGTCATAAATAGTGGCTGTATTGTACCTTACGGACTGATGCAACGCAGATGTTCCCAAGGTTCAGCGGATCAATTGCTTCAAGTTTCATGCCTTCCTCAAAAAACGTATCTCCCATGTAAACTGTCCTAAACTGTTTGCACAGAGAAAGGAATTATACATAGTAAATGATTACATGTCCTAAGATTTTTTTTAACTAACAAGAAAAAAAGAAATCATAACTACATGCACTAACCTTCTTGAACTGATCTGGCACACTGTTTTGAAGGACTTTGCGAAATGCTGGATGGCTACTCATGTTGACACTCGTATCTGTGTGAGAAATAGGCATGATATTTTCTACAAATAACATAAGACAAACAAGTGAAAAAAAGGTAATTTTTTAATGAGACATGAAAATAATAATAATGAAAGTGACGTGACATACAGCCAAGTATGGTGACCCATACTCAGAATTCGTGCTCTGCATTTAATCCATTCAAAGTGCACACACACACACACACTGTGAACACACACCCAGAGCAGTGGGCAGCCACTATGCTGCGGTGCCCGGGGAGCAGTTGGGGGTTCGGTGGCTTGCTCAAGGGAACCTCAGTCATGGTATTGCCGGCCCGAGACTCGAACCCACAACCTTTGTGGTTATGTCTAACCACTAGGTCACGACTTGCCCAATCATTAACTATAAAAAAAATTCAGTTACTTTTTTATTGTTACATGTACTTACTATTACAATAACAATAAATTATACATAATTACATGCAAATAACAAAAATATGTCATGGGAACAAATTCTTATAAAACCAAATCTTTATTGGACAATTATGAATGATTTCAAGAAAATCCAAATGTGTGTCATGTGTGGAGATCAGTATGTTTGTACTAACATTTTGTTTATCTGTCTGTATCTCTCAGTTTCTTCTCACCTGTTTCTTTGATTGAGTGGCCCACTCTTTCAGACCAGCCTACAGGGTGTAATAGAGGACTCTGCATGTGACACCAGAAATCTGAGAGCACTTCACCCGAGGGTCCCAGTCCCCCATCCTCATACAGCAGTCTGAGTCGGCCTCCTATGACAGTATCCACCACTGCCAAACGAGTACGGCTCACCTGCGAGCGATCGACCACCTCCACTCGAACCCCCTGCCTGAACGGACACCTCAAACAGTCTGCCATCTGAAACACAGACAGTTACACAGAAATGAAAGAAAAACTGATGGTATAAATGGAATAGTAATTTGCCAGTGCTGTCACCTTGACATGAAAGTCAACAGGAAGAGTGTGCGCTCCAACCAGTCTCTCCATAAGGTAGGATTTCCAGTCTTTAATATGCTGGTGGACCTCTATAGGAAATAAAATCATTAAGATTGAGCATTTTTTATAGAATTTATACCCGGTGACCTATGGTGTAAACACTCACCTTGAGGGGGCACCAGAAGCTTGCTGTTCACTGCACACCAGCCTATAGGATGAACATCAGCCGTGCCTAAATTACACCACAGGTCATGGCTGTCATCATCCTCAAAACCCTCATAACGCAGAAGAGCCATATAGCCTGAGAGAAACACAACAAATCTAATTAACACACAATAGCACATAATGGTACCCATAATTCAATGTGTAACCACTGTCAGATACACTTTATTTTTGTGTGCAGACAGGCTAGTTTGACAGTTTGTTTAATTAGTATTGGTTCTTTATTGTCTTTGTATATTAATTTGTTGTTACAAGTCTGTTTAACTCATTCGATACAGACAGCAAACTCAAAATTTAGGGAAATTATAATGACTTGATCAAATATAAATGTGAAACACACTTAGGTTCTAAGTTTGAGGTCAGTAACTTTCTTTAAATAAAGTATACTTTTATTAAGCAAGACCACATTAAACTGATTGGAAAAAGTGACAACTTTCTAAAAGACATTTATAATCCCATTCTTTTTCAAATATATTCTATTCACCAAAGACAAATATTAAGCGGCACAACTGTTTACAAGAAATTTTTCTTGAGCACCAAATCTTGAAAATTCTGCTTTGCCTTCACAGGAATAAATTACACTTTAAAATATAATAAAATAGAAAACAGCTATTTTAAATTACAATGATATTTCATAATGTCACTGCTTTTACTGTATTTTCATTTATCAAATAAATGCAGTCTTGGTAAGCATAAGAAACTTTTGAAAGTGCACACACACAAAAAAAATCTTACCAACCCCAAACTTCTGAATAATAGCATAATTAATATTAATAATATGGAGTTATATACCTGCCAGCTGCACAACAGTGGCGATCCAGTACACCTTACTTGGCAAGGCTGTGTGAGTGTTGAGAACCTCCACTTTTAACCCCACATAGATGTCGTCCCATTGAGCGCAGAGTGGTACCTGTCATATGGGGAGTAATGGATTGACCATCATAATGCAATAGCAACAATAACGTGAAGGACATGTACACATTGTTATAACATTCACCACATTTATTTTTCACAGGAACATTTTTGCAAGAACCACAGTGGATAGAAAACACTCACATGTCTGAAGCAGGATACCGGGGCAGCGAGGAGGCCACTTTTCTCAAGGTAATTACCCCAGTCAAACCCAGCAAAAGTAGCTGACAAAGACAGGACCATATCAACATTTAGATATTTGTATAAACTAACTGTAGTGAAACTTAAGAGTAATCTGTGCCTTTTCTTACCATCTTGTCCAAATGCTCTGCTCTCCTGATGCTGCTCATTCACTTTTGAGTGTGAAGCCTCAGTCTGTGATTTCAGAGACAGTTTGTGTGATGACTTCCTAGTGGGTGGCCTTCCCTGAGTACAAAGACACACAAAAATGGAATCACTGTTCGAATAAATGTGGGTATAAATACTCTGCCAGACATTCCCACCTGCAGCCGTGCAAGAACTGAGGATTTCTTTGAGTTGGATGAGTATGAACGCGAGCATGACACACTACAGAAGCGCTTGGACCTGGAGAAGAAGGTTTCCGTGGTGCCTTTGGTTCCACACATTTCACAAGTAACTGCAGAGACATAAAATTGAGTTGGGTTTACATATACTTGTCCATGGCATGCACTTGTGCATGTTCATTAATATAATTATTCCTGAATACCCATTCCATCACCTTCTGCACAGGAAGAAAGGGCCACAGAATTATTAACATCATCATCACTGGTGTTGTGGTGTTCTCTTTCAAATATTCCTTCTTCTCCATCATTCATAAATGTCCATTCCTGTTCATCCTTTTTAGGAAAAGCAAAGTTATTTATTAATTAATCAAAACAAGGGTTAAAAAAACTAGTAATAAAATGCTGACATATATACACACACACACATATCACCGGTCAAAAGCTTGGAGTAATATTTTATAAAGTATTTTTTGCTTTTCAAGGCTGCATTTGTTTGATTAAATATACAGTGAAATATTACGATTTAAAGTAATGGTTTAAAGCTGTTTTTTAAATTATTATATATCTTTAAATCTGATTTATTCCTGTGTTGGCGAAGCTGAATTTCCAGCAGCTATTACTTCAGTCTTTCAGTGTTACATGATCTTTCAGAAATAATTCTAATACAATGTTTTGTTGCCCATGAAACATATCTTATTATTATCAATGCTGATAGCATTTGTGCTGCTTGATATTTTTTATATCGTTAGTGCTGTCAAATGATTGATCGCGATTAATTGCATCCAAAATAAAAGTTTCTGTTTACATAATACAGTTGTTCTGTGTATATTTATTATGTATATATAAATACAAACACATACAGAATATATTTAGAAAATATTTTTATGTATTTACATGTCTATTTTTATAATCATGTATTTTATATAATATATAAGTATATTTAATATATAAAAAACAAATATTACTGGCCTCAAACTTTAGTAGTTTTTCAATTATTATTATATTTATTTATTTTTAGCAGGTTTGGGCCTCCATACCAAGCCTCGGGCTTGTTCAAAGAGTCTGTGCTGAAAGAAGAGGGTCATGATGGGACACTCACTGATGCGAGCCGTTGAGGTTCAGTGGTCGCTCCGCGTCTCCTCTTCGTACAAAAGGAACAGGAGACACCGCTTCCTCCGCAGTTACTGCACGGTGGTCGGATGAAAATCGTCGGGACAGCTCCATCCTTCAGTTTCAGCCCTTTGAATCCCATTGTCTTTGCAGCGGCATAAGATTTCGGATCAAAGCAGTCCTTGCTGAAGTGCTCAGAGCATAGATGGGAGTACGTCTTGGCGACCCATTTCTTTCGGGTCTTCTTGACCTGCTTCTCCCATTTGCTGGACTCCTCGGGGTCTTTGGGAAATCTGAACATTGCGACATTTTGCCCGCTGAACTTCCCACAGCCATAAGCAACGCATCGGTTAGGCATTTGTAATTTTTTATATGGATGGGGGGTCAAATAAAGGTCCACAGCGTCTTCAGGAATATAGTTTGCAGCTGGCTCCAAATGGTGTCTGGGAATTACATTCAAGAAGCATTAAAACATTTAATTTTTCCACCAGATAACATTAGACTACATTACTTTACGGTTACTAGCAATCACTCAATGGTGCACGCATATAAACAAAGCTTTGAAGAACATTTAAGAGCTTTCTATAAATGGTAAACACTGAGCAAAACTCAAAGCAAAAGTATGCACGTGTGTAAATTAAAACAACTCCACAACAAAACATTTCTCACCTGCTTTACCTCTTAGAAAATACAATGTGGTGTGGTTTGCCTATCGTGAACAGCGCATTATCGCCATCATCTGGACTGGAGAACCAGAACAGTTACGTTACAAAATGATTTTATTAACTTGTATGATTTTATTCGCTGGTTGATTGTAATACAATGTGATTTTATAAAGGCCTTAGTAACACAGAAAACTATTTATTTGCTCTATTATACGCGAACTAGTAATTCAACAATATTGTAATAGTCATCTAGGAAGCAATATTGACATCGAGGTTCCATGGTGTAATGGTTAGCACTCTGGACTCTGAATCCAGCGATCCGAGTTCAAATCTCGGTGGAACCTGACTTTTGTTTTCTGTGAGGTAACAAGTTAAGCACGCTGTATTTTATAGTGCGTTTCATAATGCTTATACTGAACTTATAATTAAATGAAAAATATCAATAATAGAAAGGGCACTTAACCAAGAATGATATTGCCAGTCTGTAATGCAGAAATCACATGACTGTACCTGTACTCATGGCTCCTCCTTTTTGCAAAGCTGAACTGGGTCAGTAATGTAGCCTACATTACTAACACGTGCTGTATGTTGAAAGATAAAGATTATTCATTCTGTTAAAGAAGTTTTAACAACTGCATGCATGTACAAGTTCTCTAAATGGCAGGAAATTAACTTACTAGCAGAGTCTTTTGTTTATAAGTGACTATGTTAAATTGAATTAGTAAGCTTTTAAGGGTATGAAATTACTTTACAGGGAAGGTGATTTGTTTATTAGTAAGTATGTTATTTAGATTCACTATAGCATTTATAAAGACAGCCTTCATGCTTTTAATGTGAAACTAGCCACAGCTAGACAGAATTTCTTCTCAAACCTTATAAACAGTAACTTAAACAACACTCGTACTCTTTTTGCCACTGTTGAGAGACTGACAAACCCCCCAAGTCAGATTCCCAGTGAAATGCTCTCAGTTACCAAATGCAATGAGTTTGCTTCCTTCTTTTCTGAGAAGATCATTAATATCAGGAAGGCAATTAGCACATCCTCAAGTAATGCAGAGGTCAGACAGATCTGGACGCAATATCAAAAAGATACTATGTCTATTTTTGAAGCAATTGATAGCAAAATTTTGGAAGAAATAGTGCAGCACCTAAAATCGTCAACCTGCGATCTTGACACACTTCCCACATCTTTTTTCAAAAGTGTGCTTAACTGTTTAGAAGCAGATCTATTAGAAGTGGTGAACGCCTCACTTCTTTCTGGGACATTTCCAAACTCCCTGAAAACTGCAGTTGTAAAGCCCCTCCTGAAAAAGAGCAATCTTGATAACACCATTCTGAGCAATTATAGACCAATATCTAATCTTCCTTTTATAGGCAAAATTATAGAAAAGGTAGTTTTTAATCAGCTGAACAAATACTTAAACTCAAATGGATACCTGGACAATTTTCAATCTGGTTTTCGACTGCATCACAGCACAGAGACAGCGCTCATTAAGATAATAAATGATATTCGCTTAAATTCTGACTCTGGCAAAATATCAGTGCTGGTATTGCTAGATCTCAGTGCTGCGTTTGACACTGTCGATCATAAAATACTACTAGAGAGACTGGAAAACTGGGTCGGGCTTTCTGGGATGGTACTCAAATGGTTCAGGTCATACTTAGAAGGGAGAGGTTATTATGTGAGTATAGGAGAGCATAAGTCTAAGTGGATGTCCTTGTTTAGCCTGTATATGCTCCCACTAAGTCAGATAATGAGAAAGAACCAAATTGCCTATCACAGCTATGCTGATGATACACAGATTTACCTAGCCTTTTCGCCAAATGACTACAGCCCCATTGACTCCCTCTGCCAATGTATTGATGAAATTTATAGTTTGATGTGCCAGAACTTTCTTCAGTTAAACAAGGAAAAAACTGAAGTTATTGCATTTGGAAACAAAGATGAAGTTTTCAAGGTGAATGCATACATTGACTCAAGGGGACAAACAACTAAAAATCAAGTCAGGATTCTTGGTGTGATTTCTGGAGACAGACCTTAGTTTCAGTATTCATGTCAAAGCAGTAACTAAATCAGCATAGTATCATCTAAAAAAACATTGCAAGAATTAGATGTTTTGTTTCCAGTCAAGACTCTGAGAAACTTGTTCATGCCTTTATCACCAGCAGGGTGGACTATTGTAATGGTCTCCTCACCGGCCTTCCCAAAAAGACCATTAGACAGCTGCAGCTCATCCAGAACGCTGCTGCCAGGATTCTGACTAGAACCAGAAAATCTGAGCATATCACACCAGTCCTCAGGTCCTTACACTGGCTTCCAGTTACATTTAGGATTGATTTTAAAGTACTATTACTCGTTTAAATATCACTCAATGACCTAGGACCAAAATTCATTGCAGATATGCTCACTGAATATAAACTTAACAGACCACTCAGATCATTAGGATCGAGTCAGTTAGAAATACCAAGGGTTCACACAAAACAAGGGGAGTCCGCCTTTAGTTACTATTCTGCCCGCAGTTGAAATCAGCTTCCAGAAGAGATCAGATGTGCTAAAACATTAGTCACATTTAAATCTAGACTCAAAACTCATCTGTTTAGCTGTGCATTTGTTGAATGAGCAATGTGCGATGTCCGAATTGATTGCACTGTATTTTACATATTCCCTATATTCTATGTAAAAATCATTTTCTATTTTTAACTGTTTTAAATTCATTTTAAATACGTCAATTTTTAAATCATTTCCCATGTTTTAAAATTGACTGTTTTATGTTTTTAAAATTGCTTGTTTTATTTTTGTTATTATTTTTCTTCATGATTATTTTACCTTCTTTTATGTAAAGCACTTTGAATTACCATTGTGTACGAAATGTGCTATATAAATAAACTTGCCTTGCCTTGCCTTTTTTTTTTTTTGTATGAAGTTTTTTGTTAAAATTTTGTTTGGAATGTGATATAGTTTTGGTAGGTCTTATATGTATGGCCTACTCTTAAAACCACTTTGTCCTGGGCCCCATGAATTTTAGCACTGACTCTCTGAATACTGGTGTACAACTCACATTAGGTCTTGTGATTTCTTGGCTTTTTTGTGTGCAGTATTCATCAGATGGTCAGTGAATGGACAGTGACAAGTACCCTTAGTGCCTTCAGGAAAGACTCTAGCATGGCTAAAAAAGAGAGAGCTTGAGGCTTACATTTTGAAATATGGGTAGACAGATGGTAAGTGAAGGATAGATGTTTGGGATTGGGAAACAAAGTTTTAATAATGCATTAATTTTAATTATGAAAATGTATCATAGACTGCCAGCCTCAGAGGCAATATTGTAAGCCCTTTGGGAGTGTGGATAACTGTCCTGCAATAATTGCCATATAGCTTCCAAAATAGTGATTCGCTTAGCCACATTGTGGGTGGTTGACTGTTTTCTTTTTTTTTCTAGGCTTGATTGTGTTTATGGGGTGCAGTCTAACATGTGTTCATGCTTTGTTTTTTAAAAAACACATTATTTTACACATAATTTACCTTTACTCCACACCGCTCTGTCCCTTCTCTCAGAAATGCCTCAAATTATTTCATGTTTTTATGAAGCCCCTCCCTCAGAAATACACAATGGGCTGAGATTGGTTAGCTGGCTCAGTGTGTTGTGTGGGTCTGAACTTACCGCCCCTCACCTCAGCGGCATATGCTGTGGTTGTATTGTAAACAATGGCGTTGTCTATATTGCTTATCAATGTGAGCCCGATTGAGACACAGAGAATATTAGTGAAGAGGATCGCGCAGAACCTGTGCAAGCACAGCTCTTAATGGTATGTTTGTTTGTTGTTGTCTCATACTTTTAGATACGCTGTTGTTTGTAAATGCTACTGCTTCTGTTAGCTTTTAATATACAGTTTTATTCTGATTAAAGTTTTAATTCATATATCCATGTATAACGCTTTTCATTGCTATGTGAAAATAAGTGTATAATTGGAACAGTTTTTTGGAGCTGATCTGACGACCTGAATGAGAGAGAGAAATGCAGAGCGACGAAAGGAACAGTATCAAGAGCCGCTGCTTTAGGACACTGATTTTGAAACTTGTGAATCCATTAGAATTGTTAGAAGATAGAACCGTGATTTATATATGAATAGATTTTTATGTGTACCCCTAGTTTTCTCTTCCTCTTCTCTAAAGCAGCACAGCATGGCCTCCCCTTCGTTACAAGTTCCCGGGGGCGGGGTTTATCTGGGCCTGTGATGTATCGGACCCAGGATGTAACTCGTTGTAGTCCCTTACCAGCCATTTTTGTAGGCATTAAACTGGCAGATTTTAAAAAGACAATATCTCTGTTTGCATTAAACTTTAAACACTGCAACTTTGCAGATATTGTTTATGCTCAAACAGCAACATTACACACTAATGTTAAAAAAGTGAAATCGCAATTAACCACCCCTTTAAGCACTTCTTCCTTTCCTCTAATGAAAATTATAATTACTCTGGACTGCTTAAATTTGCTACATTTTGCCAAATTAGCACTGCTTACAAAATGCTAATACATTTTTCAATAGTAGGCAAACTACTTTTTTAAAAATGAAGCACTGGAGAGCATTTTCACTCCAAACTTCTCTAAAACTGTCCACTTGATCCTATTCCATCTCATCTCCTTAAAGCCATTTCTCCTGCCGTTGTACCTGCACTCACTCACATCGTTAACACATCTCTTCACACTGGTGTTTTTCCCTCAACATTTAAACAGGCTCATATAACCCCACTTCTTAAGAAACCCACTGTTAACCCAGCTCTTTTAGAGAACTACAGACCAGTTTCCCTTCTTACTTTCATTGCAAAAGCACTTGAACGAGCTGTGTTTAACCAAGTGTCTGCCTTTCTCACACAGAACAACCTCCTGGACAGCAACCAATCTGGCTTCAGAAGTGGACATTCGATTGAGACTGCTTTGTTTTCAGTTGTTGAAGCTCTAAGACTGGCAAGAGCAGCTTCCAAATCTTCTATACTTATTTTTCCTGGATCTGTCTGCTGCTTTTGATATGGTGAACCACTAGATTCTCCTGTAAACCCTATTGGAAAATGGAATCTCAGGAACCGCACGCCAGTGGTTTGAGTCTTACCTCTCAGATAGGTCCTTCAAGGTATCTTGGAGAGGTGATGTGTCCAAGTCGCAACATTTAGCTACTGTGGTGCCTCAGGGCTCAGTTCTTGGACCACTTCTCTTCTCTGTCTACATGGCATCACTAGGTTCTGTCATTAAGAAACATGGCTTTTCATATCACTGCTATGCTGATGACACTCAACTCTACCTCTCATTCCATCCTGATGATCCAACGCTAGCTGCTTGCATCTCAACATGTCTCACAGACATTTCTTGTTGGATGATGGACCATCACCTTCAACTCAACCTGGCTAAGACAGAACTGCTTGTGGTTTCAACAAACCCATTACTTTATCAAAATTCCATCATCCAGTTCCAGCTCATCAACCATAACTCCTTCAAAAACAGCTAAAAACCTTGGAGTTGTGATTGATGATAAACTGAATTTCTCAGACCACATTGCTAAAACTGCCCGGTCCTGCAGATTTGCTTTGTACAACATTAGGAAGATCAGGCCCTTTCTTTTAGAACATGCAACACAACTCCTTGTTCAAGCTCTTGTTCTATCCAGGCTGGACTATTGCAATGCTCTCTTGGCAGGTCTTCCAGCCACTTCTATCAAGCCTCTACAATTAATCCAAAATTCCACTGCAAGGTTAATCTTTAATGAGCCAAAAAGAATGCATGTCACACCTCTATTCATTCATCAATTTGCACTGGCTACCAGTAGCTGCTCGCATTAAATTCAAGGCATTAATGTTTGCCTACAAAACCACCACTGGCTCTGCACCCATTTACCTAAATTCACTACTACAGAGTTATGTGCCCTCTAGAAGCTTTAGGTTCTGCAACTGAATGGCATATTATAGTGTCATCTCAAAGAGGCACAAAATCACTTTCATTGACTTTTTCATTAACTGTTCCCTCCTGGTGGAAGAACCTGCCCAACTCAATCCGAGCAGCTAAGTCCTTTGACATCTTCAAGAAACAACTAAAAACACATCTGTTCCATCTTTATTAGACCCTCTAACTCTAGCACTTTCTATTCTATTTTAATTCGACTTTATTTCTCTTTATAAATAAATAAATAAATAAATAAATAAAAACACATACACACAGGTGCATCTCAATAAATTAGAATGTCCTGGAAAAGTTCATTTATTTCAATAATTCAACTCAAATTGTGAAACTCGTGCATTAAATAAATTCAATGCACAGATAATTATTTATTTTGAAATCTTGGTTCTTTTAATTGTGATGATTTTGGCTCACATTTAACAAAAACCCACCAATTCATCTCAACAAATTAGTATACTTCATAAGACCCATAAAAAAAAACATTTTAGGTGAATTGTTGGCCTTCTGGAAAGTATGTTCATTTACTGTACATGTACTCAATACTTGGTAGGGGCTCTTTTTGCTTTAATTACTGCTTCAATTCGGCGTGGCACGGAGGTGATCAGTTTGTGGCACTGCTTGAGGTGGTATGGAAGCTCAGGTTTCTTTGACAGTGGCCTTCAGCTCATCTGCATTTTTTGGTCTCTTGTTTCTCATTTTCCTCTTGACAATACCCCATAGATTCTCTATGTGGATCAGGTCTGGTGAGTTTGCTGGCCAGTCAAGCACACCAACACCATGGTCATTTAACCAACTTTTGGTGCTTTTGGCAGTGTGGGCAGGTGCCAAATCCTGCTGGAAAATGAAATCAGCATCTTCAAAAAGCTGGTCAGCAGAAGGAAGCATGAAGTGCTCCAAAATTTCTTGGTAAATGGGTGCAGTGACTTTGGTTTTCAAAAAACACAATGGACCAACACCATCAGATGAAATTGCACCCCAAATCATCACAGACTGTGGAAACTTACCACTGGACTTCAAGCAACTTGGGCTATGAGCTTCTCCACCCTTCCTCCAGACTCTAGGACCTTGGTTTCCAAATCAAATACAAAAATTGCTCTCATCAGAAAAGAAGACTTTGGACCATTGGGCAACAGTCCAGTTCTTCTTCAATGCCTCTGACATTGTCTGTGGTTCAGGAGTGGCTTAACAAGAGTAATATGACAACTGTAGCCAAATTCCTTGACATGTCTGTGTGTGGTGGCTCTTGCTGCCTTGACCCCAGACTCAGTCCATTCCTTGTGAAGTTCACTCAAATTCTTGAATCGATTTTGCTTGACAATCCTCATAAGGCTGTGGTTCTCTCAGTTGGTTGTGCATCTTTTTCTTCCACACCTTTTCCCTCCACTTAACTTTCTGTTAACATGCTTGGATGGAGCACTCTGTGAACAGCCAGCTTCTTTGGCAATGAATATTTATGGCTTACTCTTCTTGTGAAGGGTGTCAATGATTGTCTTCTGGACAACTGTCATTTACATTTAATCATTTAGCAGACGCTTTTATCCAAAGCGACTTACAAATGAGAACAATAGAAGCAATCAAACCAGTGAGAGAACAACAACAGTATACAAATGCCATGACAAGTCTCAGTTAGTCTAGCACAGAACACGTAGCAAGGTTTTTTTTTCCTTTTCCAAGAATAGAATAGAAAAGAAAAGGTAAGTGCTAGTATTAGTTGGTCAAGTGCTGGCGAAAAAGATGTGCCTTTAGATGATTTTGAAGATGAGTAAAGACTCAGCTGTTCGAATTGAGATTGGGAGGTCATTCCACCAGCTGGGCACAGTCAAGGAAAAGGTCCATGAGAGTGATTTTGAACCTCTTTGGGATGGCACCACAAGGGGCCGTTCACTTGCAGAACGCAAGCTTCTGGAGGGCACATAAGTTTGAACTAGTGAGTTTAGGTATATAGGTGCCGCGCCAGTGGTCATCTTATAGGAAAGCATCAGTACCTTGAATTTGATGCGAGCGGCTACTGGTAGCCAGTGTAACCTGATGAGGAAAGGATTAACGTGAGCTTTTTTTGGCTCATTGAAGAGAACTCTCGCTGCTGCATTCTGGATCAGTTGCAGAGGCTTGATAGAACATACAGGAAGGCCCGCCAAGAGAGCATTACAATAGTCCAGTCTGGAGAGAATAAGAGCTTGGGCAAGAAGTTGTGTGGCTTGCTCTGACAGGAAGGGTCTGATCTTCCTAATGTTCTATAAGGCAAATCTGCAGGACCGGGGCGTTGTAGCAATATGATCTATGAACCGTAACTGATGATCGATCACAACTCCTAGGTTTCTGGCTGTCCTGGAAGGAGTTATGGTTGACGAACCCAGCTGTATAGAGTAGTTGTGATGAAACAATAGGTTAGCTGGAACCACAAGCAGTTCTGTCTTAGTAAGGTTGAGTTGAAGGTGATGGTCCTTCATCCAGCTAGAAATGTCTCTCAGGCAGGCTGCAATGCGAGCAGCTACCATCGGATCATCTGGTTGGAATGAGAAGTAGAGTTGAGTGTCATCAGCATAGCAGTGATAAGAAAAGCAATGCTTCTGAATGACATATCCTAATGACGTCATGTAGATGGAGAAGAGAAGTGGTCCAAGCACTGAGCCTTGAGGAACCCCAGTAGCAAGAAGTTGTGACTTACCCCTCCAAGACACCCTGAAGGACCTACCTGAGAGGTAGGACTTAAACCACAGGAGTGCAGTTCTAGAAAATGCCCATCTTTCTGAGGGTGGACAGGAGAATCTGGTGGTTAACTGTGTCAAAAGCAGCAGAGAGATCCAGCAAGATGAGTACTGAGGATTTGGAAGATGCTCTCGACAGTCGCAAGGCTTCAGTAACCGAGAGCAGGGCAGTCTCAGTTGAGTGGCCGCTTTTAAAGCCAGATTGGTTGCTGTCCAGGAGGTTGTTCTGTACAAGAAACATAGAGAGAACTCGCTCAAGTGTCTTGGCAATGAATGGAAGAAGGGATACCGGTCTGTAGTTTTCTAAAAGTGCTGGATTTAGAGATGGTTTCTTAGTTCTGTACATGAAAAGTGGATGCTTATATGCTGTGGGAAATGTACCAGAGTGAAGCAAGGTGTTGATAATGTGAGTAAGTGAAGGTATGACTGAAGTAGAAATGGGCTGAAGGAGGTGAGTGGGAATAGGATCAAGTGGACAAGTAGTAGGATGATTGGAAAGGATAAGTTTGGAAACGTCCGTCTCTGAGACAAGGAGGAGAGAGAGTGTGTATTAGTCGTTATGAGGTTATCATCAGTCTGCGGTGTAGAATTGGTCACTGCAGTTTTCTTCACAAATAAGACAAGAACCATCAAAGTCATCAGCTGTAAGAGTGGATGAAGGAGGAGGGGGAGGAGGACAAAGAAGGGAAGAGAAAGTTTTGAGAAGTGTGCGAGAGTCAGAACAGTTGTTAATTCTGTTGTGGTAGTATGTTGTTTTAACAGTGAAAACATTTGCAGAGAAGGAAGAGGAGTGACTGATACACACTCAGGTTGGTAGAGTTTCTTGATTTGTGCCATTTCCTCTCTGCAGCCTTGAGTTTAAAGTGATGTTCACAGAGAACATTGGACAGCCAGGGGGCAGATGGGGTGCTGCGTGCTGGTCTGGATGACAGTGGGCAAAAGTTGTCCAAGCAAGAGGTTGGAGTGGAGCAAAAAGTGTCAGTAGCACTGTTCGTGTCCAGTGCTGCAAACTGAGAGAGTAAAGGAAGTAAGGATGAAGCCATAGAGGATAGGCGAGAGGGAGAGAGTGAGCATAGGTTGCATCGAAAGGTGACCTGCGGAGGAGTGTGTGCCATGTCAGGTGTAAGTGTGAGGTTAGAAGTGATGAGGAAGTGGTCTGAGGTGTGCAGTGGAGTAACTAAGGTGTTATTCATGGAGCAACAGCATGGGTAGATGAGGTCTAGCTGGTTGCTTGTGCGTAGTTGTAGTAGACGCTCTCTTGAGATCAAATGAGGCAAGCAGAGTGCTGAAATCAGCAGCCTGAGGTTTTTCTAGGTGGATGTTGAAGTCACCGAGCAGTACCAGAGGTGTACCATCCTCAGGAAAGTTTGATAGCAACACATCCAACTCCTCCAAGAAGTTTCCCAGTTGACCTGGGGGACGATAAAGGACTACAACGTGGATTTTAACAGGGTGGGTAATATTATTTGCATGTGATTCAAATGAACTGTTACCTGTAAGAGATGGTTGAAGATCAAATTTTCATTCATTTGAGATAAGGGGACCAGTACCTCCACCCCTCCCAGTCGTGCGAGGGGTGTGGGAAAAAGTGAAATTAGTGGAGAGGGCTGCGGGAGTGGCAGTGTCTTTAGGTTTGATCCAAGTCTCAGTTAGGGCCATGAGGTTGAGACCGGAATGAGTAGCAATAGAAGAAATAAATTCTGCTTTGTTAACAGCAGACTGGCAGTTCCAGAGACCAACTGGAATAGAGAGTAAAGTAGTAGAGGTCAGAGGGACAGGCCATAGATTATTGGGATAGGCCTGCCTCCAACGTACAGTGCGTGCTCTCTGAGTGTTAGTAGTAATAGTAGAGATTTGAAAGCACATAGTGAGTACAAGTGACCTAAATAAGTATTTGAGAACAAGCTGTACAAAAAGTAAAGAAAGGGGAGAAAAGCAATACTCAAGTGCCTTGTCGGTATCTTTGCTTGGTGGAGCCGCGCAGGTAGATCAGCAGTCTTCCCCATGATTGTGTAGCCAAGTGAACCAAACTGAGAGACCATTTTGAAGGCTCAGGAAACCTTTGCAGGTGTTTTGAGTTGATTAGCTGATTGGCATTTCACCATATTCTAATTTGTTGAGATAATGAATTGGTGGGTTTTTTGTTTGGTTTGTTTGAACATCATCACAATTAAAAGAACCAAAGACTTAATCTACTTTAGTCTGTGTGCACTGAATTTATTTAATACACGAGTTTCACGATTTGAGTTGAATTACTGAAATAAAAGAACATTCTAATTTATTGAGATGCACCTGTATATATCTGTGTGTGTGTGTATACACACACACACACACACACATATATATATATATATACACCTTGCTACATGTACTGTGTTAGGCTTACCGAGACTTGTCATTTGCACTTATATATTGTTGCTCTCTTGTTAGTTTTTACTGCTTTTATTGTCCTCATTTGTAAGTCGCTTTGGATTAAAGCATCTGCTAAATGACTAAATGTAAATCCTCTGTTAAAGAATGATGTACTGAAAAATTCTATGAAGATAAAATCGACTGCTATAGTTTTGCTATAGCCAATGAGAAATCAATAGCTAATACATAAAGTTATTTTCTATTTTCTATTTCTAACAATTTACAATTTAGGTGTCATATAGCTGTCATGCAATAGAAATTTTGAGTGGGCCTACAACATATAATGGTTTAATATTCTGTATATTAGCCATTTTTAATTTCTAGTGTAATTAATGAAATTAAAAAAAAAATAGATTGACAGTTATAGTTGTAGTTAAAATTGTAATTCATATTCCACGCATGCAATTCTTGCATGAATCAAATCAGTAATGTAAAAGTGATTAGAAGTGATTTAATTCTTAAATCACTTCTAATTGTCTAATAAGTTAAAATACTCATAATAGTGGGATATTGTAGGTTATTAATTCCACTCTTTGATTTCAGATTTAGATTTCAATTACTTAAATTTAAGAAAATTTCCCAATAAAATTCCAACATAAAACAATGTGAATTTGTATTTTTATAACAGACTAAATGTAATAATTCTGTGCTAACATTTTCAGAAATTTAAATACCAAGAAAAAAAATAAAGTTCATATTTTGGCTCAATTTGAACTTTTGATACTATTTTGACACCATTTGATACTAACATGACCGTACGACACAGTCTACAAAACACACCAATGTTGCGAACGGATATGGCAGACGAGCAAAATGATTTCGAACATATCATCGCTCAATTCTCTAACTCTTGACGGGACTGGATGAGTTGTAGAGCCGCTGTGAGCGTCTTTTTTATCCTTTCTTGCCGAGCCGACTCCCCCTACCTCCTCCTCCACTTGCAGAATTGTATAAAGAACAAAAATCGGTCTGGGGAGGGGGGGTTGATACGCCGGAGCTGAAATCGAGAGGCGAACCCAGGAAAGAGGAGTATTTTGTACACGGGACTTTCCCCCCCTTCGTCCCTAAAAAGGAGGGGGAAATGTCATATTTTTAAAAGCGATATTTTTAAAATCGAGGATTACGAATAGGCTTAGGCGCCTATCTCTGAGGATATATATTTTAATACGTTAAAAAATATGGCCGAGAACGTTCTGGAGTCTGGCCCGCCTTCAGCCAAGAGGCCTAAACTGTCCTCCCCGGCGCTATCTGCCTCAGCCAGCGATGGAAACGGTAACTATTTATTTATTTTAATTTTTTACGATACTGATGTGTTTGAATCACTGGTTGCTTGTTTTCTACGTACCCGTGCACGTCGAGTCTTTAAGCGGGGAATGGGTTTTTCTTTTTAGTTTTGTTGTCAGGCTAGTTTGGCAAGCTAACGACGCATCCGCACGAGATAGCTTTAGCTTGTCATTGCAGCTAGGTTAGCATTAGCGCTTCTCTGTCGATGTTGAGATTCACTCTCAGCGGCTGCACACTGCTCTCCCTCGGCGAGGGTCTGTGCTTGGTGTCAGCTGGTGGAAATGCTGAAAAATATATTGGATCTACAGTGGCAATAACAGTAGTGGGATTTATTTATTTTTCTGTCAAACGCCTGTTTCGGTTTAGTTACTAACGTTAACGTACTTGCAAAGAGTTTGGATCACTTCTTCAAATAATAAATATAATGTATAAATAAAAAAAGTTATTAATAATTAAACTTCTACTAATAGCTGCTGAAAGCCTAGTCTTCACATTTGATCAGTACTTTTTTATTTGCTAATAATCGCCAGTAACATAAATTAGCCTGCTAAACTGTGAGTCAATCAACTTCAAAACTTTCTGACTGAACTTGAACACTGTTGTTTTCACAAACTGCCCATGTGCAGCGAGCACAAACGTTAGCCGCTGTTCCTTTTGTTTTCCTCAACATATTTCCCTGTTCTTTTTAATGTTAATAAATGTGAATAATATTGGTTAGCTAGCTGGTCAGCTAATAACAGACTGATGCTGAAGGCCCGCACAACAACTCCCTGCCATTGTTAGCTAGATGCATATAAACTAATTCCTCATTATTTTAAGGTCCGGAGGATTTTTCACTGGTTAGATTAATATATTTGCTTGTTTATGGGGCTTGAATGGAAGAGGCTTACTGTTTGTGTGATTCGGAGGATAGCAGTGCACTTGTGTTGTGTTAGAGTTAAGTTAGCTTGCTGGCTCAAATAGCCTTTTAGTGCGTCGGTCATTTTTTTCGAAACTTGATTTCCATTGTTCAGCCACAACACAACTGACGAGCCTGTCTCTTGAAAACAAATCATAAAACACATTTAATGCTTAGCGATACGAATCATTACCACATGAGTGTCCTGTTGTTTCTTATTAAACGTTAAAGGTTCGAGTTATTATACTTGAACGCTTCAATAGCGAAGTGCGTTTCTTTGTTGATGTCTCTAATGTTTTCAACCTTTTGTTCAAATTCGAGTTTGATCCGGTTCTGATATTAAAGGGAGTTTATTGCGTTGCATAAATGTAAATGCATTCGAGTCTAGCGTTTTTTAAACACAACATGCTCCGCATCCAATTGTTTTGTCTGTGGAGTGAATGTGTGGTCCCCATCACAGTTGCTTCACTTCATTTGTAAGACCAGCAAAGTTTCTGGAGCAATTAGACCCTTTCCACCTGTTTTAACAATAGCCGATTTGTCAGATGAGAAGGAGCTATATATCAATAAAATGTAGAAAATGTGTTAGAAAATAACATACATGCATTTTTTAAAAAACTTTTGAATAGATGCAAATGGTAGGTTGTATTAAATGATTGCAATACTTGGAAGTTTTCTTTAGATATAGTGCGTTCTTTTTTTTTTTTTAATGAGCAAGTGTCACCAGCAAATAACATTTACTTCAGAGTCTAAGTAGCGACTACCTAAAAACTTTACATCCTAATTCAACACCATGCAATCATCTTGTGTTTGGCTTCCTGTCAGAAACCACAGCCAGCCATTTCAGATAGTCAGTCATTAATAAACAAATAAGTGGCTGTGGAAGTGTTTGGCACATCATTTTGGATTGAATGACAGCTTTACATAGCGATGACAGGACGTGCCCATTTCATTACACTCAGTTTTAGGATGCACTTCTGAAGTACAAATGAATAAATCACAAACTGTGTTTTCATAATATGTTGATAGAAAGGGGTCACTGTGGTCTCTTCAATCTCAGGGTTTGCAAAATTTCCAAATCCCAGGTAGCTCTACAGGCAGGCATTCTTCAGGTTTTGGTAGCCCAAAATGAATTTAACTAGCCTGAATAAAAAAGACATCAGCTGAACTTTACTGTGGACGAATTCGCATGATCAACACTAGTAACATATAGGGATTTAACGATTCACTGAATTTACAATGCGATAAAATTCACGATTCAGATTACACAATACAGTTTTTGCAAAATGAGATTTAAGACAAATTATAAATGAAAAGGTGTCCTTTTAATATTTCTCAGACAAAATGCTGCATATTTCTTTGTGAAATTGAAATGTTAAATAAATCTAACATGAAATTTTAAAACAAATCCCAAATCAAATAAAAAAATTATACAACTAAAAGAAATCTCTTCATATTTACAAAGGCTTTGTCTGTGCTCTATTTAAAATCAGAGGCAACAACTGCATTTGAATTACTATCCAAAAAAGATGCTAAATACTTGTTGTTCGGATTGTATCATTTCAAAATTTGAAGCAAAAACAGAATGGTCTGATCTTGGCTTTGTAAATGAGGCACAAATGTCCATTCCATTCAGATGATCTCCGTGTCTGGCGGTAGAACTTTTAGCTGCAGCTTAGCATAGATCATTGAATCTGATTTGACTGTTAGCATCTCGCTCAAAAATTACCAAAGAATTTCTATATTTTCCCTATTTAAAACTTGACTCTTCTGTAGTTACATTGTGTACTAAGACCGATGAAAAATGAAAAGTTGCGATTTTTCCAGGCCAATTTGGCTAGGAACTGTACTCTCATTCTGCCGTAATAATCAAGGATCTTCGCTGCTGTACCATGGGTGCAGCAGGTGCAATAATATTACACAGTGCCTGAAAATAATAAAATCATTGTGCCTGCTACAATTCTGTGTACGCGCATTGTCTTAAATCGGCAAGACAATTGCAAACGATCAACTACGATCCAAGCGAGTAAACAACACTAATCAAGTTAGGAATTGTATATCACTATTCAAGATAGCCCATTGGGCAGGACGGTGATACATTTTGGTAGCCCGACTGGAAAACACAATAGCCCTGGGATGTCGGGCTAGCGATTTTGCAAGCCCTGAATCTCATACCGAGGTCTCTTCTTCTGATGGAAGAAATTTTGGAGGCCATTTAGCTTCATATGTAATATTATATAAAAGGCTGCTCACACCAAGAACTATAACAAAAACTATAAAGCATCCACACCAATGACCAATGCACAATAACTTTGTTTATAATGAGTGTACGCTGCAGTTACGTCTAGCTCTTTTTTTTTTTTAATCATTCTTCAGCTGGAATTTTTTTTTTTTCTGAAAGCAGTTCCAACAATACAACATTTTTTTTCTTTTTTGTTATTGTTGTTGCTGTTTTTTTGTGTTCTCATAGAATTAGAATGATTATTAAAACTATAGTTTCATCATCCATGGTGTGAACATGCCTTTACTGTATTATTTTTTTCATGAGTATAAAGCATTGATTAAACTGACATTGTAAACTGATTTAGAGGCCATTAACATAACGTGTTAGTGTATTCTGTGTAAAAGCAAGGTGTAGGTCAGTGGATTGGAAAAATATGTAAGGTCTAGAGATGTGTTTTTGCAATGCAATTTTAGTACAGTGTTTAGTATGTCACTGAATCTATCCCAAGACCAGAATATATTTAATTTTGTTTTTCATCATTAATTTTGCTTCTAAATTCTCATTTCCTGCTGTAGATTTTGGCTCGTTTTTTGACCTGGAGCATGACCTTCCAGATGAGCTGATCAGTTCCTCGGAGCTGAATCTAGCAAATGGAGGGGACCTCGGCCAGTTGCATGGCAATTTGGGTAGTGGGGGCGGGGCCATTGGAGGAGTTGTGTCCAGTGGCCAGGATGCAGCGGCCAAACACAAGCAACTCTCAGAACTCCTCCGGCATGGATCCACATCTGCAGCACAGCAGCAGGGTGCGATGGGTAGCCCAGCAGGAGCCTCAATGGGGCTATTTGGGAGTATGAAAGCTTCTCCAGGTACTCAGAGCATGGGCCCGCAAGGGCAGCAGCATCTTTCCATGCAGCAGGCCACGCTAATGCAACAACAACAGATGGCAGGGATGGTGGGCAACATGAACAGGAATATGCTCGGAGCGCAGAAAGGCAATGGACAGCAACAGCCAGGAGGACCCGTGCCTCAGCAGCAAAACATGCTGGGAGCGCAGATGTTGAACGGATCGCCCAGAATAGGACATCACAACCCGGGGATGGGCAGCAGCAGTAGTAACTTGCTAGCCGAGGCTCTTCAGCAGCAGCAGACAGTAGGAGGTCAGGGTGGACTGAGGGCACAGCAGCCTGGAGCAATGAACAAGGTAAATGTCAGATTTTGTTAAGTTTCAGTATTGGACCGATACATACAAGAGCGATAAATTATAGCCAAATGACGACAGCATTTTGGGGCAATAATCCCTCCTTTCCAGCAACCTGTTGTTCACATGAGATCGCAGCAGTTAACAAATAACATTAATCCAATCAATTCCAGATGGACAAAATCTGCCTGTTTGTGTTTTACCCTGATATACATTACAATAGAGAAGAAAGATGATCACAACAGTTTTATGCCAACTTTAATTTTAAAAGTAGCTTTCTCATTTGAAGCACGTGGCAATCTGGACTGGAAAGGTGAATGTTTTTCTCACAGAATGTAGATTAGTACTTAATAACAGTCAATTCTTTATAATAAGCTTTACAATATAAATGATTATGAGCTAAATATCTGAAGAAATTTACATATTTCTACAATGCCTTATGATCTCATACTTTTTATAGGGCATAAAATCATTGTTGTTTTACCCAATTTCTATTTTCTTGGTTGATTTTTTTTTTTTGTCAAGAATGTGCAGTCAACTGAATACATAAAAAATGTATAGTTTAATAAATTATTAAACTAAAATGCATTTATTTTACTAATAGTACAACATGAAGTTTTTTCCCCTTCAGAAATTATTATTATTTTTTTTACTTTCTTGATTCAGTTTTATGATTTAATACACATTTATTATCAAAGCCGGTTAATGAAATAACTGTAGAAAACTTGAACATTTAATGAATCTTTTAAAATGTAATCAGATAATTTATTTAAACAGTAAACCTGTTGTACAGCACTTTGATTGCAGAAAGAAGGAATATTTTTCCTCAATGAAAGAGCTGTACAACAGGTTTACCGTTTAAATTAAAGGATGAAATCATGGATGATGTATTATAATTACTTTGAGAAGTGCATGTTACTGTATATAATACGGTAATATATTGTCATCATTTCATTGAATTAAACCAAACATTTATTTTGGGGTTTCTAGTAAAGACCTTCAAATTGCTATGTGTGTCTGACGATAGCTTTATCAAATGAAATGTTGAAATGCTCATTAAGTGAATTTGCAGTGCAGCTCTTGAGATCAAGACTGAGGCAGATGCTGAAAACACCACTAGCATCACGCATACTTCAGTGTGTAGACACAGACACTAGCCCATATTGCAGTTTTATTAAACGTACAGTACAAATTTTGTCCTTGATGTACAGTAAATTCACTTTTTATGACTGGATTCCAAGATTTTGTCCACATTGTGGATATAATGGAAGCATTCTCATCTCTCTCTGTGTGTTTGTTGCAGATGGGGATGAATGCAGGTTCAGGACCCTATGGAGGCCCGTATGGTCAGCCTGCCAGTCAGGGTCTGGGTGTTGCAGGGCTGGCCTCTCAGCTCCAGAACAAACCAGGTCTCCCCAACAGTCCGGCCCAGTTTAACCTCGACAAGAAGCCTGTGCAGGGCTTACCTGGCATGGTTTGTATTCGGTCATATAGATTTTAGACTCATTTGAACTAAATCAACAAAATCTCTTAATGTCTGTTATTTTGTGATTTTTCACAGCAGGCTTCCCAGCCTTCCCCTGGAGGTGCTGCCGGAGGCGCAGGAGTGGCTGGCATGGTGCCTAACGCCCAAGGAACTCTCGGGCCCGGATCAGCTCCATCAGCCGTGTCTGCAACTGCGGTGGGAGGAGCTCCTCCAGCGGCCGACCCAGAAAAGCGCAAACTCATACAGCAGCAGCTGGTGCTTTTGCTCCATGCCCACAAGTGCCAGCGGAGGGAGCAGGCCAATGGGGAAGTACGGCAGTGTAGCCTGCCCCATTGTCGCACCATGAAGAACGTCCTCAACCACATGACGCACTGCCAGGCTGGCAAATCTTGCCAAGGTGAGTGTATAAACTGTACAGAACTGAAACAATGTGGCACTTTTGGTTCTGTTGTTGGCAGTTCTGCCTATTTATACAACATGGCGCTATTACTAATATTAGGTTTGTGTTTTTATTGCTTTCTAGTGGCGCACTGTGCCTCATCCAGACAGATAATCTCTCACTGGAAGAACTGCACGCGGCATGACTGTCCTGTATGTCTACCACTGAAAAACGCAGGGGACAAGAGGAATCAACAGAGTGAGTGTGTGTATTAATACAAAACTTGCTGTTTCATACACCTCAAGTTACTTTGTATCCTTGTAATGTTTTTGCTGTTAGTCTTTTCAATGTTTTCAGTGTAGCAAAATTGGATATTTCAACAATTGCATTCCTATTTTCAGATTTCGATGGAAACTGTCATTTATTTTGATTTATTTTTGCTCCAAATGATTTCAGCTCTCCTAGGCACTGGGGGTGTGGGATTGAGTTCTTCTTTGGGTAATATAACTGGTGGTCCACCCAGTGCCCCCCATCTCAATACCCCAGGGCAGATAGACCCCAGCTCCATTGAGAGGGCTTACGCAGCGCTGGGCCTTACATACCAGGGAAATCAGGCTTCCCCTCAGCCTGTCCAACAAACACAACGGGCAATAAACACAATGGGTAATGACAAACAGAGGCTTCAAATTTTATTTGAACAATACTCCAGTGTTTTTTTTGTTATTGTACACTGCCATTTAGAAGTTTGGGGTCAGTAAGGTGTGTGTGTTTTTGTTTTTTAAAGAAATTATTACCTTTATTCAGCAAGGATGTGTTAAATTGATCAAAAGTTAAAGGCTTATTTATTTAAAAAATTGCTTAAAGTACTTCAGTTACCACAAAAATATAAATTTGCCATCACGGGAATAAATTACATTTTAAAATATATTAAAAGAGAAATATTATCTTAAGTTGTAATAGTATTTTTTTAACTGCATTTTTTGATCAAATAAATGTAGCCTTCGTGAGCACAAACATCTTCATTAGACTTGGCAATGATGGTACCTCTTCTCATGATCTTTTTTGTTATAGGAGCAAATTCCATGGGAGTAAATGGAGCAGTGGGTGGTCAGTCTCAGAATCAGCAAGCTAACCTTCTCCAGGATACAATGTTGCATCTGAACATGAGCTCCCAGAGGTAAACAACACTTGGGTTCATCTTGTGTAACTAGTCGCCATTCACTTCTCCACATTCAGATGGTGTTAAAATCTCACAGTACCACTAATCCACAGCAGCAGGTGTCTGTCAGTTTTTTACGTTCATATGTAAACAGAGTGGTCCTTATTTGTTTTCGCTTCCCTTTCCCCAGTCTGATGAATGACAATGCTGTGGGCGGTTTGGGGTCTATGCCTGTGGCCAACCCAGCTGCCAGTGGCAGCATGAGGAAGAACTGGCACGAGGACATCACCCAGGATCTACGCAACCACTTGGTGCACAAACTGTAAGTTGTACACTGCTATGTGAAAATTATGCCTGAAGAAGGTAGATGAACATTTTTTTTAATTAGTTGCATTTTGTAGTTGAAGAACATTATCTTAAGTTATAATCTTCGGGTATAGAAATGAAAAATCTTATATAATGTTTTTTGTATTGATGTGAGTTTGTTGTCAATTGTTGTTTTTCATTGCTAGAGTGTTATTTCTATTTATTTCTTTTAAAATACATTGATCTTGCCATGAAAATAGCCATAGAAGCTGGTATGGAAATAAAAATAAATCATAGTGGAGGTACAAGTACTGTAATTGCTTCATAATAATAATAATAATTGCCAATAAATAACTAGTGAAAACAAAGGCTTCTGATATTCATTTGATATTAATTTCCATGCCCCTTGCTGCTGTTCTATTTCTTCAGAGTCCAGGCCATTTTTCCCACTCCAGACCCAGCTGCACTGAAGGACCGGCGGATGGAGAATCTAGTGGCCTATGCGCGTAAAGTTGAGGGGGATATGTATGAGTCCGCTAACAGCAGGGTGAGTATATTGACTTTGTTGGCTGTTAATGATTTGTGTTTATTGTTGTAATCGCTGATTTATGTCACTGTATATACATCACACTTTCAGGCAGAGTATTATCACCTGCTGGCAGAGAAGATTTATAAGATCCAGAAGGAACTGGAAGAGAAGCGAAGGACACGGTTACAGAAGCAGGGCATGATGCCTACTCAGCCTGGTATGCCCCCCACTGGGATTGGTCAGACAGGGCCACCCACAGGACTGCCTACTAGTGAGTACTCATCCACCAAAATTGTCTCTCCTTGAGACCAGTTAGCTGGTAAATTGTAACTAAAGGCCTACTGGCTCTTTAAAAAGAGGCAAGCCTTTAAATGTGTCCTACCAAAACTATGCCAATAGAACAGAAAACTGCTCTTGCCAAGCAATTTATTAAGGTAAGGTCTTTTCATTTTCATGTTTTGCCTCTCCACCTGTAGATGGCCCTCTCTCGGATCCTTCAGTGGTGCGGCCTAGTGGTCCAAACCAGTTGATGAACAGGATGCAGAATGCTGCTGGTCTGTATCTCACTCACTCACTTACTCACTCACTCACTCTCTTACACACACACACACACACACATGCATGTTTACTAAGATATTCTAAATATTTATCTTTTCTGTTTCTATTCTTTTTCTTTATTCTATTCTTTTTTTAAAGAAATACTTTATTCAGCAAGTTTATCTTTCATTTACTTTAATTCCATTCATCAAAGAATCCAGAAGAAATATATTTCACGGTTTCCACAAAATATTAAGACTGAAGACTGGTGTGATGGCTGCTAAAAATTCAGCTTTGCCATCACTGGAATAAATTACTTTTTCAAATATATTAAAATAAAATAAACTATTGTTTTTATTTGTAATATTTAACAATATTACTGCATTTTACTGTACATATGTTTGTATATATGTATTCATTTTCTCTTCTTCTCTGTCAATGCAGGCATGAATCCCTTTGGGAACCATATGGGAATGCAGTCTATGGGCCAGAGATCTACACCTCCTCTTCCACTCAGCGCACCTCTTAACCAGGTCATTACTCTGACTGGAAGTGATACTTTTTGTAGTTTTATGGTTAAAGTTTGTTTTAAGTGTGCACACAAAATATTTCTTCTAAATGCTGAATGTTTTGGCTGTTTCAGGGAAGCATGGGCAGTGTGAGGATGCCACAGCCAAATGTTGCACAGATGCAAAATCAGTACATGCAAACTGGACAGTTTCAAGGTTCAAATCCTGTTCTTGGTGCTGGATCTGTTGACATGGCACACCCAGGAAATGACAGCACTGTCACTCAAGTAAGAGAGCATAGATGTTCTCTGAATTGTATTATATTCTTAATGTACAGTCCAATTATGAGTTTCTGTATTTCACTGAGCAAACATGTGGTCCTAGTCTTTGTCATTTATTTATTTATTTATTTTTTTAACATATCAGCAGGGGCAAATGCCTACTTTATCATCTTTACCAATCGGCAGTCCTTTAGCCCAGCCTGGGTCTGCTGGAGGGGCAGGCAGCGGGTCTTCAGTGGGCTCTCTGGGCCCCAACAGTATGAGTGCAGTCCCTCCATCGTCCACCCCAACACAGACCACCAACCACTGCCCACTCTTCCACCAGAATTCTCCTTCCCCAGCTCATAGCCGCACACCCACACCCACGCCGGGCTCCCAGACACCCCAGCCTCACACACCCAGCCTACCCCAGTTAGCAACGAGCGGCAGTCAGCAGCAGTTACCTCTGTCCGCCAGTTCTGACAGTGCCATGCAGCCTCAGCAGCAGCCATTAGGAGGAACTTCTCCTGCTGTGTCTCATAGTGGCCTCTCTACGCCAAATGCCAACCAGCATCCCCGCACTCCAGTGAGTACTGCTGTTTGGTATGCAACAGAAATCCTGGGGCCTCATTTATAAAGTCTTGCCCATTCAACAATTTCTGAAATATTTAAAAATGCAGAGAAAAATGCACAAACTTTTATAAATTGTGGTCTATCTTAAATAAAAGTACAGTTTATGGTTCAGAAGTATGGCACTTATTATCGAGCTTAAATTGAAAAATATAATTGAACTTAATTAGATAATTATTTATTTTAAGTGACACTTTCACTGGTGGCCTTAGTTTTAGATCTTTTTATTTTTGACCTTTTTTCTTTCCTGTCTTAATTGTCTCATAAGGGTTCTCTACCAATGGATGGCCAGGCTGCTACCCCTGCCTCCGTCAGCAGTGTGGACACATCATTTCAACAGGGTCCTTCAGATTCCGCAACCACCCTTGAGCCTAAGGTGGAGGTCAAGCAGAAAGTAGAAGAGGATGAGGATGAGGATGAGAATGAGGATGAGGATGAAGATGAAGAAGACATGGCAGGAGGAAAAACAGGCAAACATGAAGACATTAAAGCTGAGGAAAAGCCTGAGGTAAGAAATGGAAGTTTTATTTTCATTAAACAAGAATCAAACTCTGAAGAATAATTCTAAGACTGGAGCTAATTCTCCATTCTTTCCTTAAAAATTATTCAATGTGGATCGACTGCATTCTTTGTAACTTATCAGATAAAGAAAGAGGAGCCGAGTGACGGTGTGCCAATGGAGACTTCTTCAGCTGCAGCTGGGGAGGACAAAAAGCCAGAGATAAAGCCTGAGCCTAAAGAAGAGGAGGAAGGTTCAGGGTCTACAGCAACCCACAGTTCACCTTCTGGAGTCCCTAACAAAAAGAAAAGTATGATCAGAACCCACCTTTGTATTTTAGCTACTAAGGTTGTCTGCAGTACAAAACCAACCACTGGTACCTCGGTATTGATGCTCTCTACATATAATGTAGGCAACAATTAAATAGACATGCAGCATAATTAATAAATCTCACACTTCAACAGATGCATTTTACTAGTTGACCACAGATGTGTTAGCATTAGCAATTTGATGCTTTAGGCTTGCTTACATTGAATCTCACCATCAGTAATGACTGAAGTGTTAATTTCTAATATTTTCATGCATGCCACAGGTGAACTGTTGCTGATTTACAGCATACAGCTAAAATATTCACTGTTGCATCAGATTTTAAGAACTGATTTTGTAGTAATCCGGTTTCTTTTACTTGCTTTGTCACCAGTTTTTAAACCAGAGGAGCTGAGGCAGGCCCTGATGCCCACACTGGAGTCTCTTTACCGCCAGGACCCTGAGTCTCTGCCCTTCCGCCAGCCTGTGGACCCTTCATTACTGGGAATACCAGTACGTCTGCTGTCTGGTCACAGCCATCTTAATACAGTGCTGTTTTTTTTTCACATAACCATACTATTAAAGGATAATTGGCTGATTTTTCAAGCAGTTTCGCACTGTTAAAACATTAATTTGTTTGCACATGAGCAAGGTGTACCCTGTCTCTGTGTTACCTGAACCCAGACATCCCCATTTCCCAGCAAAAGTCAGGCTTATGAGGCAAGATAGGCCAGTTTGTGTCATCCAGCAGTCTGTGGACACCTCAGGGTTATAATTTGTGTTATGTGGCTATGTGTGATCGTTTGGTCTGTGGAGCCGTCTATGTCTATTGTTTTCTCTAATCATGTTGCACAGATTTCAAAATTGGCTTTTGTCGATTGGGATTTCCAACATATTTGCTGAAAATGAGTATTAAGGTAATTCTCTCCCGTGTAGATGGATATTTGTACTAATATTCAACATTGTCGCTTTTTACAAATTGCAGGACTATTTTGACATTGTGAAGAATCCCATGGACTTGTCTACTATCAAACGGAAGCTAGACACAGGCCAGTACCAAGAACCATGGCAATACGTGGATGACATCTGGCTCATGTTCAACAACGCCTGGCTGTACAACCGCAAGACGTCACGGGTCTACAAGTACTGCTCCAAGCTGGCGGAGGGGTTTGAACAGGAGATCGACCCGGTCATGCAGAGCCTTGGCTACTGTTGTGGGAGAAAGGTAAAATTGAGTGTTTGTACCTGTTGAGGTAGTTCTTGTTCTATAAATCAATACTTTCCTCTTTGTTTGTACATGGATTCAATAAGAGTTTGGGGCTGATGCAATAATGGGCGTTATGTTGTAGACATGGAGCTAACCAAATTCGTTTTCTTGTCCGTAGAGTTAGTCATAACATTGGGTTTTGTGTCATAGCACAGATTCAAGAATATATTGATCTAAAAGATGCCTGAAATGTATCTGTATTTACAAACATTTAAACAGACATTTGTCATGTTTTCGCCAACATGACACTGGCTAATGCTTTTTTTGTTCTCTCTCACAGTTTGAGTTTTCTCCCCAAACTCTGTGCTGCTATGGGAAGCAGCTATGCACTATACCAAGAGATGCTGCTTACTTTAGTTATCAGAACAGGTAAGGAACTTAAAACCGAGGCCAATATCAACAGAAACACGAGCATACATATATACCTGAATGACCCATGTTGTGATTATTTATTACACATGCATGTGAAACCGGTTAAACCGCTTTTTTCCCCACTGTACTTAGCTGCATAAAGTGAACTGACAATTGCACCACAGTTGATAAGAGTGTCTTATTACCCGACCTTTTCCACCAATCAGTCCCTTGTAAAATCCTATGTGTGTGAAAAGACCTGGCATTTTAAAGTGTGCTCCTTTTCTATTACATCTAATTATTAAAACAATTTTATTAAGATCATATTTATTTATATATGTAATTAAACCGCCTAAAGTCTACTTATATATTGTCAGTGTTTCTTGAACCAAAAATTGTCATAATTTTTACAAGGCCATTTTCACCATCTCTGTTTTACTTAAAATTAAATTGTGGTTGGTTATATGTTAATGTTTTCATAATACGTAGATAAAATATATGTAAAAGAGTATTTCTTATGGTATGACCCCTTTAAGCATGATTTTTAGTTTCATTTAATTTCAATAATTGCTTGTAAATCTATACAAAATGTACAACTTTGCACAGTCACTGGCATTAATCAGTGTGTCATGCAAGGAGCCATTCTTATTTTTTAAAGTGACACCTTTAAAATGCCTGTTTGCTTGACTTTGGCTACAGTCTTTTTGTTCATGTTTAATGTGCTCATGTGTCCATAAGTCTCAACACCCTTCGCAATTGATTCTGCTCCTGTTTTGGTGTAATGATTTTTCCTCATTATACATGTAAATGCTAATCTGTGCTGTGCTTTGGCTTTCTGCTTGTCTCTGTTGTTGTCTCCCTCCTTATTCATTCATTTCTGTCTTGTCTAATGTTTTTCTTTGTTGAACCTTTTCTTCTCCCCTGTACTTTGACGTTTGTCATGTCTGCTATCGCCTGCTTTCATCTGACCAATCATCTGCACCTAAACCCCTCCCTGCTCAAAACCCCTGCTCAAAAATCCTGCATCATGATTGGCTCCTCTGGCGATGACCCTGCCCTGCGTTCCCCCTTTGGCCTGTCTGCCCTGCTCTGCCTTGCCTTGTCCTGCACTGATTGGTGGCTACCTCCTCGTTACCTCTCTGTGATTGGCTGTGGTGTAGTTCACCAAAATATGGGCTTCTTGCTGACAGGTATCACTTCTGTGAGAAGTGTTTCAATGAGATCCAGGGTGAGAGCGTGTCCTTGGGAGATGACCCATCCCAACCTCAAACGTAAGCGACTTCTCTTTCCACTATTTTTAATCAGTGTCTTATTACAGTGAGATCTTTTTCTGCATCAAAACAAGTTTGACACTTTTTTTTTTTCTAGTGTCTGCAGTATGAGTTCTTGTGATAACAAGAGTTAAAACAGTTTACCGATGGATAAAAATGGACTTTGTAGTAAATCTTCTACCGTTCTGTCAGACTGACATATTTTTAGTTGTTAGAGTAATTTAGTATCTGCATTCAGCCACACAAGTAATCTGGACAAGCATTTACTCCCATTGACTGTGGTCATAATCTGTCCCTGACCACCTCTGAATGTGGTTTTAGTGATCCAAACACAAAAATCAACTTATTATGTAGTCAAGTACCATCAATTTTCTGAACTTTGAAACTGCATAGTAATTGCCATGTAAAGGGCCTAAGAGTTACTAAACTTATGAATGCAGTGCATAACAATAAATCTCAGTAAACTTGGTTCTGCCCTTTTGAGATTTTGAATCAAGATTTTCAAGACCATAAATGCACCCTTTGATACTACAGAATCATTTTCTTGTTTTAATAGTGCTACAATTTGCATGTATTTTCAGATCTATCAACAAGGATCAGTTTGAAAGGAAGAAAAATGACATGCTCGACCCTGAGCTGTAAGTTCATATAACCTTAGTTCAAGTTTTGTTCTCTCATCAAAATTCTCAAGATTAACACTTTATTTTTTTATGCCCATTTTCTCTGTAGATTTGTGGAATGTATGGATTGTGGCCGTAAGATGCATCAGATCTGTGTTTTGCACAATGACACTATATGGCCATCAGGGTGAGTTTGCTGCAAAGAAATTGAATACAACTGTCAAGTGACTCTAACCCCAAGATTCCTTTTTATTTCCCCTTATTTAGCTTTGTGTGTGATGGCTGTTTGAAGAAGTCCAACAAGACCCGTAAAGAGAACAAATATGCTGCTAAAAGTATGTAATTTCAATTTCTCAGTTTTCTTCCCACTGATGATCCAATTAGTAATGACATTTAAACTTTTTTTTTTTTTTTTTTTTTTTTGGACCTTCAGGGCTTCCACAGACCAAACTAGGCAACTATTTGGAAACGCGGGTTAATGACTTTCTGAAGCGTCAGAATCATCCAGAAACTGGTGAAGTCACTATTCGTGTTGTTCATGTCTCAGACAAAGTGGTGGAAGTCAAACCAGGCATGAAGTCTAGGTGAGACAGGATAGATTAAGACCAGACACTCACATTTAATACGACACATTTATCTGCTGGACGTTTCAAGAATAGTTCCTTAAAAACAGTCTGTCATTTATATTCTTGCTGTGAAGCCACATTTGTTTACTCTGATGTATAGTGTAAAGCTATAAAACCGAGGCAGGCCTAGAATTTGTAATAATTGTCATCATGGCTTGTTTGTCTGCTTGGATTTTAATGACATCATTTCCTTTTCACAGGTTTGTGGATAGTGGAGAGATGGCAGAGTCTTTCCCATACAGAACGAAAGCTTTATTTGCATTTGAGGAAGTTGATGGTGTTGATGTCTGTTTTTTTGGGATGCATGTGCAAGAGTATGGCTCAGATTGTCCACCCCCTAATCAAAGGTCAGGTGTCTGTAACTGCTTTTTATAATTTGATGGGCCTGTTTTGGTTTTATTCTAACCACCAACAACCCCCTCCATCCTTTAGACGTGTTTACATATCCTACCTGGACAGTGTCCACTTCTTTCAGCCACGTTATCTGAGAACAAGCGTGTACTATGAGATTATTTTAGGATATCTGGACTATGCCAAAAAACAAGGGTAAGATGATAACCCCCATCCTACTGTTTCAGCAGATGTTAGCCACTAACTCATGTACACGTGCTTTTTTGCCTTGTCTTGTGAAATTATTATTATTTTTTTTTCTTTTAGGTTTACCACGGGACACATCTGGGCCTGCCCTCCTAGTGAAGGAGATGATTACATCTTCCACTGTCACCCTCCAGACCAGAAGATACCCAAGCCGAAGCGGCTGCAGGAGTGGTATAGGAAGATGCTGGATAAATCTGTAGCAGAGCGCATCGTGCATGACTACAAGGTGCAATTTGGACATTGTTATTGTAAAAATGTTTTATTATAAATATTTTTATTTATCAGCATACAAGAGAGAGATCTAGAAATGTGTTGAAGTCTTGAGTTTGTTTTATTTATTTATTTACAGGACATCTTCAAACAGGCAACAGAGGATCGCCTCACCAGCGCCAAAGAACTGCCCTATTTTGAGGGTGATTTCTGGCCCAATGTGCTTGAAGAGAGTATCAAAGAACTAGAGCAAGAAGAGGAGGAAAGGAAGAGGGAGGAGAACAGCACATCCAATGAGAGTGTTGATGTTAGTCTTTAGGCTCCCACTTATCTCAGGTTTTGTTCCTCTGTTAAAGTGTTTTTTCAAACAGCTGTGAACATTTCTTTTTGTTTCTCCAGACAACAAAAGGTGACAGCAAAAATGCCAAGAAAAAGAACAACAAGAAGACGAGCAAGAACAAGAGCAGCTTAAGCCGAGCCAACAAAAAGAAGCCGGGCATGCCAAATGTGTCCAATGACCTTTCACAGAAACTCTATGCCACAATGGAAAAGCACAAAGAGGTATTAAGAAGACTAAAGCCTGATTCACTGTCTGTAACTATGATTGTCTAATCAAGAATCATCATCAGACTTTTAGTGTTTGTCAAGTTTGGTGGCATCCTTTTATATTTTTTGTACAATATTAATATATACACCTGACTAGGCATGGGCTGATTACCGGTTTCAAGGTATACCGCCATTTGAAAATGTCACTGTATCAAAACCACTAATATTTTCCATTATACCGTTCCTGCATAGGCCTGTCACGATAACAAATTTTGCTGGACGATAAATTGTCCTAGAAATTATTGCGATAAACGATAATATTGTCGTTCTAAGACCCGTTTCAACTAATATAATGATAATGGCATACTAATGCAGGTACACCTTTTCAAAGATCAATAAACTTTTATTTCTAAAGAATATTTAACACTGAAAACGGAAAACATTTTAAATATCCACAATAAATGAACAAAACAACCAAAAACAATAAAAGCAATGGACTCTCAGTCTCTGTTAAAAAGAAATGCACTTGAATAAATACCAAAAACAATAAATAAATGGATGTAAACAAAATTGCACTTCAAAGAATATTAAACATTAGGCTCAGACATAAATAGTGCCAATTAGGACCTTTGTAAACAAAAAAAAACAAAGCCTCAACAGGCCATATGCAAAAATCTTTTGAAAAATAATTTCTCCAACATAAAGCTTTGTTCAAATAAAGCAAAGGTGAATTGCCGTCTATGTCCACCAAGGACGAGAGAAAGAGAGAGAGAGATTTTATGGCAGATTCCGTGCAAGAAATACCAACATGTTGACTTTGTGTGGCTTAAAATTAATTAATTTTGTATGTTTGTGTGTTATATTATGTTTATATGCCAGTTAGGGATGCTCATACTGACCGTTTAACCGTTAACCGAAAGTAAACATTTTGACCAATTAATACTATCAGTTAAAGGTTTTTTTGTTTTTGTTTTTTGTTTTTTTTGCTGCATGGTGGTAATAATAATAGTATTAATAATAAATAAATAAATATATATATATATATATATATATATATATATAAATATATATATATTTATTAACTCACTAGGCACGTTGACACGCACAACCACACGCCTACAGACATATTTAGCTGAGCAAGTCAAATGAAGCAAGCGAAAAGTAGGCTAGTGGGACCGCTACGCGGTATTAAAATAAAGCAGTAGTGCAAGTACAATGCAATATCAGTTGTGACGTAAACACGGACGGTTGAAAATATGCGCGGATGGCCGAAATATACTTTGGCCTTTACGCGATCGGCAACCGGATGTTTTTTGCCTAACTGCAACTCTCTGTTCTGGACTTGAGCAAACTGCGTTGCAATGTAATCTTTTTCCAAAATGTCCTTTATGTGAAAATATGAAGTCTGTTAACACCCGTTAACACTGAAGACGGACGCATAGAGAAAAATACTGTAGCATGCAGATCACTCACTGTTCATGATGCACGAACTATTGGAAGAAAATCCTCAATATTGATTTTGTGGTTTATATGAATGTGTTTCTGAGGGGAGCTGACTGTCTTCTGAAAAGTTTACGTGGTATAATTTCACAAAGCTTGTCAGAACATTCTGTTTTTGCTTCAAATTGGGTTATTATTAAATCAAATTGTGTATGATTATTATTATATAACTGATGATATTGAAAATGATATTAGATGAAATAAATGATATGTATATGAATTATATAACAAATTAACTGTAATTACAGATTTAGGTTAAATAAAGATGTCAGTCTTTATTTTTTTCTTTTAGGAAACAAATCAAAGAAAAAAATAAAATAATTCTACTGTTCCTAATATTCTGTATGTTGCTCAAAAACAAAATATATTGTGTCCAGCGGGATTTTTTATTTTTTTACCCAGTCATTTAAAAATAACACATTTCAGAGCTGTAACAACAATACAGTGATACCGTGAAACCGTGATATTTTTGCTTAAGGTTATCATACCATCAAAAACTCATACCGGCCCATGCCTAGCCCTGGCAAAATGTTTTTTTTTTTATTTCAACATTTTTCTTCCTTACTAGGTGTTCTTTGTTATCCGATTGATTGCGGCACCCAATTCCAATTCTCTCCTGCCCATTGTTGACCCGGATCCTTTGATGGCGTGTGATTTGATGGATGGTCGTGATGCCTTCTTAACACTTGCACGGGATAAGCACCTGGAGTTTTCTTCATTGCGGCGCTCCAAATGGAGCACCATGTGCATGTTGGTGGAACTGCATAACCAGAGCCAGGACCGCTTTGTCTATACCTGCAATGAGTGCAAGCACCATGTTGAAACTCGCTTCCATTGCACTGTTTGTGAGGTGAGGACTGTAGTAAGGGAGGGGATCCTTATTTTTATGAATTTTATGTGTAACGTTGATTTGCAGTTTTTCTCAAGACAGACCCAAATTAAGTCTCTTTTTGCTGTGTCCTCAATTATTCAAAGTTCGTACCAGGAAAAACAGGATGTCCGCTCACCCTAGTTATACTTATAGTCGTACTTGGTGTACTGGATGAAAGGACTTTAATTACCAGCATTATGTAATGATTATTCTGACTTCTCCTTCACAGGACTATGATCTCTGCATCACTTGCTACAATACAAAAGGTCACGAGCACAAGATGGAAAAACTGGGCTTGGGGTTGGATGACGAAAGCGGCAACCAGGCTGCTTCCTCAATGCAGAATCCTGGAGACTCACGGCGTCTCAGTATTCAGCGGTGCATCCAGTCTCTGGTGCATGCCTGCCAGTGCCGCAATGCCAACTGCTCACTTCCATCTTGCCAGAAAATGAAACGTGTAATTCAACATACCAAAGGCTGCAAGCGTAAAACCAATGGTGGTTGTCCTATCTGCAAGCAGCTCATCGCACTCTGTTGTTACCATGCAAAACACTGCCAAGAGAATAAGTGCCCTGTGCCATTCTGCCTCAACATCAAGCAGAAACTGCGGCAACAACAGCTCCAGCACAGGCTACAGCAGGCCCAGATGCTGCGTAGAAGAATGGCCAGCATGCAAAGGACAGGCCAGCAGCTTCCAGGAGGCAATGGTGGGCTGCCATCTCCTGGGAACAATAGTACTACTGGCCCGAGCACACCAACACCAAGCACTCAGCCCCCTACCCCACAGACGCCCACTCAGCAATGTCAGCCTCCAGTGACTCAACCTGGCATTGGAGGTGTTCCATCACAACAGCAACAGCAGTTGGCAGGGATGGCCCATCAATACCAGCAAATGACTGGAAGTGGTGGGATGATCAACTCCCCACAGCAGCCCCTGATCCCACAGCAGCAGCAACAGCCAACATCCGTTCAGCATTTTCAGCATGCCAACAATCTTCCTCCATATGTGCAAAGACCTCCAGGCTCCTCTCCACTTCCTCAGTCAATGGGAAAGCCAGGCATGGTGCCAGGAGGCTTCCCTCAACAGCAACAGTCAAACCTAGGGCAGTCTGTGATGCAGCAACATCAGCCACCTGGCCCCCCACCTGCTGCTGTAGAAATTGCCATGAAGATTCAACGAGTCGCTGAGACTCAACGGCAAATGGCTCAGCAAAAGATACTGCAAAGAAACCAGGCTCCTGGAATGATGCCTCCACATGGCCTTCATCAGGGTCCCCAAACTCAAAGCCAGATGGTCATGAACCATCCTGGAGCTGCAATGGGTGGGCCTCAGGGAATGCCACCCCAGACACAAGCAGCAGTTGCTCGAACTCACATGGATCAGCAGCAGGGAATGATTACAGCAGGCATGCAGCAGCAGCAGACAGGACCTCAGGCTCAGCTCTCTCAAGTCCAGTTACAGCAGGGCCAGCAAGGAGCACCCCAACTTCAGGTGCCACCACAGCAGCAGTGGAACGGTCCCGGTATGCCTCAGCAGAGAACTGGGGTTATGAACCAAATGGGTCTCCAAGGAATGGTTGCACCTCAACAACAGCAGCAGCAGACAGTTAGTCAGCAGCAGCAGCAGCAGCAGCAGCAAGGGCATTCTGGTTTAATGGGTATGATGGGCCAAGGAGGGGCTGCACCTGTAGGTACTGGCCCTGGAAATCACCCTCAGGCTGCCATACAGGACCTCCTAAGAACCTTAAGGTTACCTAGCTCTCCCCATCAACAACAGCAAGTCCTGAATATACTACGTTCAAACCCTCAGCTCATGGCAACCTTTATCAGGCAACGGGTTCCTAGGTACCTTGGTCGAGGTGGGCCTGGAGCAGGAGGTGGGGGTGTACAAGGAGGACCTGGTGGAGGTCCAGGAATCATTGATGGCCAGCAAATGAATGTAAATCCCGGGACAAATCAAGGAGGTATGCATATGGCACAAGGAACTACCATGCCAATGAATCAGCTTCAGCAACAGCAGCAGCAGCAACTTCAACAGCGGTCAATGATGGGTGGAAATTTGCAGCAACAACAGCAAATAGCAGCACTGCAGCAGCAACAACAGCAGCAGCAAGGTGTTATGCCCAATCAGGGTGCCAACATGTCTAACATCTCCCCCCAGTTCAGAGAAATTATGAGGCGGCATTTGCAGCAGCAACAGCAGCAGCAGCAACAGCAACAGCAGCAGCAGCAGCAGCAGCAGCAACAACATATGGAAAACCATGCTCAGTTCCAGCATCCTCAACCACCCCAGCAGCAGGGTTATCTTGGGCAATCTGGACTGCCCCCACAGCAGCCTGGCCAACCTCAGCCTGGTGGTCTCCAGCAGCAACAGGGAGCTCCCCAGCAAAACTACTCTGGGTCTATGTCCCATCAGCAGGTTGCAGCAGCTCTGCAACAAAGGTTGCAACACCACCAACTTCAGATGCAGCAGCAGCAACAGCAACAGCAACAACAACAACAACAGCAGCAGCAGGGTGCTCTGGCAGGACTCCAGGGTGCTGATGGAGGTCCTGGAGGTGGTGGTCCCCTCCAGCAGCAACAGATGCAGTCGGCTCAAATTGGTTCCCAATCTCAAGTCATGCTTCAGCAAGCTTTGCAGCAACGGCTCCTCCAGCAACAACAGTCACACTTAGGAGGCGGATCTCCTGCTCAACACAATCCCATGAGCCCTCAGCAGCCCCAGCAACAGATGTCCCAGTCTCCCCATTTGCAGGGCCAGCAGTTGCCCAATTCTCTAAGTAACCAAGTCCGCTCACCCCAGCCTTCGCCTCGGCCTCAGTCCCAGCCGCCAAACTCTAGTCCATCTCCTCGCTTGCAGCCCCAGCCTTCACCCCATCGCATCTCGCCGCAGACCCAGACGGGTTCTCCTCATCCAGGTCATCTTCCTCAGCATCACGGGGGCATGGTTGCACCACCACATCCACAGCAACAACCGCAGGTGTCCCAACAGCAGCAACAGGCTAATGCAATGGACCAGGGCCCTTTTGGAGGAGACCAGAGTGCCATGCTTTCACAGCTAGGTGGGATGGGAGCCTTGCATGGGCAAGGGACAAATGATATGCTGACAAATAATCAAGATATGGGGTCGAATATGAATCCCTCGTTAGATTTGATGTAATGTTGCAGTGCTCAAAGAACTGTCCTGATTGCCAGGGTTTGGTAGCAATTCTAGGATTTACAAAGGCTGTCATCGATAGTATTATTATTACTATTATTATTATTTAATATTTTTCTTATGTAATTGAAAAGAACTGAACTTCCTATGGGAGATACTACATGTGCAAGACGACAAATTAAATTAAATGAATGGTAAGTTATTGCTGTTAATATATAAATACATATAAATATATTTTTTGCCAATTGTGTTCAAAGGGTTTTGGGTTAAGGGATGGGAAATATTTCCTCTTGGTATATGACCAGAAATATTTTTGGGGTTAAGAAGTCTGCCTTTTTTATAGATATTTTTTAAGATTTTAAAAGTGGCATGAAATTAAAAAGCAAAATGCGTAAACAAAATGGACTATTTTGTTTTCTTTTTCCTTGAAACAGTCAAGAATGTCATCAGTTTTGGAGAGTATTAGATTTATTCTCACCAGTGTAATGATTATGAAAATGATGGCATTGGTAATAACTTATTTATTACTCGGCTCTTTTGGTTGGCTAATAAATATTTTCTTGTTCTTTTGTTTTGGACTGTGTATGGCATATGATATTTGAACCTACAATTTTTGAAGAGTATATTTTTGTTATTGATAAAACCTGACTATAAAAGGATGAATTTATATTCTTATTCTGCTTTATTTTTCCTTTTTTAAATTTTATTTCTATTTTTTTTTTTTTTTTTTTTTTTTTTGAGGGGTGGATGGGGCTTAATTTAAGTTTTGATAGTGTTTGGTAAATGAGTATGTGTTTTCTGATGGCTTGTTGCATGGGAAATATTTGTCCGATGCATGTCGCAGTTTTCCCACCCTCATACACCCCTGTCCCATGAATGTGTTTTCACTATGCCCTTCTTCTCAGTACTGGAACCTGGTGACACTACAGGTGTGATTAGGACAGTGCAGGGAACTCTACTGAGACTAAATGTTGATGCAGGATTTTGGATTTTGCAAATAATCACCTGGAACTACATCTTTGATTCCAAGTCCTTCTCTTTCCTCTCACATCTCCCCAGCAAGGATTCGTTCTGACTTTTCACACGCATCTCTAGTGTTCTGAACTTTGGGATTTAAGTGATCTCCTTAATGTATAAACAAAAACTGATAATAAATTACTGAAAATGAGTTGTCTTTGTAAAAAAAAATATATATGTATGTGAATGGAGATAAATGGACAGATGTTTCCTCTTGATTTAAGATCCTTTGAGTTGAAGAAATATGGGCAGCTTAGACTTTACCTGAGAGATTTTTATACACGTGGAGTGAGTCAGAGAAGCACCAATGCACCTTTGTATGTGTACTTCATTACAAGGATTTCATTAGTGTGTAATAAACCAACACTGACTGTCATTATCTCCATCCTGTGCACAAATACAGTTCGGAAGAGAGTGTTTTAAAAAGCGGATGGTGTTTTTGATGATATGACAATAACATATAATGAATTGTTTTCCTTGGTAAAAGGGGTGCTGGATGAATACAAAACAGAGGCAATATGGCTTTTGACTTATTTTATAAATTACAAGGAGAACAATATTTGTCATAGATATATAGATATATTTAATTTTATTTTTGAGAATAAAAGACTTCAAGAGTTGATATTGAATTACACTTTTTCAAAGATGTATTGATGCAACATGACACTGCTGTCATAACATATACGTCCCACTTTGGGAATAATGAGAAATATCATGACATTTGAAGGAAATGTCTTATGAGTGCATATAGAGGTATATAGATTATGATTCACTGTACAAACCATGGCAATTTGCTTTGATCTGTAAATTTATTTTTCTTTCTTTTTTCTAAAACAGACTGGAAAACCAACCACACGGTTTTTTGGTTCCTAGTTTTGCCCATTGTTCTCTTGCTAACACTGGTGCTTGCTGAGAGGAGCAAAAACTGTTGCTCTGATATCAGTAGTTTTTTGTTTGGTTGGTTGGTTGTCTGTTCTTTTTTTAAAGTTACTATGGTGGTCAGATTTTTTTTTGCCAATTATTTAATTGTACATTAAAATATGTTTGTACCATTCACAAATAATTGGCTTCTGGTGTGGTGTACTTCCTACAATGTAGATGTGGAGCTGGAACAATGTCAACCCAAGGTGGTTTGAGACTAAATTAATCCACACAGTGTTATGTAATGCTGATTAAATATAAAAAGTAATGGATAATGATAGAGTTACACAGAGGTTTTATTAATGGCATCATAATACCATGTTTTCCATTTTAAAGTGCAAATACTCTGAATAGCAAAAGCAACCACAGACATTTGGCACAGACATAGTCTATCAAATATATACAGGTCACATGAAGTCAAATATTAAACAGTAAAACCCCCAGAGATGGATGATACAGATGTTTTTTTTTTTTTTGTCTTCAGGTCTCAGTTTTCATCTTGAACTAAAATAACACCGAAAATAAACAGCAAGTTTAAGTCATACTTGGCAGGACAAAAAAAAAAACAATTGCACAAACACTCCAAACAGATGAGATACTAGCAAGCAATAGTGTTGGAAAATAAAATAAAACTTTATTCCATACACATAACTATGCTCAATGTTAGAACATAATTGTGCAAGGAGTGCAGAATTTTGTTTCACACTATAATATTTTGTTTATGAACTGTCAAGGATGGCACACTAAGTGTTGAAATGCTATTTTCCAAAATTGTATTTTACATATTTTGAGTATTGAGGCCACTAATTCTAATTTACTGAGTGAGGTGTGCAATTTAAATTGAAGGTCAAGATTAGAATATGTTCACCAAGTATATATATATATATATATATACACATACATACATACATACATACAATGTGAATATGTATAGACATATATGTGACAGCTTGGCTTTTAGGAATACTTCATTGTGCTACTCTGAACTAGCATTATGTATTTCATGCAAATACATGACCAGACCAAATAAACTCTATCCCAGTTAGTTGAATCTGTAAACTTCACTGCAAAACACCATCGAAACCAGTATCAGAGAACTGGCTTGGTTCTTTTCATGGCAAACACAAGTTCAAAATCTCATCATAATATCAGTTATTGCCATTAAATGGCATGGCCTGCTACTGTTACTTTGACTGATTGTAATCACTGAAACAACATTTTGAAAGGTTTGAACTCAATTAGAACTAATAGTGCAAATAAACAGTCTGAAACACTGGCGGAAGATGTGCAAGCACATAATCAACAATGCAAAAAAGGATGTACCAATTCCCTTTCCTCCTCGCTCTGACCGTCCTCAGTCTCTGTAATGTCAGATCTCCATCTCCCAGCTCCTGAAGAACCCCCTTGCTACCAAGGCCTCTCTAAAAGTCACAGTCAGTGAGTTGATGGTGATATCTGTCACAATGACCTCCTCTGGGCCCATAACTGGACTCCAGTCTTCAGGTAAAGGAGATATAGTCATTGCCTCTGACCCAGTGGTTGGACTCCAGCGACCTCTCCTGACACGCTCTGAGACATAGAGTACATTTTGTACATATTTACACCTTCATCGTGTTATAGATATGAAAGAATAAACAAGTATTGTATAGGGTGCTGTTTTAGATGCTTTTTAGACACTCAAGTTCAGTTTTAAAAGCACAAATAATTTAATACTACTGTAGTTGTGTCCAAAATTATTAATTGTATAATAAGAATAATGCAGAAGTATGCAAAATACAATATTATTATATTAATAATATGAATAATGCAGAAGTATGCAAAATAGTTTTTTGGAAATTATTTTGTAATAAATAATTATGCAATAATTACTTTATCAGAAATACAGTTAAAACAGCAATACTGTAAAATGTTAATATGATTTAAAATAATTATGTGAGGTGTTTTTTATTTGCCACATGATCTTTCAGAAATAATTTTACTTTTTTGATTTAGTGCATAATTACTGTAATCTATTATTAGGATTCAGTTATTAACAATGGTTCTTACTATTAACAAACTATGTTTTGCTGCTTAATATTTTTGTGGAAATCATAAAACATTTCTAGGATTAATTGATGGATAAAAAGTTTATTTGAAACGGAAATCTTTTGTAACATTAAAAATGTCTTCACTGTCACTTTTTTAACACAATTTAATGTGTTCTTGCTCATCACAGGAATAAAACACATTTTAAAATATATTAAAATATTAACATTACTAAATTACTAACTAGAATTATTATAGAAATATTAAATATATTAAAATAGAAAAGTTATTTGTAATAATTTTTTTATTAAAATTTCAGTGTTACTCTTTTTACTGTATTCATGATCAAACAAATTCAGCCTTATAAGAGACTTCTTTCAAAAATGTAAAATTTAAATACATATATTTTTAATTTCATGTAGAGTACATATATATATATATTTTTACTGTATTCATGATCAAACAAATTCAGCCTTAATATACATATATATATATATAATTCACTTGCAGAATTTAAAAATTGATTTTACATTTTAGGATTTCAACCATAGACTAACACATTTTGCATATATAATGCTAATAATAATAATAAAAAAAGTTTTTAAAGTAGGTTTTGCCAACAACAATAACAAAAATCCTGGATCCTAGAGCTGCTTACTTTGTGTTGTGATTTAGTGTCAAGAGATTTTTTTTCCTCAATAAGGCTGACAAAGAGCACTGCAGTCTTGATATCAATTTAGATCAAAGTTTGACAACTATGTCTGCCCTCTGACCAACTAACATACTTACTGTTTAAAGTGTTGCTGCCAGTTTTAGTCCCTCCTTGTCTTGTGTCCTCTTCTTCTTCTTCCTCCTCCATAACCCCCTCATCATCATCATCATCATCATCATCATCATCATCATCATCATCTTCTCTTCTATCCCATTCTTCCTCAGAAGTCTCTCTGGAAGCTTTCTTCTTTTTCTTGTGGTGGCTTAATTGCCGATATATACAAGCCCCTGTGGACTGGAACCTTGGGTCAAGCGAGAGCGGCAGATGTGCTGAAGACTTCTCTGTATCTTTGTGTGCGCTGCGTAGATCCATTGCGTAAATGTTTCTCTTCAAGAAAGCAATATGTGGATAGACAGCAGAAGTCAAGGCAAAATTCAAATTTTCATTTAGTTTAACTGGAAATAAAAACTACAACTGTACTAAAATTAAAACTGAAATGAAAATAAATTAGACCTAAATAGAAATATATTAAAAATAATAAAAATGAAAACTGACCAAAAATGTAACTAAAATTAAATATATATATATATATATATATATATATATATATATATATATATATATATATATATATATATATATAATATGAATGAAAAATATAACAGCATATAAATAATAGTAAAATAAGTGGATGGACAAGATTTGAATGACAATTTAGCAGGAAAATAATCACAGTAATTAAGATGCTGTAGTGGTCATTACCTGCATGAAGAGTCTTTTCGGCTTTGGGCCTCTTTTACGCCACCTCACTGACCTTTCTCTCTGTTCTCTGTTTGGAATTAGAAATAATGAGATAATGCAGTGGGGACGGTTTCATGTACTAGTGACTGAAAGTGAAAGAATGAAAAAGGAAGTTTCATTTTTAGAACTGCTCACTTTTCCTCATACGCTAAAACCAGCCGAGGGTCTAGAATGTGCTCCTCTGGCTCCCATGTGCTGTACCTTTAAAGTGATTAAAACATATTATTGACATGACGTACAAATAAATATACAAAACATCGTAGCAGCTAGAGTATAAATTGTAAAACTACCAGGAAATAAAAGGATTAAGAAATTTTGAAATTAAGCTTATTCTCCAATAATAATACTTACTTGGGAGGCCACCCCTTCCACTTCAATAAATATTCGACATGACCCAAACATTAGCAGAAAAAGAAAAAATAGATTATTTTAAGTACGATTTATTTTTTTTCGATTACACATTTCTTCTGATTGTTTTGTTTTTGTCTTGTACGTGTGCGATGACGTAATGACAAGGTTTCGTAATAAAGAATTAAGGAGGGACGACCCCTAAACCAACAGCTCCTCCTTTCTATTTCAATCCTGACATTTCGTGTGAGACCAAAAGTAACGGTCAGTTAACGAGCGTTATTTTACGCTAACCGCATGTCTTAATTTGACTTAAAAGTAACTGAGAGCCACGTCCGCCCCCACCAATAACCTCAAATGGCGCTTTAAGATAAAAAATAAACCTCAGCGGCTGTCTCTAAATGGCCAAACTTTACGTTAGTTATTAGATCCCACCGGGAAATAAAACTGCGTAGTCTCCATGACTACGAATATGATCGCCACCGTTCTAAAAGCGTGCTGTGCGACATGCGTCATCATCATCGAAGTTATTAGACTACAAACACACTTGCACGCTGTTGTTGTAAGGGGACGTGTGTGTCCTCGCCCCTCTAACATGTTGTATGTGTGCAGCGGGATTGCACAGACTGAACTGTCAGTAAGCACGCGCATGTCACTTACCTTTCTAACTCTTTTCTTTATGACTGATTCCACAGCGAACACTTGCTCACCGATTGCCGACAGTTCCATCAGTTAAGTTGCTCCCCTAAAAACACGAACGAAGTAGCTGTCAATGTATCTTTGTGCTTTTCCTTCTGGTCGTTAAAGTAACTATGAATTGCAAATCCCATGCACTGTTAGAATGGCTGCACACGTTCCCGCTCTTCCGCTGCCTTGTTAACAATCAGTATTTTATGCTTTGCACTGCTCCATTTCCTTGTACTAGATGAGTCCAGTGACTTTTTAAATCTGCGACACATCTGCAGCGTGCAGCGCGCCCCCGTGCGCCACACAGAGGATTGACTTGCGCCACTGTTGGTCGGATTATCAACTAGCATCTACCACATTAGTTTTGTTTTAATCAGGATTTATGTGGTTTATGTTGCTTATCTTTCAGATTTGAGTTTTGCACTCCAAAATATTACATAAAGGAATTAATAAATTAGTTTGCTTACTTGCAGCATTACAACGGTAGGCTATCTATGGGCAATAGATCTCAAATCTCTCGCACAAAGATGCACTAATAGTTTTTGAAAGAATAATTTTATGACCGCAACCGCTGCATTTTGAATAAAAATAGACTAAAACAGTATGGTGTACAATAAGATCAGAGTCTGAAATAGTTTTCTATTTAAATGTTTGTAAAATGTCATTTATTTCTGTGACGAAAACGCGAAATTTTCAGCAGCCATTACTTAATTCTTTAATGTCGCATGATCCTTTAGAAATAATTCTAATATGTTAATTTGGTGCCCAAGAAACATTTCTTAATATAATCAATGTTGAAAATGGTTATGGTGCTTCATATTTTTATGGAAAATTTAATGAATAGAAAGTTATTATAGATTACAAAAATACTATTTAAAAAAAAAAAAAGTACACAAGGGACTGCTAATTAAAAAAAAAAAAGTGTAAAAAGTTGTAAAAATAAATAAATATCATTAAACAAAGAATAAAATAAAAGTTAAATATTTCACTAATATTTTTACACATTCATATTTTCACAGTATACTAAATAAATAAATTAATAAATAAATAAATAAAATATATATATATATATATATATATATATTTTTTTTTTTTTCTTTTTTTATATATATATATAATTTAGGATGGGGTTCCTTCACACAGATGATCACATTTGGTGGTCTGTAGTATCCAGAATGATGAAAACCCCTGATGTGAATTACATGAACAAGATAAAAAGCAGCACCACACTGTACATACAAAGACATTTTTAATGATGTCACAGCACATTTTACATCATACATAAAGTGCCATCATAAGCATTTTATTTGAATGGAAAACAATGGCATGAGCACATGTTGTCCCCGTCCCCCTGAAAAATGGGTTGTGGGGATTTAGATTGTCATGGCAAAGGAATCTATTCATCTCAACAATATTACAAAGCACCCTGTGTATGGACATGTGGAATGTTCCTTTTAAGTTGTAGCATCTGATTCGAGTGTCTTTAATCTATCTGAAGTGTTTTCCATAATATGTTGAAGATCGGTGTTTAACAAGTGAAATTTAATCAAGTTGGATCTGAAGATAGCCTGAGATGCATTATTAGTCTTCCCTTTGTGTAAATCGGCTCCCTCTGTAAACAGTTTAAGGCCATGTTAATCCAATATCAAACAAAGATGAATAAACTTTGCAAGATTTCAGAGATATCAACCTTTCTAACTCTTAGTTCAGCATTTGCTATTTTAAAAGTACATACAACCATTTCAATTAACAACAGTTTTTGGCAGTTGAAAATTTTTTTTTTTTTTTTTTTTTTTTTTTTTTTTTTACTACCAACACTCACCTGTTTTATTTTCCTACATGTAGGATTCAACAAGTCTAACCTTAACTGTCTAACAAGAAAAGGGTGTCCAGAGCAACCGTTTAAGGTAAGAGATTAACAAGTGACCGTTTTGGTAACATATGTTACAGGAAACTAACACAAAACATCCAATTACTGTGGTGCCATGCTGTACTGTGATACACAGAAAACATCTCATCTGTCACTATGCCATTAAACATGTAGGACACGGTTAAGCAGGGGCTACTGGTGTTCCTTCTCTAAATCTTCAAGTACATGCACTAAATAAGTACATATGCACCCCTGTGTTAAACAAAATCTAGTTGGTCAAACATATACCTTTTTCGGTGACCTATAATGTGTGGCGGACAGTTCAGATGATCACATGGATGCACGGGAGATCACATGGAAAGAGAGAAGTGGCGAGGATGACAGGTGAAGCACGAGGAGAACACATCACTAATAATTCCATAACCTCTCACTTTCAAGTCAGAAAACAGTACAAAGTAAAAGAAATAATCAATGTATAAAAAATGCATCAGAATCCCAAATACCAAACAAAATTCTCTGCGTAGTGTTTTGTTGTCTTGTGATATCCCTGTGTGTGTCCTTTGCTGCTTCAGTCTCCATGGCAAGAGTCCAGCGTGTGTGAGTGTGTGTGTAAACAAGTCTGAGCAGTGTGCTTTCATGACTAGTTGAGTGCAACTCCATTTGCTCTTTAAATGGGTCCCTGACTGAACCTCACATTTCCCTCCTGAGCATGAATTTGAGAAACCTCCAAAACAAAACAAAACAACAACAAAAAAACCCCGATCCAAAACATTCATTAGTTATCAGACCTCCACGTCTGGTGGACTTCCACCTCCTCTGGCACAACCAATAGGAGTTCACAGTTCTTCCCTCGAAGCTGGTGACGCAAAAACTTCCTGTGAAACAATCAGAACGATAGCTAGAGGGGGGGAAAAAGAGCTTGGCATTGAAACCAACTGCTACTTTTCCCTTTAGCATTTCGCACTTACCTCAGTTCATCAGCTGTTCCGATAGCATGAGGACTGCGCAGTTTGGAGTCCAAGTTATAGTAGATTCCTCCCACTTCTCGAACTCCAATCCAGTGTTGGCGCTTGAGGGGCAGTCGCAACGGCCCCCAGCGCAGATTGGATGGCACATTCAAGATGAATCCAGTGACGTTCGGCAGTGCAATGCTGCTGACATCCCTATAGCATGACAAACACATAGGAAAAAAAAATAAAATAAATGTCACATCTGTATTCATTTATTTAAAAAATAGCATCAACAATAAAAAAAAGATGAATGCAACTCATATAATGCTAGAATACATCTCTTCTATGCTCAGCAGGTTTTTTTATTTCTAAAAATTATAAAATTAAAAAAATATACAAATATAATAAAATTAAAGGATAGCCCACCTAAAAATGAAAATTCCTTCATTTACAGACACTGACCAAACTTAAAAGAAACCGTGGAACATGAAAAAAAGATATTTTGCAGAATGCTGGTAACCGAACAGTTTCAGTTCCCATTGACTTTTATTGTGTTTCTTGTCTATACAATGGAAGTGAATGGGAACCAAAATGTTACAAATATCTTCATTTGTGTTCTGCAGATGAAAGAAATGCATAGAGGTTTGGAATGTATGCATTTCATTTTATTATCCCTGTATTTTCCTATATATTGTGTTCATAAAATGGATACCACAGTCCTAGTATTAAAAAATGAATAATTTTATTATTCTTTAACAGAAGTGCTTCACTGCTTTAACATCTTAAAACTTTTTGTTTGTCCAAGTCAAGTGTGGTTCATAAAACAGGAAGTTATATCATAAAGAGGAACCTGGCAGACCCTTACGACTGTGTGTAAAGGGCAATACGTTTCTTAAAATATCAAATAACTTGACCTTTTATCACAACAAGACAGGTTAGTTTGTGTTAGAAAATATCATGTGCTGTGACCAAAAATGTTATATTTATAATTAATGCTTCAAGATATTTTAAAAAACTAATCTTGGGAGAGAAAAAAAAAAATCCTAAAGCAATCTTGAAAATATTTTTAAACATTTTTTGAAAATGGTTAAAATCACTATGAAGTCAAATTCTATTTTTTTTTTTTTTTTTTTTATTCATGTGCCCTTGTAATGTTAAATCAAAACACAAACATCTCATCTCTGATGACTTGTGCACCAGTGTGAAGATGGGACAATAATCCATCCCATCCAGTGATCTGTCACTCACATGAAACGGCAGCAATTTGCAAATGAAAAGGATCAAACTATCCAATCAATTTCCAGCGGACAAAATCAAATCCCTCCATTCAGTTTACAGTTTTACTTGGCTATACTTATGAAATTTCTGTTTCATGTTGAATTTAAGATATGTACATTTTTCAAAACCATTTGAAACAAACATGAATTCAAAAAGAGATTTTGCCACGTTTTGGACAATATATTTTTGATGCATTTAAAACTAAAACAGCATAATAAAATACCTTCTCTTGTCCCACCAAACAGCCTCAAACCCACGCGTCTGCAATGCAGCCATGATGACGTTCACATCATAGTTGCCATTTCCCAGCATGTTTTTCTTGTGGGGCGTTACCAAAGTGCTAGGGGACAGCCTGAAAAAGAAAGAGGAAGCAGAAGTGTGCTTAAAAAAAAAAAAAAAAAAAAAAAAAAAAAAATCCAAAATTAGATCACCTCAACAATACATAATCTTAGCACTGACCTCTGGTAGATGTCCTGAAGTGCATCACGGCTGAAGGCCGCTCCGTCCTGGAAGACATTGTTTAGGGCGTGCAGAGCACACAACTCCCGATGCTGCTTTTCGTGATAAATGGCGGGAGGTTGTGACGAGGTGGGGGGCGGTCCAGCATTCGGTCTATCCTCCAGCTCGGACCCACGTCCACCGACGGCTTCTCCTTTCTGCTTGCTGACCTTCCATGGCATACATCCCAGCTCCTGAAACCCCCCGACCCCCCTCCCCTTACCAGAACATGGAGTACTCCCCATTCCTGCTACTATGTCACCACTATCATCTCCACAGCAACCTCTCAGCTGCTCGGGATGAGCGGCAAGGGGAGGGGAGGTAGCTACTGGAGTGAAAGGTGAGCCAGCGCACCTTGCAGTGAATCAGTGAAAAGAACAAAAATACAAGAGGAGACTGATGGATCTTCTCAGAAGCAGATTCGATTGTGTCCTCTTTCTGTGCTCTTCATGTTGTTATTGCACAAAGACTTGCCAAGCACCATAGTAACCACTAGGGCAGAGCAGTTCTTTCCATTTTGGCCGACATCAGGGTGGAAAAGACTTACAGCATGACTTGTACAGCTGTCTGGGACTAAATGGGTCAGCAGTGCAGCACCCTGGTAACTGTCATAGTAGACCACCGTGAGAACCGCAGAGATAACCTTGGCTTCAGAGTCGAAAACAAACACAACAAGAGAGTGGTTATAAATCAGATAATTAAAACAAAACGGCAAATGCTTCAATCCTGAACATTAATTAGCGTTTAACCGAGTGGCGAGACTAAACACGAACCCTTTTGACAACTATAAAGCTAATGTGCAGTTGTGCCCAGGATGACTGCATTGGGAATGGCTGTACAAAACTTCCTGCCAGCTGACTGGATGTGTGTTTATGACTGATTCACGGACGAAAACGATATTTAACACTTCGTACGCAAGTTTAATAAGATAACTTAAGGCATGCCGTATTTTTGTTTGGGCTACTGAACTACTGCGTTCAGACCAATTTGACACTCTGGCTACGTGCTACTCGTTTGATAGCAACGGACAAAACGACACCTTTCAAAGTGTCAGTGTACTCCTTCCTAGCACTTACCTCTGTCTGTATACGATATGTTACAGGCCCGGCTGCTTTCGTTCCTCTAACTTGGCGTTTTCGCGTCCTCTCCTTGAGTTGTTTATTCCTTTGTCTCTTGTACTTTTTCCTTGTAGCTCTCTGGCTCAACGTGAGCATGCGCAAAACGTCATTGGCTTTCCGCTGGCTTGCGTCACGAGCAGGTTGCATCCCATGGGACTGTCAAACACATCTCGGTCGCCCACATGCCCCACGTTAGGAAATTAATAAGAGACTTCCTGTTTCTTTTTGGAGACATATATTTTCCTTATTTTTTTCCCTTTCTTTTTCGGTTTGTGTAAGGTCTGTTATAAACAGCCCTCTAGCTCTTTGCCTTATTTGCTTTAGCAGAAAATAAAATCCAGACATCTACATTTCATCTTCTTTTTGCTTTGCTTTATTTTCCATAATATGTGGTAAATGAGTTTTCGTTTTTGTTTGTTGTTGTTTTTAGAGTATTAGACAAACTAGTTGCTCAACCCAAATGCTTACTAAACATACAAGCAAGAGTGGATTTGTAGAATTACATTCATAATAGGTGTAATTTATGAGGCATAAGTTCTGTAATCTACATTACCAACTTTCAAAGTATCAATGGACAACATTAAGAAAGTTTCCATACTAATTCAAGTTAAACCAGTGTTTTGAGGTGTTTGATACAATTTCCTCCTTTACTACCATGTATTAAATCATGCCAATGCTGGTGAGGCTTAAGAAAAAATGAGGAATAAAGAGCAAATGTTTAAAGAATAGCAACCAAATGAGGTGAAATAAGGATGTTAAATGCTACTGTTAAAACTACAGCTGCTTTTATTACATCCATTATGACAACAGTCAGAATGCTGAATGAAATTTTGCAATAGACAGGAAAGTCATTTAGAATGTGCAGAAATACAAATCTTTCAGTATTTATTCTATGAAGAAGTATGTAATCAAGGTGTCAAGGTTTTATTCTCCACCAAATATGGGCAAGGCCTTAAGAATTTTTATTTGGAGAGTTGCATGGTCAGGGCATCTATAAGCTCCTGTTTCTTGGTTCCTGTTGTACGTATTCCAAACTGCTTGCATGCATCTTTTAGCACAGGCACTGTCAGTTTTCCCAAGGTGCACTTTGCCACATGGTTTTTCAGCTCTTCCTCAGATATCTCTGCTTTTGGCTTCTTTTCAGCAGCACCACCACCAGATTCAGCTGGGCAGAAAGAAAGAGACAACTCAAGTCAAGATTCTGTTACTGTCAACTTTGAACGTTTCTGAATGTAGTGGCATTGTAACTAAAACAGGACAGCTAATCAAAGGAAGTTAAGAGTAATTTCCAATGCATACTGAACCATGCTGCTATGCCTTTGCAGTATCCCATAGTATTATCATGCATTAGGCATGTTAAAAGGACAAAGAAATTCCATTTAATATAACTACATAACAATAATTATTAATTTTATAATTAAAAATAAATCAAATAAATACATTAATGCTGCAATAATACTATTGTACTGTATAATAAGTGAGTATCATGATATGAGTATTTGATATTTCATGATTTGTTTTTACACACCAATAAATTTACAGAGACTCTAGAGTTTTTTATTGACAGATTTATAAATGATTCTCAATACAAATTTGGGAATACGGTTGGCCTGTGCTGCATTTTCAAATGCACATTATAAGTGACCCAGCACTTGCAGAAATGGAATTCATCTGGAGCCTCTCAGAGACACTAAATCACTGGATCATGGGCTGCCCGCGTGTAAATGAACACATTGCCATACTGTTTGACTGGATCATGGGCTGGCCAGCTGGCAACTATCACGTGTAAATGAACACATTGGTGTTGATTTGTTAATTGTGGTTTCTTTTTGTTGTTATATGTGTTTTGTTAATTGTGCCAACACTGATTTGTTAATTGTGGACCCTGGCTGAGATTCTATGGGTGTTCTGCATTCTCTTTGATCGCCCCCTGGTGGCTGACTGCAGTACAGGTCATAAACCTCTCTATGTAAACGAATGGGACTCAAGTCGAAATAAAAAAATAAATTACACTTCCAATACAATTTTTCGAAAGATGGATTTGGTCATTTAAGGTAGCTGTTATCATGCTGATGTATGTTTAATTGTTCGTTTTTGTGATGAATTAGATTTTAGCTAGTAATTTGATGCTATAAAAAACAGGGCGTGTCATTATGGTTGATTGGGTCTGCAGGAATTTGGGCGGGAGTTTGATATCGCGGCTCCACCTTATGACTCTACTGCGCAGACTCTTGCTCCAAATGAATCTCTACTGCGCAGACTCTGGCTCCAAATGAATCTCTACTGCGCAGACTCTGGCTCCAAAACGACGTCACTCTTTACTCATTACTGGGCCATACTGAGATGCTTTGGCTTCACTTTTTTTTTTATAGTGGAAGGAAGTGGAGATGCACCGCACATCTTTTTTACAGTCTGTGGTGCCACTAGCTTGTGCAGTGCTGTCGGAAACTATCCATACAAGAAATACATGTATTTGAAAATGCAGCGGGTTTTGTTTTTCATTTATGTTTTTTCTTTTTTTTTAAATCAGCTCAAATACCAAAAATTACATCCCTGACTCATGCTTTACATTAATGTAAGATCATTTGAAATCTCACCAGTTTTGCGTTTAGCCGCAGGCTTCCCTTCTGGGTTATAACCAGGAGGATAGACTAAATCTTTGAACTCTTGAGCCAATGGACCAAGACGAGCATCCATCATTTGTACCTTGGGCACTGAGGGAACACACAGAGTGTGAGACAGTAGTAGAATTAAAAATAGAACAATTATCCATTAAAAACATTTCAGATCTCAAGAAATACTTGTTAAATCCTCAATGGGCTCGGGTTCAAGCATATTCAGAGCCAAAGCCTCCAGGTTCCTGTAGTGCTGTTGTAGGACTGGGTTTTCAAATGAATCACTCCTATAAAAACATAAGATTTACAGTACAAATTAACAACAACTCCATGGCTGAAGAATGCACTGGGCACAACTTGTAGAAAACCACACACTTGTATTTAAAGCCGAGCTTGTGCACAATCTCCTTCATCTTGTCCACCTGCTCATCAGAGGCTGTGGGACCCACGTGAGCATCCAGAGTGCGTATGTCATCAGCAAAGGGAAGAAATATCACATTGAAGCCTAAAAAACAGGATCCCACAATTTAATATTACTATTTGATAAATATATAAAGATCAATTAGCCATACAGTTGAAAGTAACGTTCAGTGTAAATGAAAATTGTTCGGTCTTGATTGCGGTTACCTGGAGGTGTTGCCTGAGTTTGACTCTGATCCAGTTCTTCTCTCTGAGGAACTAGTGCCACAAAGCGAGGAGGAGTGTTACGACGAGGAATGTATCTGCACAATGCAAATACATTTTTTTCACTGCACTTCAAAAGCAGAGCTGTAAACACACAGGAGCTTCCTAGAATAAACAAAAGAAAAAAGAACTGCACATCAGCTTTCCAAAATGAGAAAAAAAATCAGTTACTAAAACAACTGGATTGAACTGAAAGAGGTGTTTAGGCTCAAGACACCAGCAAATGAAGACCTGCCTGATATCTGCTCTTCCTCAGGGTATATGAAGAGCGCGGGCCGTATATGATGGTGCAGTTTGAGACGGTCCATGGGCTTAAACCCCATCAGAACCAAACCTGGATCATCAAACTTCTTAATCTCATCCACCTCATCCTTTTCCATCACAATCTGTTTCTTCCCATAAACCTTAATAGAAAGTAGTCAATTTTTGTATGATAAGAAAATACGGTAACTTTAAGATAAAAGGGACACAAAGAACAAATTACAGTATAACTTTCTGATAGTATTGATTCTGATTACCTGTGCCCTCTTCATATCATTTGGCAAAAGTATCCCCCCATTATGGGCATGGAAGTAACGGGTTTTAGTGCGCACTGGTTCGTTAGTATCTCTGTGAAGCTTGACAGCAGAAGGTTTGGTGGCAGTCCTGGCCAACACATACACACCGACTGCCAGATTGACACCTTCTCCAAGAGAGAATGTTAACTTGAACACAATGAAAAAGTATATTTAAATCTAAGAACTGCATTCTGGAACTGTTTTGATCCAGAAATTATAGATTGCAATTTTTACATATGGTCAAGTAAAGTGAAACTTTGCATAAATATTGCAAAAATGTATCGACCGATAAAAGCATCTGCACCAGATGGCTGATTGTTTAAAAACAGCTGACAACCAGGGCCGCTTATATCCTGTAAATCAAAAGGGGTGGAAAAACGTGTAAAACCTGCAACTTGTGTGTAGAAATAGTCTCAATCAGTGTTTCAACCAGATAAAGACATAAATAAATAGCTTGTGAACAATGTCACTTACCATTGCATTTACCTCAGGATCGTTATAAAGTATTCCTAGTTGGTTAGTTAGATATATAATGAAAAAAGAAAAAAAAACTATAAAAGCTTATTTACTATTATTTATATATCTGTCCTGAAGACAAGTTATTAGGAAAACTACTTTATGTTCAACTAAGTTGTATATAAGAATGTACCCTTTTAAATGCAAAAATCTTTTCTGAAAATTACTAGAAGTTGAATGTAAAGGTTTGGGTTCTGTTTTTAATTTTAAACTTGTAATGCACAAAATGATAGGTTCCCCATTATAGTTCACAGCATTTGACAAAACTAAAGTATTAGAACTGTCTGTATCATCTGAGAAATTTAGTATCAATTTTTGATGGACAAGTCCTGCACTAGCTATATTTTTTTCTTGGTTGGATCTACATCACAGTAGGAAAGAAAGGAACTGATGACCATAGGGACTTGAAAAAATATCAGCATGTCTTTTTCTTGAAGCAAATTTAATTAAAATCCAATTACAACCACTACAGAAAAGTATTACCTGTTGTAAACATCCAGCATCCCCTAGACGCTACATAGGACCAGCAGACTGGTGAATGATTTGATATGTACAGTGCATTTACCTGCTTTGAGATCTTTTCTTCAACTCTTTAGCTCTGACCCTCTTCTGCAAGTCTTCGAGTTTCCTGCAGGGCTCAATCTGGAGGCCAAGCTCGCTTTCATCTTCTGGAGGGCTTACGATGTCACAGAAGAACAGGGAAACATCAAAACCTCCTGGCTTTGTAAGGTGCATCAAGTCTATGACCACACCTGGGGAACAACAGAACATAGGATATAAATTGTCCATCAGTAAGACTGTCATTTTCCCCTTCTTTTCAGCATACCTGTCTCTTTAAGGTCAGCAGCCTTTGTACGAGCCTGTCTGTCTTTAGCACCGTCTCCTCCGTGAGGGTCATCCCTGCAAGTGAAGATCATCAGGCGCTTGTGTGACAGTCGCAACTTGATGTCACTGTAAAGGTTGGAGCAGCACCACAGAGCCTCTCCGAGGGATGTTTCGCCACTGCCAATGGTCTTTTCAGCGAACTGAGCTCCTTTCTCACCCAGCAGTTTATCAATATCCAGTACACGTTGAGATCCTGAAAAGGGAATCAATATGCGAGATAAATTCACCATCATATAGGCAATCTGAAAAGCTCAAAGAGTTAGTTACCCACCAGGTGAATCCAAGTCATGGTAGACGTAGACATGCTTGAAGGAATTTCTTGGATTCTTGCTCTGCTCAGTCCCATAGAACACCAAAGCGACCAGGTCTTTGTCACTGCTTATGATCTTACTAGTGTACACACTGCGCACACACTAGATACAACAGAGAATAATGTCTATTAGATATGCACTGGAGAAAAACACAAGAATATCTGGTGAAAATAAAAGATAATGCATTAATAAAATGTTACAGTTTGACTCACCTGCATAGTCATGTCAAAATTTGATGTTTCTCCATCCTCACTCTTGATGAACATCTCTTTGGATGCATCAACCAAAAACACCAGACTGTCGCGGCCACTGATTTTGTAATCACCTGATCATTTAAAAGTAATTAACATTTTCTTATTTAATCACATTTCATAAGTAAGTTACGTTTAATAGAGTACAATGCGTGCAACTTTTATCACTGAGGCCAATTAATGCAGTTAACTTAGCTGTGCTAACCTCCAGAATCCTCTTCGTCCTCCTCAACCTCATCGTCTTCGTTTTGATAGTACTGTCTCCACTCCGCCATTACTCGTCGCTTTGTCCAAGAATCGTTTCAGTGTTGCTTTCAATTAAACTTTGGGGAAAAAAAACAAAGCAAATTTTCTTACATTTAAGATTACCCACTTTTTTCTTTTCAGCAATCGAACTTCGTTTTCTTTTACAACCGCGCATGCACGCCTCCAGTCAGTGCGCCACAATTTGAGTGACAGCTCCAATAGCGTATCAGAGACGTCTATTGAACGGCAAGAACCAATGGCGAGACAAGAGCGGAGTGACTGGTTAATGTAATCCATCCACGACGAGGAAGTAAACAAATGTTTATGTGAACCGCGTAAACAGTTTAACAAAATACTAATTGTTAACCATTTGTAATGAAATAAAATAAAATAAATAATAATAACTTTTACAATTTAAAATTAAGGAGGTCAAACATTATCATGGAAGTGAACAAATCTTTCATGTCACTCGGTTCTTTTATTTGAATAGATTGACTCGGTTCCCAATAGATCCCTGCGTCCCAGTGTGCATATTATCCACCCTATCTGCCCTAAATAGTATTGACAATTACTAATATCACATAGAATTCAGGATGGATAGTATGCACATTGGGACGCAGGCGATATCTGCACAATTTGTCTACGAATCAAACTGCTTCACAGCGATTCTCGAGTGAACCGAACAATTTGCCTGGTTTGTAATGTGTGAGCATGTTCGGACTTACTGAGGGGGCAAAAAGTAAAAGCTATTCGAAATACTATAATAAACATCAGCATGGGTCCATATATGGATTTATTAAAGATTTAAAGCATGTTTACGACACGCCGGGATTTCAGGGACCACGTAATGAGGTAGGAGTCGCTGAATCGGGAGTTTTGAAACGAACTGTTCAAACGAACCGAATCTCGAACAAGACTTCCGCTTACTAGTAGATTTTGTGGCGGGCATAAACACCACCAGCATGTTTGTTCTTGTAAAATTCGCCATCTAGCGTTTAGGATGGTATTACAGCTGTTTGACGGATGTAGCTGTGCTGCCATTGGTCGGGTCCACAATGAATAAGCACATTTGTCATAACCGGTATCAAAATATCACTGTGTCACTGTGTCGAAGCGGACGTAAACGCCGCGGCGGATTTGTCAACAACTTGTATCTTATTGTTCTCCTAAAATAATTTAAAACGACAACGAATGCGTTCCTTGCGTGAATTTTTAATGCGATGATGGAAATGTAAGCAAGCAAAACACTGGATTCTGGTTTTTCGAGTTCAATCAGAGCGAGAAACTCGAGCTAAGTTTCAGTTTGCTAGCCGTAGAGTTGCGTTTTTGTTTGTAAACACACGTCTGTCTAAAGTCGTAGCGATGGCTGATGGAAGTTCTTTCAACGTAAAGTTGTACATTTATGACCTGTCAAAAGGATTGGCCCGTCAGCTGAGTCCCATGATGTTAGGTGAGTTCTGCAGCTAAGTTAGCCGGCTAAAGTTGATCAGGGGAGGTGGTGGCGCCTCTAGAATAGAAATATATGTTTTAGTGTTGTTGAGATGGTTTTTGTTTATTTTTCATAAAGTCAAAGTGAAATAATATATTTAATACATTCTGGAGAAAAATTCACATTTGGAAGTATGTGAAGAAATTACTGATTGAAATTCTATATCTACATTGACAGGAAAGCAAGTCGAGGGAATATGGTGAGTATGGGTTTTGTATTAATAATTTTTTTATTTTTTTGGTTTACTTTGTTTTGAGACTCTCGGGCTGCAGTGAGGACCTCTTGGAGCTGTATGTAGGATTGACACCGAGTGGTTGAACTAGGTATTGCAGTCCAAATTCAAAATATTGGAGAGGGTTTTTTTCACCCAGTCCCTCTTCCTCAGACTTGACGCAGACGGAGGTTGCCAGATTGACGACAAAAACAAGAACGAGCGCACTTGACGATGCATGAAATTAAATACGCTGAGTTTTCCAACAACTGGCAACCCGACGTGCCGAAATACAATTGGGAAAACTGGCATTGGGCGGGTTTCACAAACCAAAACAACAACAGACATTATTATTATTATGATTTTTTTTTTTTTTTTTTTAACAACGACATACATTCCGGCCCGGAACGCACATTTTCGAAGGAGAATAACTGACTGTAGCATTGTTTTTCAGATAAACAAGTATGTTAACTAAGCATATTTCTTAAGTATCTGCAAACATATTATGGTATTTTTATGCTTTAGCAGAGGCAAAAACTTACATACAGCACCTTAAATATAAAGAGGAGTCCAAAGGTTTGAGACCACTAGTTAAAATGCTTATATTTTGTATTTGTTTATACTTAATAAACAGTTGAATTTAACAAGTCTTTATTTTAATGTATTATTCTTGGATTACTTAATGAAGGCACACATCTATAGTGGTTTATGGGGAAGAGTTTTTCTTTGGAGGAGGAGGCATTATGAGCTGCTTTCCGGTAAGAGGCATATGTTTCTCAAGATATCTGAAAAGTAAAAGGCTATGTTAGTCTGTAACCCACAAATCATGAAATGTTGTCATGTTTCAGGGTGGTACTATTCTAGGTATGTCTGATTCCACAGTGGACCTTGGAAACACAGAAGTTCCCCGGGACCTTTTTCAGGAATATCTGTCTTCGCTCAGGGAGTCTACTTACAGGTCAGTATATCTTTCTTTTTTGCATTTATCAGGAAACTGCATATTTTCCTAGTCTAGTATGCAAAGACAAAGTATGGCATTGGTTTTTGAGAAATCTCTCATCATTTTTAACTACAGAAATTATATTGTACATGTGCAAAGCTGTACTTCCTTCTTTTTTTCCACAGACCTGAAAAATACCACCTCTTTGAACACAACTGTAACACCTTTAGCTCTGAGGTTGCACAGTTTTTAACAGGAACTAAGATTCCCTCATACATCACTGACCTCCCATCTGAGGTGCTCGCTACGTAAGTTAGCACTTACAGCTTTACGATCAATTTTGTTGTTGTTGTTGTTGACACTAGTGGCAGTATTAGTAATTACTGGATTGAATTACACTTTCCTTCTCCATAGACCTTTTGGACAAGCACTCCGTCCTTTTCTCGATTCAGTCACCATCACTCCATCGGGGGATAATGGCATGAATGGATATGGCCAGTGGTAGATCTGGCTGCATCTAAAAATGTATTACAGCAGTCATGAAGCTTGTGTATCAGACTTATAATAATTATAATAGTTTGCTTATGTTTCACCCATTGTGCCTATATAAATAGCATTTATATAAAAGCAGGTCTTCCACATTTTCTGCTCAGTGCCTTTTCAAACTCAAGGGATGAGTTTTTCAGTCTCTTGAACTTACCTTCAGTGATCTGTGGTGTAAACAGATAGACCGGCTTATCTGTATAGTTGACTTTTCAGTACAGGATTTACAGTTCTACTGGTACAAACTACCAGTAGCAACAAAATGTTAGCTATAATAACCCCTGTGGATGTTTGAAATGCAAAATGTATTTTATAAAACTACAAAGTAGCATTATAATTACTAGGCAATTGTTTGCACTAATCTTTAAAAAAAACAGCCAACTTTTTAAATAATTTAATTGTACTGAAGCAAATTGTATCAGGATTCCCCTCAACAGTCTGTAGGTGTCTCTGTTCTACCTCAACATGATCTGTTATGTCAGATGCTTTAAGAGGAATAGAGGATGAGAATTAGGTTGCTAATTATTAAAAATATGCTATTGACTCTTTCTGTGTTGTAAGTTGTTATCTAAATCATACCTTTACTCAGAACAACATTTTTATCAATCCTAGAGTGCCATGAATGTATATTGAAGAGGGTTTAAGGGATCAGTGACGTTGCAAGAAGCACAGGGTCTCACAGATGAAGCTAACGAATGTTTTATAAAATGTCCAGGTGTTACCAGCAATGGACCCAATAGGAAAGTTGTTGTATTTTAAGTCTTTTGACTCTTGTCCAATTGCTTCTAATATAGTAGGAATGTGGCTTTGGTGACCATTATTAGTAATTATTTGACTAGCAGTATGCAATTCATAATTAAGTGGTTTGATGGTAAATGGTCTGAAATCTCTAAAGTCCATATAGGACCAATGTAATCATAACAAACACATTAACAATGAGACCTATGTATGATTTTTAACCGGTTTATAAAAATGTGAACAATTTGTAACTTGAGATTTTATAAATGAAATACATTCCTAGTAGTAATTTCACAGTAAGGTTTATTTTAGTAGGTTCAGGTTATGCTGCCTGATTGATCTGTGCTACTATTGTTCTAAAAAAAAATCAACCTCATTCATGTTTTTAAATGTGTTATGTTAAACATCATTGTATCTCAGCTGTAAACAAATAAAGACATTCTGAAAGTGTAAACATGGGGTGGATTTGTTCTTGATTGTCAGGTTTCATGGTTTTACAGTTTTTCATTTTTGCACTAATAACAGAACCTTCATGTTTAAAAACTCTTGACATAATACACAATGGATGAGCATTTTTCAAAACACTTAACACTTTTTCCAAATGCTTGGATACAATACAAAAACACAATATATTTTTTTCATTGTACTAAAATCACGGTTCAAAATGACACAACTTAATATCAAAGTATAACTATTTCAAAATGCAACTCACACATTACATATGATTTGAGTGTTACAATGATCTAACTGTCAATTGGTACAACTGCTCAAATCCCCAACAATTCTACATCATTGTTATAAGTATTTGTTTTTCCTACAGTAAATGTAATTTTAGAGGGTGATAGAGCTGAAATCTGATAAAAACCATTCAACTCTTCATCAAATGAGGAGGAGTCCCCCTCCCCATGCCCCGTTCTAGTTCCTCCGCCCAGAGGAGGACTACTTCGGCTCATGGCCAGGGTGATCTGAGGATTACAGTGAGGACTTCCCCGCCAAACAAAATTGTCCACGGGCTCCGGCGCATCGTGTCCTCCGTGATGCGGATGCTATAGCCTCGGACAGGGTGGGGCCCAGCACTTCATCCGAGCCACCAGCAGATGACTAGATGTTGATCACCGCATCGGGGGACGAGCTAGGCTCTGTAGATGAGTATTTGGCTGCATTGCCTCCTTCTGGGAAAGCGGCGTTGCCCGAGTCAGATCCAGAGCTGACTGCTATGCTTGCCCGGGTTGCCATGGAAGGCCCCTCCATCTCCCGAATGCTCAAGGCTGATTGATTGGTTTCTGGTGGTGCCGCACACCAATCGTCAGCAACCACCTCCGGTTCCATTCTTCCTGGAAGTGCACGAGTTGATTACTAGGTCCTGGAGGGCACCTTTTTCTGCCCGAAACAGATCTAGTGCCTCCTCCATCCTCACTAACCTCGATGGCGGGGTGGCTGAGGGGTATGTGGAGATCCCCCCAGTTGATCGCGCTATTGCGATGCAGCTTTGCCCAAAAAGTGCTGTCGCCTGGTGGGATAATCCACGCCTCCTGTCCAGGGCCTATATTTTTTTTATTTATTATTTTTTTTTTTGTGTGTGTTGTTGTTGTCTCTGTGTACTGGAAGCTTGTGTCACTACAACAAATTCCTTGTATGCGTAAGCATACTTGGCAATAAAGCTCTTTCTGATTCTGATTCTGATATGTTCTCGTCCACCCTGACGGACAAGGCTTACTGAACTGCTGGACAGGCCGCCTCCGCCCTGCACGCCACCTACCAGGCCAAGGCGTTAAAGTAGCTGCACAACACACTGCGATGGACCTTACCCTACGGGTGACAAAAGTCATGGCGCGGTCCATTGGTCAGACGATGTCCGCGTTAGTGGTCCAGGAACGCCACCTAGGGATGTGCCGGTACTAGTATCGGTACCAAACGGTTCCCGGGCAAATTCCAAATGGAAGTGATCATCCTTATCCCCTTGGAGTGGGGACTTTGGAGTGAGCAGGGCACGTGCATGCGATTAAGCAATCATTAGGAATGTACTTGGCAAATGGAGCGACATAATTTCCACATTATCTTCAGCTGGTATGTTCCCGTGACAACGCAGCATGTGTCCGTCAGCAGATTCGCTGATGGATACTGACATAAAAACAATATACATTTTATATTTTAAAAAGTTTTATATATATTAGTTTTTATATATTATATAGTATATTTTAAAAACTTTTTAAAAATATAAAATGTATGTTTATTTGCAACAGTTATGCTATCAACAATAAAAAAACACTTATGACAGTAAAACAGCAACATCTGCTGACGGACATCTGCTGATGGACACCTGCTGCGTTGTCACGGGAACATCCCAGCTGAAGATAATGAGGAAATTTTGTCGCTCCTTTTGCCAAGTGCATTCCTAACGACTATTTAATGGCACGCACGTGCCCTGCTCACTCCAAAGTCTCCACTCCAAGGGGATAGGGATGATCACTTCCATTTGGAATTTGCCTGGGAACCATTCGGTACTGATACTAGTACCGGCACATCCCTAACGCCACCTTTGGCTTACTCTGGCAAATATGAGGGAGTCCGACAAGCACCGCTTCTTGGACTCTCCAATTTCCCAGGCTGGCCTCTTCGGTAATGTGGTGGAGAGCTTCGCCCAACAGTCGCTGCTGCCATCACCTCACCACCGGCCGAAGCCCCTCCGCCTGCTCTTTGCCAAGGGTGCCCTCCTGCATTTGGTTTTGTTCCACTACTGGCTCCCCAGCCAGTGGTACCCAAACATTCAATAAAAGAGCAGTTTCTCTGGGTCTCAAGGGCCAGGATGGTGGTGAATGAGACGCAGCCTCTACACTCCCATCCCCCTCTCCTTTCGCCAGCAGGCAGCAGGGCCCAGTTCGAGGACGCTCTGCCTTCTCACGCACCCCCTGCCCAATCGCGGAGCCAGGTAAGAGTTGCACCACTCACTCAGACTGGTATGTTCCCGTGACAAAATCGCGGAGCCAGGTAAGAGTTGCACCACTCAGTCAGTGTGGTATGTACAATATACATTTTATATTTTAAAAAGTTTTATATATATTAGTTTTTATATATTATATAGTATATTTTAAAAACTTTTTAAAAATATAAAATGTATGTTTATTTGCAACAGTTATGCTATCAACAATAAAAAAACACTTATGACAGTAAAACAGCAACATCTGCTGACGGACACCTGCTGCGTTGTCACGGGAACATCCCAGCTGAAGATAAGGAGGAAATTTTGTCGCTCCTTTTGCCAAGTGCATTCCTAATGACTATTTAATGGCACGCACGTGCCCTGCTCACTCCAAAGTCTCCACTCCAAGGGGATAGGGATGATCACTTCCATTTGGAATTTGCCTGGGAACCAGGCTGGCCTCTTCGGTAATGTGGTGGAGAGCTTCGCCCAAAAGTCGCTGCTGCCATCACCTCACCACTCACTCAGATCCCACTCCTTGACACTGTGCCTTTCGGGTTGGATCCCTGTGCTCCGCCTCACTGCCCCACCGCGGGTACGTCGGTGGGTCCCCTAGTTCCGCTTGTTCGGTCTCGCTGGCTCACGAGAACCATCAGACTCGGCTATGCGATTCAGTTCGCCCGGCATCCTCCCAAGTTCAGGGGCATCCGGTTCACCTTTGTGTTGGTCATGGGTGCTATCGTATTGGGATTTGAGATTGAGTTCGTTCTGGCAAAGGACGTGATAGAGCCGGTCCCTCCAGCCGATATGAAGTCAGGCTTTTACAGCCCATACTTCATTGTACCCAAGAAAGGCGGTGGGTTACGGCCAATCCTGGACCTGTGCATTCTGAACCGGGCCCTTCACAAGCTCCCATTCAGGATGTTAACGCAGAAACGTATCTTTCAGTGCATTCGTCCACGAGATTGGTTTTGCAGCGATCGACCTGAAGGATGCGTACTTTCATGTCTCAATTCTCCCCCGACACAGGCCGTTTCTCCGCTTCGCGTTTGAGGGGCGAGCATATCAGTACAATGTCCTCCCCTTCGGGCTCTCCCTGGTGCCTCGTGTCTTCACCAAGGTCATGGAGGCAGCCCTCGTCCCTTTGAGGGAAGCAGGCATTCGCATTCTTAACTACCTCAATGACTGGCTCATATTAGCCCAGTCCCAAACTCAATTGTGCGAACACAGGGACATGGTACTCAGCCATCTCAGCCGGTTGGGGCTTCTGGTCAACTGGGAAAAGAGCAAACTCTCCCCTGTGCAGAGGATCTCTTTTCTCGGTATGGAGTTGGACTCTGTCGACCTGGCAGAGAGTCTCTCGATAGAGTGTGCTCAGTCGATGCTGAACTGCCTGGAGTCATTTCAGGGCAGGAAGGCGGTTCCACTGAAACAGTTTCAGAGGCTCCTGGGCCATATAGCATCCGCTGCCACTGTCACACCGCTCGGATTGCTTCAAATGAGACCCCTTCAGCGTTGGCTTCACGATCGAGTCCCAAGATGGGCGTGGCAACACAGCACTCACCGGGTCTTGGTTACCCCGTCCTGCCACCAAACCTTCAGCCCGTGGTCAGACCTTGCTTTTCTAGGGGCAGGGGTTCCCCTAGTGCAAGTGTCCAGGCATGTTGTTGTTTCAACAGATGCCTTTGCCATCGGCTGGGGTGCCATGTGCAATGGGCATGCAGCATCAGGCACCTGGACAGGGCCTCGTCTGCAGTGGCATGTCAGTTGCCTCGAGTTGCTGGCAGTATGGCTTGCTCTGCGCCGCTTCAAATCGAGGCTTCGCAACAGGCACGTGCTGGTCCGGACGGACAATACTGCGACTGTTGCGTAGATCAACCACCAGGGCTGTCTATGCTCCCATCGCATGCTGCAACTCGCCATCTCCTCCTTTGGAGTCAGAAGCATCTGAGGTCGCTTCGTGCCATTCACATCCCAGGCATGCTCAATCATGCAGCCGATGAGCTCTCACGTCAGCCCGCACTTCCGGGAGAATGGCGACTCCACCCCGAGACAGTCCAGCTGATCTGGAGACGCTTCGGGGATGCTCTGGTAGACCTGTTTGCTTCTCCGGACACGTCCCACTGCCAGCTGTTCTTTTGCCTCAGGCCTACTAAAGTATGCATTTCCCCCAGTGAGCCTCCTTGCACAGACGCTGTGCAAGGTCAGGGAGGACGAGAAGCAGGTCCTCTTAGTAGCGCCTTTCTGTGAATCATTACACCCCTACCCAGAACTGATGCTCCTCGCAGCAGCCCCTCCTTGGTGTATTCCTCTGAGGAAGGATCTCTTTTCTCAGAGAAGGGGGACCCTCTGGCACCCGCGCCCAGACCTGTGGAATCTCCACGTGTGGTCTCTGGACGGGATGCGGAGGTTCTAGGTGGTTTACCTCCAGCGGTAGTAAACACCATCTCTTCCGCCCTCTACGAGGCAAGCCTACGTGCTGAAGTGGAACCTCTTTGTTGATTGGTGTTCTTCCCGCTGAGAAGACCCCCGTAGATGCCTGATCGCGGTTGGGCTCTCCTTTCTACAAGATGGGCTGGAGCGATGTGTCAGTATTGCCGCACATCACGATGCAGTAGTCGGCAAGTCCATTGGGAAGCACGACCTAAACATCAGGTTCCTTAGGAGGGCAAGGAGGCTGAACCCTCCACGCCCTCACTTGGTACCCTTTAGGGATCTCCCCTTGGTCCTGATGGCCTTGATGCAAGAGCCCTTCGAGCCTCTGCAGTCAGTAGAGCTTAAGTTTCTGTCATTAAAGACAGTGCTCCTTACCGCATTGGCTTCGGTTAAGAGGGTCGGGGACCTGCAGGCATTTTCGGTCGATGATACGTGTCTTGAATTTGGACCGGCCAACTCTCACATTGTCCTGAGACCCCGGCCTGGATATGTGCCCAAAGTTCCCACCACGCCTTTCAGGGATCAGTTGGTGAACTTGCAAGTGCTGCCCCGGGAGGAGGCAGACCCAGCCGTCGCTCATTGGCGCTTCAGGACCTCAGACCAGCTCTTTGTCTTCTTCGGAGGGCAGCAGAAGGGAAAGGCTGTCTCCAAATAAAGACTTGCCCACTGGATAGTGGAGGCTATAGTCTTAGCATATCAGGCCCATCACTTACCGTGCCCCCTCGGAGTGAGAGAACACTCTACAAGAGGTGTGGCTTCCTCCTGGGCATTGGCACGGGGCGCCTCGATAGGAGACATCTGTAGAGCTGCCGGCTGGGCGACACCTAACACGTTTGCGAGATTCTATAATCTCTGTGTAGAGCCTGTGTCCTCTCGTGTACTTGCCTCAGATGGCTGGTAATGCTGGACCCGCTCGGTGTCAACCACACTTGCTGCGCCATTGAGATTTTATGATCTGTTTCATGCGCTTAAGTGCTTCTCAGTTCAGTTTCCCTTTTGGTGAACCCTGTTGAAGTTCCTCCCGCACCCTCGGCAGTCACCAGACACCAGGTCCAGCACCCGTGTGTATGCCCAAGGTCAGCCCTTGTGCTGGACTAGGTGCCCGTGTGTAGTGATTCCCCCTTCGGGTGATCCCACATGTGTATTCTTCCATGGTACGGCTTCCCTCACGGTAAGCCTGTGTCTTTCCCTGGCAGAGATTTCTCTGCCGTCTCTGCTGCATAGTGATCTCACCCCAGGCGGGCTGAGCAGGGACTTCCATATGTAGCACTGCCCTATGGCCAGTACATATGTGTAATTTCCACATGTTACTTCCTATGTGCAGGATGTGGTCACTGACGTAACGCCGAACGTGACTGACTGAAAGGGAACATCTCGGTTACGTATGTAACCCTCGTTCCCTGAAGGAGGGAACGTAGACGTTATGTTACGTTGCCACAGTTGCTGTACCATCGCTGTATGGCCGAGGCACACAGTCTCGGCTCCTCAGTGAAAAACTTAATGTGCGACTGCACGCACTCTCCTTATATAACCGCACTGCGGGGAGGGATGCGCGATGCAAATCTCGCAAGCCAACATTCATTGGCTTGTTTTGTTAACACTCAAAGGTGATTCGTCTCTCTAGCGAGATCCCAATGCGTCAGTCACTGACGTAACGTCTCCGTTCCCTCCTTCAGGGAACGAGGGTTAGATACGTAACCGAGACGTTTTATTTCTAGAGTTTTGAAAAATTTCATCTAGGTTCTGGAATTGGTGACAAAATGATTGTAAAAAAAAACTGTAGTCGTGATATTTTAGTATTATTGAGATACTATTTAAATTTTTAATTATATTTTTTATATTGTCATTTATAAATTTTACTCATTGTGACGTTGCATTGCGTTAGCAGCGCAAAAGGTTGTGGGTTTGATTCCCAGGGGAACACAAGTTAGGTAAAAAAATTTATAGCCTGAATGCACTGTAAGTCGCTTTGGATAAAAGCGTCTGCTAAATGTAAATGTTAAAATGAGAAATGTTGCTTGGGCAAGCTGAAATTATTTTTATAATTTATTATATTTCAGCTAATATTTATTTTTATTTAAATTAAAGATGTTTTTCTATGGTTTATTTTTACTTTTTGTATTAGAAAACTATAATAACCCTGTTAAATAGTATATAATGCCATTAAATTTAATAAATGACTTCCAATATATGCATATTTTATGCTTTACATCTAAATGAAGGCTGTATGATTGAATTATAAATCCATTTATCTACCTTAAGCTTTGTTACCGTAAGGTTTTCAATCATTCTTTAATACTGTCACCCACAGAAAATGTTTTTCATAGATACAATTCACTTAAAAAAGTTTACACACAGAAGCACGTACAACTGCAACAGTCTGTACTTTTAAAGTTGCGTTTAAATTGCATCATTGTGCTCACATCTTCTTAGCAGTTCTTATGAAAATATGCTGATGACAGGTTAACTAAGGCACAATTAGACGAAAAGAGAGATTTCTTTTTATTTGTACACTTTATCCACTTACAAGCCACAAAAGTATTTGCTTAAAAATTTCCAGCTTTTAAGGCTTGTAAATCCACCAAATCATATACAGACTCTCATTTCTATATAATTTATTGGTTGGCATTCACATGGTAGTTTCCTTTTGGTAGCTGTCCACTCACACAATCCCTAACATTTATATGATTTCATAGGCTATGCCACTAATTAACCATACGGCTTTTCAGGGTGTGATCCTCTCATCCAATATTACTGTCACGAGCAGATAAAAAGATTTTACATCTAATTATGTGCATAGTGAACTTCCAGTACCATTAAAATTAGAGGGCAAAGGAGAGCAAGAGAGTGACACCATGCTCAGACGAGCAGAGACATTTCAGAACATGCTTGTTTTGAATAACATACAAAAATACATATATAAATGAAGCTGTATAAAACATAATCCTTAAAAATTTAACATTAAATTAAACATTATCTGACTGCTGATATCCTCGTTTGCAGCTCAGGCTGTGGTATAGTTTGCCTGCTTTATTTAACTTAAGCTAACTTTATTCCTTAAAATATGGTGAAAATAATTTTCTGTTGACAGTATTTTCTGATTTATGGAGTGATTAAAAAGATATCCCAAACCCCCTTAGTTTTTTTTTTTTTTTTTTTTTTACATTTTGAACCTAAATTTATCTCATGTTCAGATTTCTGTTCTGGATATGTGTGAAACCTTTTAATACAAACTGTCTGAATGTTCTGTCAATAATAAACTTGGAAAGTATGGTGATATCTATTAGTTACAATTTTGACCCTATACTATAAGGCCTACGGGTCTCATTTAGTTATGTAGAATAGCGATAGTGTTTACAAATTATTTCATAGCTCTTTAGCTGTTTTACCATTTCATGCACTGTGTGTGTTAGATGGTTAATTTGGTTAACATCAAAGAAAAAATATAATTTTATTTATTTCACCCCTTTTATGGGATAATAAGATTCTCCAAATCTGCAAATACAGATTAAATGTGGTAACAGTAGGATAATATTTATACAGATTAAATGTGGTAACAGTAGGATAATATTTGACCAAGTTGCTGTTTGAGCCAGTTAAAAGTCAGATGGAAACACCAACTTCCCTTGCTAAAACACCAGAACTTCAAGTTACAAAAAAAATGTGCGTTGTAGTCCAAACGAGTCGTTCATTGTAGTTTTTTAAAAAGTGATTTCTGTTACATCAAAAATATTTCTTTTGAATTGGACTTTGAGACATTTTAAACTTTGCAGATCTTTTTTATGGGTGCAACAGCAACATTACAGACTAACTAAAGTTGACAAAAGTAAAAAGCATAAAAGCACCCTTTAAAAGAAACGAAACCTAGGAAGTTGCGAAGCGAGGTAAAAAGAGGAAATCATACGGTATTGAAAGTCTGAGAGTGAAGGTTTTCTCAATGGATCAGGTGCTTCTAAACCAATTCATTTTGCTTTTGGTTTTGTTAGTATTCTTGGTTGGCTAGTCAATATTTGGATATGTGATTGATAATGATTTTTGATTTTTGCTGTTTTTTTTGTTGATCTAGTGGTTTGAGAAATGGCCAATGAAAATATTTATTTTTCGCATGTTTTATTTCACTCTCAATTAGATATATGGAAACATTTTTTATTATCTTTAACAATCTGTGATCTAAGCTCTTCAGTAACTTAGTGTCTAGTGTCTCCTTCCCTTTCACACTATAACCAGCAGCTGCCCCCACCTCTTTCCCCTCCCTCCCTCCCTCTCTTCTCTCTATCCCTCTCTCTCTCTCTCTCTCTCTCTCTCTGATATGCTGAGAACAGAAGGGAGGAGTTTTAATTTGAATCCTGAACTGTTGCCCTTCACAAGGCTCAGAGACAGCAGTCTGAGTGGATCGCTGTGGATTAAAACACCTGTCTGTGGCTTCACTCGCTCCTCAAGAAAGGATTTTTAATGGCAAATACTGTGACTGGTTGTTTACAGATGTTTCACTACTGGTGAGCATGGAGAACAAGTGTTGAACAGTGAATGGAAACAAAATGAGATACATATCTGGAAAGGACCAGAGCAAGACAGCAAATGTCCAAATAGTTATTTTCTCTCTCAAAGGACAAAGGTAATGTTGCTGTAATTTAAAAAAAAAAAAAAAAAAAAAAAATTAAACAGTTTTTTACTAAACTATTTTCAGTGTTTTTTTCTTTCTCAAAAATCTTAAAGTACTTAAACAGTTTTTTATTTAAATATTTTCAGTGTTTTTTTCTTTCTCAAATAAAAGCATAATTTTTTAAAAAGTTTTTTACTAAACTATTTTCAGTGTTTTTTTCTTTCTCAAAAATCTTTTAGTAGTTTTTTTTTAATTTGTTATTTTTAAATCCATGAATTATTATTATTTTTTTTTTAAATTGACCATAGCTGTAATTGTGTTGATGTGATTGTGATTTTTCTATTTTTATTATTTTTATTTTTATGTTTGTTATCTTGTTTTCTTCTCTCAAAGTGAGGTAAATCATTGGGCGCAGTGTGTCGGGTGAAGCATGGCTGGAAATAGTTTTTTACTACATCTTCTTCTCACTGCCATCGTGGGACGAGCTGCTAAAGCACAGGATGAGACTTCTACTGATATGGACATCCAAACAGCCAATCAGACTATAGATCCTCTGTTGATTTCTGTGACATCAGAGGGGCCTCCAATTTCGACCACACCTGCAGAGGTGGAGGAGGACACTGTGCCGTCCACTGGCACCCGCTGTCGGGGTTACTATGATGTCATGGGCCAGTGGGACCCTCCCTTTAACTGTAATGCAGGTATCTTCTTGTATTGTTGCGGCACCTGTTTCTATCGGTTCTGCTGTCAGTTCCGTCAGCAGCGACTGGATCAGACCTCCTGCTCCAACTATGATACTCCAGTTTGGGCCAACACAGGAAAACCAGTGGCCACCAACACTGAGGTGCAGCCAGACCATGAGAGGGATCGGACTCACATGATTGTGTACATAATCTGCGGTGTGGTGGCCATCATGGTCCTGGTGGGAATCTTCACCAAACTGGGGCTGGAGAAGAGCCGTGGAGGCCAGAATGACCTCAGCAACTCCAGGTGAGTAGAAATGAGCTCCGTTACAAAATCTAGTGAGCTGCCACAATGGAATAGAGTTGGGGGTAATGGATAGCAAGTTTAAGTAACTAGTAAAATAATGCAATCCTTTTTCATATTCACTAAAATATAAAATACACAAGTTACATTGTTTTCCCTTTAATGACTGACAGATCTCTTGTCCCCATGTTGAGAGACATTGGGAGTAAGCACAGAGGCTTTGTGTGCAGTGTGTAAACATGATGGTTATTGTGGTTCTAGAATAACCGTGAAAATGCATTTACTCATTTCAAGAAATTGGGTTTTGTATTAGTGGATTTGTTAAACATCACATAACACAAATATCCTTTATGTATTTAATCTTATTTTATTAACCAATTATTTTGCTGCTCACCTTCAATGATTCGATTCAACCATGCTAATAAGCAAAAATTACTTTAGATAAACATGTTTCTTTCTTTCTTTTTTTATTGCTGAACTGTCTTTTCCTGTGTCTTATTTGTCATGCAATCCAGAATGGCAGGTTTGTTTGTGCTGCACCCTCTACTGTAACATGAATTTACAAAAAGTAGAGCTTTTTTCTCTCTCTCTCTCTCTCTCTCTCTCTCTCTCTCTCTCTCTCTCTCCTCTCTCTCTCTCTCTCTCTATATATATATATATATATATATATATATATATATAAAAGCAAGTCCAGTCCAGATGAGAAATAGTAAAGCAAAAGTAATGCAACAAATTACTTTCCATTAAAAGTACCTATAACACAAATTACTTTTTTTGTAACTCATTATTGTAATGCATTACTTTCAAAAGTAACTTTCCCCCACACTGAACATAATTGATATGTCAGATGGCTTGACCCAACACACCATCTTGGACATTTTCACAATACATTCTGGAACTCCCTTGTAAAAAGGAATTACACTTTAGCGTACTTAAAGAAAACAAGTACTTATTGCAGAAATATTGCATGCAAAATGTAGCTTCATAAAAGTGCAACTGAACCACTGATGTCACTGTTTTATTGATGTACATTTTTGGGCATTGAACTTGGTAGTTCTATTGCTGTCTATGGAGGGTCAAAAAGCTCTTAGATTTCATCAGAATATCTAAATTTGTGTTCCGAAGGTGAACGAAGGTCTTACAGGTTTGGAACGACATGAGGGCAAGTAATTAATGACAAAATTTTATTTTGTTGAACTATTCTTTTAAATTTTGGGTTAAAGAAAGTGTATTAAAGGAACATAAGTATGCTGCCTACCTTTTTTTTTTTTGGAAAAGCCTTTGCACCAGAAGCAGACCTATGTCTCAAAATGCTGTCTTTTGGAACCTAGCTTTTGATTTTATGGAAAATTCTTTGAGATTTTTTATTTTATTTTTGTTTTTAGAGTTTGTTATATATTTTGTTAGCTATTTTGGTCAAGGATATTTTTTAGCCAGCCTTAACATCTGTATCATATACAGTACCAAACCAAAGACCAAGTAACAGCACCCAGCCAAGACTAAAGCCATTCATATGTATGCTGTTCTTCTGAATTCATAAATCATCTGTAATAGAGACATAAAAAGAGTGGAAGAATTTTTTTCATCAATGCATTAAAAAGCTAACCCCATCCAACCTGAATATTTCTTTCTTATGTCTCAGTTCCTTTCTCTCCAAACGTCAAATCAAACCTTTGTTCTCATCGTTCTAAATATTCAAAATCCCTTTATGAATATCAAATTACCTGTCATGAGCAATATAACAAAATACAGAAAATGTATAATTCTCCCAGCATTTTGCCGTTACCCCATTTTAGACAAGAAATGGCCCAATAATGCAAACAGCCCTATCAAGATGAACATATTTGGAGGACAAAATTACTCATCCGAAGATTAGCACTTTTCCGAGGTTAACACTTCTCCAAAAGCATTTCCCACACGCTGAACACTGCACACCAGATTAACTCTTCTTACAAGATTAAGAGTTCTGCTAAGATTAACACTCTGCTTTAAGATTAAACCAACTTTTCCACAGATTAACTCCTTTTGAGGCTACTGCTAGACTTCACAGCTCTAGAGAACTAATTTATACACTTTTATTCACACCATTAAAAAGAACAGCAAACATTTTGCCCACATGTCAAATGGATGTTGAATTGGGCTCCTAATTCCATTTCCAGTCATGTCTTAATATTTACCAGTGTATCATATTCCTCAAAACTCTCCAACCACAGTCAAACAGAGAAGAGAAAATCAGGTTTTATCTGTCAGGCTGAACTTGTACACTCCATCTATACTTTGTAGTCAAGGTTTAGTAATGTAGGTACAGAAATGGCCTACATTCATTTAAATGTGTGTCATTGCTGAACAATATAGGACATAAAACGGGCGGGAGAATATAGACAACACACAGAATGTGAGTCATGATTATGTGAGACATAATTCACTGTGGATACTGCAATCTAATCTATGATTTAGATCGCGAAGGTAAGTTTCTATGCCATACAATATCCTATCTACAGTTAAAGAAAATACTTCTCATGCTGGGCAGGGGACTCCACCATATGGGTGTCCTGAGGGGCAGAAATCTTTAAGGTATCACATTTATATAATGTGAGACCTTCTGGATCTGGCACAGCTTTTTTTTTTAGCCAACTGGATTTTGAATGCGACTTACAGTACCTCGAAAATTGTTATACTGATAATTAGGTTGCACGGTTACTGTAGATAAAAGTGTGTAAAATACTGTAGAAGAAACAACACATTCCAATCAAATCACACCTGCTTAAAACTGACAATTCTGTCATTGTTTACTTACTCTCCTTACAATTCATGAGTAGTTCTCATAAAGTCAAAGCCCAAATGTATTTTTCCATCGTTGGCTGTCACGTACAGTTGCATTTTTAATTGAATCTGGCTTTACTTGCAATAGCCAAATGTATTTTTCCATTGATCGTTGGCTGTCACGTACAGTTGCATTTTTAATTGAATCTGGCTTTACTTGCAAGATTTACATATTGTCTTGTAGAGTTTTTCCTTGCTAATGTCACCTTTATTATTTGGCATTGTTTTCTTTTAAGAAATGATATAATGAAAAGTGCTAAACAAATGAATCAAAAATACAAATTCATTTAACAAGTTTATATTGCAATAATATAGGCAGAAAAAAATATACATGTATGAAATGCAAATTTCTGATAATTAATTAATAAATTGTTTTTTGCTGTAGCACAACGACAAATAAAAGTTAATAATTCAATTTCCAAATTCGGAAACAACTTTGTCACTGTAACATCAATCTGTTATTTCCATAACTGTCTTTCATACATGGGTCTGTATACATAATAGTTGTCTAAATCATATCTCATGTTTGGTTGTCCTTGGCATTAAACAGTTTGAAAACCTCTGGAACTGTCTTTGAGGTGACTGTACTGGATACTGCAGAACAGAAAAAGATGAAAGGCATTCAAGGTTATAAAAGAAAGGGAATTCACTGACAGGACTCTGGATATATATGAAATATGTATCCCCCACTCCTTCACACTCCTGAGCTTGTTTGTCAGATTTTAACCTGTGTCTTCCCTGTGGCTCTAAACTGTCTGAACTCATTTGACATAAATGAGATGTGGCTGCTCATGGCTGTGCACTGTGTGTTTGTGTGTTAATGTGTATGTACAAGTGTATCTTTGTGTCTCTCAGATTCTGGAGAAGTCTCTCCTGCATGGTTGAGTCTTAGTGGGTGCATGTGCACTGACATTTGCGTCCTGTTGGCCCCCCGCCTCTCTCTCATCTCCATCGTGACTTCAAGGCCCTCCTGTTCCTCTAAGGTTAATGTGAGGGTCTGTGCTCTCTGACACATCTACTCATTACCTCTCTCTTTGGGCTTTTCCATAGCCGTGTATTTGCCCTCTAGCTGAGAGGGATTTGTGCAGGCTGCTGTACTTGACATGATGATCTAATACAAAACTTTCTGACTCTTACAATATATGCAGAAATAACAGACTATATTCTTTGTAAGAGTTGTGAAATCACAAGGAGGGGTTTTAGCATTTATAAATACACTGAACAAAATATAAATGCAACACTTTTGTTTTTGCCCCCATTTTTCATGAGCTGAACTCAAAGATCTAAGACTTTTTCTATGTACACGAAAGGCCTATTTCTCTCAAATATTGTTCACAAATCTGTCTAAATCTGTGTTAGTGAGCACTTTCCTTTGCCGAGATAATCCATCCACCTCACAGGTGTGGCATATCAAGATGCTGATTCGCATAGAGTTGATCAGGTTGTTGATTGTGGCCTGTAGAATGTTGGTTCACTTCTCTTCAATGGCTGTGCAAAAGTTGCTGGATATTGGCAGTAACTGGAACACGCTGTCGTATACAGAAATCCAGAGCATCCCAAACATGCTCAATGTGTGACATGTCCTGTGAGTATGCTGGCCATGCAAGAACTGGGATGTTTTCAGCTTCCAGAAAATTGTGTACAGATCCTTGCAACTTGGGGCCGTGCATTATCATGCTGAAACATGAGGTGATGGTCGTGGATGAATGGCACATGCCGGGGCCTCAGGGTCGCGTCACGGTATCTCTGTGCATTCAAAATGTCATCAATAAAATGCACCTGTGTTCGTTGTCCATGACATACACCTGCCCATAGCACAACCCCACCGCCACCATGGGCCACTCGATACACAACATTGACATCAGCAAACCGATCATCCACACAACGCCATACATGCTGTCTGCCAGTTGCACTGTACAGAGAAAACCGGGATTCATTCGTGAAGAGAACACCTCTCCAAAGTGCCAGACACCATCGAATGTGAGCATTTGCCCACTCAAGTCGGTTACGACGACGAACTGCAGTCAGGTCGAGATCCAGATGAGGACAACGAGCATGCAAATGAGCTTCCCTGAGATGGTTTCTGACAGTTTGTGTAGAAATTCTTTGGTTATGCAAACCGATTGTTGCAGCAGCTGTCCGGGTCGCTGGTCTCAGACAATCTTGGAGGTTAAGATGCTGGATGTGGAGGTCCTGGGCTGGTGTGTTTACACATGGTCTGCGGTTGTGAAGCCGGTTGGATGTGCTACCAAATTCTCTGAAACGCCTTTGGAGATGGCTTATGGTAGAGAAAGGAACATCCCATTCACGGGCAACAGCTCTGGTGGACATTCCTGCAGTCAGCATGCCAATTGCACGCTTCCTCAAAACTTGCTACATCTGTGCCATTGTGCTGTGTGATAAAACTGCACATTTTAGACTGGCCTTTTAATGTGGCCAGCCTAAGGAACACCTGTGCAATAATCATGCTGTCTAATCAGCATCTTGATATGCCACACCTGTGAGGTGGGTGGAATGCACAGAGATACCGTGACGTGACCCTGAGGCCCTTTAGACAGATTTGTGAACAATATTTGAGAGAAATAGGCCTTTTGTGTACATAGAAAAAGTCTTAGATCTTTGAGTTCAGCTCATTAAAAATGGGGGCAAAAACAAAAGTGTTACGTTTATAATTTTGTTCAGTGTAATTTGAGTAATGAACTTTAATTGTAGTTTAAGTTTATGTGCTAATTTCTGTTTAGACATTTTATTTGTATTTTAGTTTTAGTCATTTTATTAACTTATTTTCTGTTTGTTCCCCAAGAGTACATTTCTTATTTCATTATTTTATTTTATTTTATTTTATTTTATTTTATTTTATTTTATTTTATTTTATTTTTCAATTAAATAAATTAAATTAAAAATGAAAATGAAATAACATTAGATTAATAACAACACTAATGATTAATACACACACATACACACACTGGTTAAATTTTTTTGGTGGAGATGCAATGGTTTTACTGCTGTACTAACTGTATTTTCTATCCCTTTGCCCTAACCCTACACCTAACGCTACCCCTCACACAAAACTTTCTGCTATTTTAGATTTTCAGAACACTTCTTTCTGTAGGATTTATAAGTCTGTTTCCTAATGGGGACCGAACAAATGTCCCCACAAGGTCAAAATTTACTGGTATTATTATTCATAGTATAGTGTGTGTGTGTGTGTGTGTGTGTGTGTGTGTGTGCCTGCATTCCCTGTAAGGACCAAATGTCCCCACAGGGAATGCAGGCACACACACACACACACACACACACACACACACACTATACTATGAATAATGTTTGTAATGCTTTAGCAGCATAAAGATTTAACCATGCCCCAAAATTGCTTTAAATAAAATACAAAAATGTTTTACCATAGTAAGAATTATTTAATTTTACTTTTGCTGCAAATTTAAAATAGGCCTACTTCTGCTGTAAGTATAATAGAAATAGTGTGCAAATTATATGAATCTGTGCACATTAAGTAAATGACATGAGGGCTTATTGGGATGGCACAATGTGAATTTGACTAATTGGTTATCTGCGGGATATGCATTACAAGAGTAATGCAGTTCTACATTGCATTAAGCGAGGCGAAGCTGTTCCTCCTGCAATATAATTCGATACGGCACCCTACGTATAATTGCTGATAAAATCACTCAACACAGATCCAAAGATCCAGAATCCTGTTCCACACAAAATGCAACCGCACAGAGGAAATGTGACAGGGTCGCCTGTATAAGCTCTCATTGGGATGACTGCGCTACAACCGGTTATATTACACAATAAATTATGCAGTAATGATAATTGCTATTAAATGAGACAGTCATACTAATTATACCTTCGAATCAAACATAGCTCTGTAATTTGTGTTAGTGTAGCTATCAGATCTTTATTAAAAGGGTGAACCTCATTATGCTCCCTTTGTTTTATTGATGTCTGCTGTGTGCATGCAAAAGAAGTGAAATAACAAAGCCAAACAAATCTGAATTCTCATACATTGTGTAATATGATACTTTTGAGTACACAAATAAAATGTTTACAAATATTATTTGCCTTACCAGCAAAATCTGCCCTTCAAATAGACCATTAAGGTCATCTGGCTCAAAACACATTCTCTTGCGGCCATATGAGCTAGTTGTTTGCTTCTTGTTGTTTGTATCTTAAAGTGTGAGCTGTGTAGCTTGTTTGTAAGTAAAAATGTGATTTAGTGATGAAGAGGCAATACAAACGATCATGTCAGATAACATTGCTTCTGACCCAGTCTGGCTGGCTGCCAGGACACTGTATATCTGAACCCCTTAGGAAGGACTATCCCAGGATGCCCTTGTTTTCAGATCTCACTGTCTCCTAGACCCTGGTCTATTTTTCGTTGTGGGCGAAATGAATGTGTGTCACTCTGCACAACTCATACTCAGTGTGTGAGTGACATCAGGGCAGCGGGAGTCAGGATCGAGAGGCAAAGGGTGAAAGCCCAGCAGGACATCTAGCAAAGCTGGAGTCAATGACTTCAACCGTCTGAGCATAAGCATGGCACATCCTCAAAGTCACCCTCAATAATGAGGACAATCATGTCGACATGACTGGAAACAACCATCTAGAGATTATATAAGTTGTTATCCCCATACAAGACGAAAGCACTAGCTGGTAAACACACAGCTGGACTTAAGAAATAAAAGCAACTGTCATACTCGCTTGATAAGGGAGACAGACGTTAAGAAAAATATAAAAGGAAGCCTTAAACACTGATTAACAGGCAAACTAACAATGCTCTCAAAAATCTATCAAGTCCCTTCAAAGTGTTGACAGCCATCAAGTAAGCTATTTCTATGTGTACAATACACAAACAGCTACAGCACCTATTTTTCCTTTATAATTTCTATTTAAACAATAGACATGAATAATTTTCAATAATTTTTATATTTTATCAACAGACAAACAAACAAATAAATAATAACAATAGTTGCTATCCCATTTGAGTTGTATTATTATTATTATTATTATTATTATTTCTGTTGAACACCAAAACAAACAAATAAAGTTGTTATCCTTTTATGCTGTATTATTATTATTATTATTTTATAATTTTTATTATATAGGGATGCAGGATATTGGATTTTTGCCGATATCAGATATGCCAATATTTTTCAACTCATTTTGGCCGATAGCCGATATTGATATATTTCCTTTTGTTTGGAAACAACATCAGATATCTCCTGTGCAGAGATTATAAACAATTTATTTTTCATTTTGGTTAGTTTTTAACCATAAATTACCTGTTAGAATTAAAAAAGACAATTATGAAGTTCTTTTATAATGAAAGTACATTGAAAGCTTTGAAAATAACTATAGAACAACTATGAATCAATCACTGTATTTTTTTTTTTCAGATGCAGAGGTAATCTTAGCATTTTATTTGTATAGATTTAACATTTGTAAATTATCTAAAGCAAGAAAGTTAAAAAAAAATCTTTAAATATTTTAGACACCCTTGTATTTAAGTTTTCATAATCCATTTGAAGAAAATATATTACACATTAATGAATGAATCTGTCATATTTGTGATTTTTATTCATTTAAGCTATAGTTTCTGACATTTAAATCAAAACATACACATGATATTATGACATAAATTACTGTTTTATTTAATCAGAAACACAAACTTAATTTGCGATTTGTGTATTTGCTTTAATTTTATTACAAGTATGCCAACAGCACCCCCTAAGTAAATAAAATGCCTTACATGACTATATAAATATTAGATGGAAGGAAAGCATATAATTCAATTGTTATGCATTTCCTCGAAAGTCTTGCAGAAATTCTAATACTGTTTTGTGAGCAAATGCAGTTTATCAGGGAATTGTGAATGCCAAAGTTTCTTGATGAAACACGAAACTGAGAAATGCAATTAAAAAAAAATAAAAAAAAAAAACTGAAAAACATTGAAATTTACATTTTCCTCAAATCAAATAATACATATATAATTAACAAAAATCTAACAACGATGATGTCATAAATTTCACTTCCTTAGCTCAAATAACCACAGTTTTTTAAGGCTGGTCCAGCTAATGTTCATACATATAGAGTAAACAAATATGTGATTGGTTCAATTAATTAAGAGACAGAACTTCAATACAGCCACCATCTATTCCATTTTATTCTTTAAAAAATTTTTTGGTTGTTTAATTTAATTAAGAGACAGAACTTCAATACAGCCACCATCTATTCCATTTGAGAGGAGGACAGCTGTTCAGGATCGTCCAGCCCAGTGACCAATAGGTGTGAGCTCACAAGAGAGATCTAGAACAAACAGATGATGTTTATCCTCTAGTTTGAGTTGAGTTTTACTTTCCTCAAGAGAATTCCAAAAGCACTAGGGTGGGATCCAAACGGAGATGGCACAAGAACGGTTGCTGCCATACACCAATTTCATTGCTATAAGTTTCTCTGCTCCACTGCAGATGCCTTTTCTGTCCTCCCTGGAAAACATCATCTCTGGGGAGAATAAATACAGCCACCATCTATTCCAGTTGTTTTTCTCAGGCCGCGGTGGCCTACTGCCATTGGCATCGGCCGGCCAAGGGCCATTGCGCTTGTGCTTGACAATCAGATTAGATCTCATCACAGTCCCTTGTTGGTTAAAGGGTGTTGGACAGAATTAGAGACCTCACCAGGGATACAAGTGGAGGCCGTAGGACATAGAGCAATAATGGAGTGTCAAGGATTTGAAGAACACAGCACCCAGGAGGACCCAGGGGTGCAGGAACAGGTTTGTGAACTCTAGGACAAGAGTAAGCAGCGCAGCCCTCGAAAACAGGCAGTCCTGTGGATGCCAACTGCTTAAACGCATTAATTTTTTTATGTGAACAGTGTAACTGATATAAAGTACATTCAGTGTACACACAGAGAAAATATTGAGTGTGAATTCATTGACTATCTGCTACACAAACAGTCTGTTGACTGCCAGCTGATGCTAAATGACTGTATTGATAAAATATGACAATATGTTGATTGTCAGCCTCAGGGCTCACAGCTCCACATTATAATATACTGATATACACAGCCCTACAAATCCAGTACACTGCTGTGATGAAGTGCTTTATGACAATTTGTCAGCAACCTGAGATCAAATCCAGTTAGTGTCATTTTCTGATCCAGCCTAATATATGGGATTAGAGCATCAAACATACTTCAAATTATAATATTTCTGTCAGACTGAGTGACGCAGATGGTAGCGCACTTGTCCTGATCTTCTTCTCCTCCCATTTCTCTCCTCTAATTTCCTGATACTGTTACTACTACACTCTTCTAAGAATAAACAATGGTTTTCACTTTATTTCTGAATTATGTATTGATAAATTTAAAATAGCATTTTAATTGTACTTCCTCAAATTAATTTGAGAACTTCAATTCAATTCGCAGAATTTGTCCAACAAACAAACCAGACAGGAGAGTAGATTAACGTGAAACTTGTTGAAAAATGTTGTGTATTGACGTCTTTCCGCAATTGAAACAAAATACCTTCTGATGTTCATTCATGTTTATTTCATATTATAACTAGTAAAGAGGAAGAGATGACTGGTTCACGTGCCACTTGAACTGAGGCGCTATAGCAATCTGTCACGACACATTAAAGAGCCACAAAATGGTATTTATTGTTTTAATTTCTTTAAAAAAATGATCAAATTTGAAAGCTAAGCCTGTTTCATACCTGCCTGTTCTGTCTTGTCAGTCGGTCAGTGCATTTCAGTTTACTTTTCGCTCTGCGATGCATTTTATACTGAGCGAGAGCACCATGGCTTGTCGGACATAGTATAAGTAACAAAGGGGCGGGTCTTTGCAAAGGGTCAATTTAAATAATAAATTAAGAAGCATTCTTGATTTTATTTTTAATGACATCCCTGTTGGATATAATGGTCAGTAAATGATTGCTCTTGTCTCCTCGCAGGACTCTGCAGGAGTTGCTGAAGCAGCCAGGTGGGGATGTGAGTCCTGTGGATGGACCTCTGAGCAGCACAACATCTATTGGAGCAAACGGTATCTCTGCCAGGATGCTTCGCAGCCGCAGCGGTGAGATCACTTGCTTTGATGTTTTCCCCACATACAAACAAACTAAAGAAAAAATAAAAATCGCTATAGATTCTACATTTATGGATGCATCACCTGTACATGTCTGCTCACACAGTTTCCCAAGGGGTTAACTTCCCAAGAGAATTGCATGACAACACACACTGTGAATCACTGCTTCACAGCTGCTCACTTCTCTCTGTTCTTGTTAATAGCAACAACAAAAAAAACCTAAATCGACAAATACAATTTCCAAAAAATACAAGTTTTGTCATCATTCATTCACCATCATGTCATTTCAAACCTGTTGTTTCTTCTGTGGAAAATAAAAGATATATTGAACAACATTTAACAAGCCACATATGTCTTTTTCTACACCTTCCTTTTTATCTTTGTTTTTTCCCCCATAATTTCCATTTCTCTTCAAGAGCCAGAAGAAAATACATCTGTAACCTCCTTTTCTTACTCATCCATGAACGCAAGCGAGGTCGTCTCATCTGTGATTTCACTTTGTGGATTTACACAGGCGTGAGATGCAGCGGGCTTCACACCGACAGTTGATGTGGGGTTTATGCTGATAACCAGCGTCTGTGCTAGGCTTAAGCGGTATACTTTCCTCTCCTCTTTATAAGGAGGATTTAAGTTTCGCTCCACAGTGCTTAGAGGCTTTAGCAATGTGACTGTACACATCTCTCTGCGTCCCCAATAATGGTGTGAAGATTATAACTCTTGTGCACTTCTAGGTCTTGCACTGGGAAGGTGACGTTTAATGCCAGGGTTAAAAAGACATGTCTTTACGTTGGGCTTTTATCTGTGTAGCTGAAATGGATATGTATGCAATATTTTAGCAAACTGACATTTGCTCTAATTCCATTCCTCATCAACTTTTACCAACTCCTCCCCCATATTTTTACTCATGGAATATTCTGATTTAAGTGAAAATGCATTACATAACATCAAATTTTGCATGAATGTTGCAGTAATTTATCTGTGATGTTGATTTGTTCTTGCAATAAAACTGCTAGAAGATTCTTATGCATCCACTTCCAGATATTCTTATAAACTGGAATGTGTTCAATTGCCCTTCATTTCTACTCAGATTTCAAATAGGCCTTAAACTCGTCTGGTAAAATTAATTCATTAAACTTCAATTTATATACATCCTTCATAGTTTTGCATCAAGCCTCCATGAAATTACCTCTTCTTTTATAGGCAGACTCTTATAAGAAAGGTTCTTTATTGGCATTTATGATTCTATGAAGAACCTTTTTCACCCATGGAGCTTTTCCATTGCAAGAGCTCATTGAACTTTCCAAGTTTCTTTATAGTGGAAAAAGGTTTTTAGACTATTAAAATGTTCTTCACGGTAGGAAAAAATGCTTGTTTTAAAGACTGAAAATGTTCTTTTGGGAAACCAAAATGGTTCTTACAAGGTATCACTGCAAACCCCCACCTTTGGAACTGATATTTTAAAAATTTTATCATACAGTATTCTTTCATTCATTTGCATAATTTTTTTTCTGCATTCTCTATCATACCAAAATGCCTAAAGACACAAATATTGTATGCATTTACTGTAATTTTGCAAGCATAATCAGACATAGTTAAAATATGTTTCATAAAGACACAAATATTGTATGCATTTACTGTAATTTTGCAAGCATAATCAGACATAGTTAAAATACTTCCACCCTCTTTTACCTCACACCCTTAAAAAGAAAGGTTTAAAAAAAAAAAAATTAAATATAGGCATCTTAGGTTCCATGAAGAACCTCTTTGGACATTTGGAATCTTTTTATTTGTAGTGGGGTTATTTAATCTTTCTTCAACATGGAAAAAAAAAAAAATGGTTATTTTAAAGAAAAAAATGGTTATTTTAAGAACCGTTCACTGAAAGGTTCTATGAGGAACCTAAAATGGCATCCAAAATTGTATCAATGTAAAAACCCCATTTTGGAACCTTTATTATTAAGAGGGTGACAAAAGACCTTAAATAACAGGGACCATTCAAAAACCTTATAGGTTAATATCAGGTATAAGAGCTTGTAAACCAGCATGTGTGTTTATGTAAGCACATGTGCTATGGCATGCACAAAGACTTTTTTAGACTTCTGCTTATGCAGTCCGCTCTTTAATTTTCTGCCTCCGGCATTCCAAGCTTTGTTTTTATATGCCACTACACACACCTCACACTATAGCATCACAGACATCTCTATTGCTTCAGGGCTAAGAACATACACAACAGTCCCTCATAGTGGGAGATGGTGGCACTCCAATGAAGAGCATGAACAATGACACACAAATACACAGATGCCACCCCGTCCCATATTAGTGCATCTCTGCTGCACATTCTCAATCCCCCATTCAATTCACATTGCCATTCCCAAATATAACTGGCAGGATGTTTACCTTTGAGCATATATGGACAAGAGATTTTACTTTTGGGCACTAATTTTTTCTTTTTCTTTTGAGTTATACATCATTCTGTCCCTGAAGCCAAACCTCAGCTTAATGGTAATTCACTTTAAACCCGTCAGCAGTTCACTACATAATATTACCCCAGTCATAACACAGATGCATTTGGAAAAATGTGACATAGTTATGGAGGGATGGAGAGGCTATAGGCCGCAATGAGACTTGTGGGCTGTTGAAGTTACTGTTATATAACTAATATAATTAGTATACTTAGAATATTATATGTATTGTATTTATTAACCTCTTGCTGTTGACTGAAATGCACATTCATTGTTTCTGTTTGCTTCAATCATGTTTGGCTTCCAATATTTAAAATATGTCCTTTCTTATATACCTTCTTATATACTTTTATCACATTTATTATATTTTATTAACAATGCATACAGCAATACATATTGAAGATACTGAAGAAGAATTCAACAAAATATCACACATGAAGTGTAAATGCTCCCACTGTTCTTGCAGGTAATGGAGAGTTTGGGAATGATTGAGTGATTGGAGAGCACACACCTCAGAGAGACAGGTGAGTATCCAGGTAAGGACAGTAGAGAATCCACAGGGGGAGAGATCCAATGAGGAACATGGAGCACACGGATAACAAGGAGGGAATAACAAGGAATAACACAGGAGACATGGGTGAAGCCCAGGCTTGGAGTCATACTGCAAGTGGAGAATGGGTAAGAAGTCCAAAGCTCAATGTGAGACCAGATGATGACTGAGTGTGAGGTGTGCGCATATCTATGGTATATGATTGCAAATCAATCCGGTACTGGTGCGGGTGATTAGTAATCTGGTGAGAGTGAATGTTGGGACTGAGTGGTGAGAGAGCCTAGCACTTCCGTTAGAGTACCCCTCCTCCACGGCCAACTCCAGAGGGCCAGGGACCTTGATGTTGTGGCAACTGACCCCTTCCACGAAGTGCAGGTTTATCTGGATGAGATTCATGAAATACAGTGAGTCATGTGGGATAAAGTCTAAGTCACTCAGGTATTTAAGATAGCCACTATGACATTGGGAGTCTAGGACCTCCCACACAGAGTAGATTCTTCCATCCTCAATGATCAATGGAGGGGGGCTTCCTCCGTCGGTCCAGGTTCTGTAGGGAGAACAGACAGTGAAACATGAAATGTAGGGTGAATGCGGTACTCAGGAGGAAGTTGGAGATGGTAGGTAAATGGACTGATCTGTTTGACTATGGAAAAGGGATCAATGTATCTGGGACTTAGCTTCTTACAGGGCAGGCACATCCGAATGTCCCGAGTGGCCACAAACTGCCCATTAAAGCTGATGGTGAGCTGGGTCCCAGACTCTTTCATTCTCCCGGAACCAGTGGTTGACTGATGGTACGTCTGATGGTTCCCCAGACCACAGGAACAATGGGGTTTGGTAACTGAGTACGCACTGGATTGGTGACAAACCAGTGCCAGCTGAATGGAGAGAAATTCTGTACATACTCTGCCCAACTCAGGAACTGGATCCAGGAATTCTGCCCGTTCGACTGTGAATGAGAGACTCATGGTCACAATTAGGATATCAAAGAAGCTCTTCCATACTTTGGAGATGAACTGGGGTCTTCTATCTGACACGATATCTTCAGGAACACCAAAGTATCGGAACACATGTTGGAAGAGCAGTACTGCGGATTCCATCATTGTGGGTAAGCCTTTGAGGGGAATCAGACAACAGGATTTAGAGAACCGGTCAACAACAACAAATACACGTGTTACCAGAGGATTGCAGCAGGTCTGTGATAAAGACCACTCCTTGGTGTGACAAGGGATTTTGAGAAATGGGCAGCAGGTGGACTCTGCCAGATGGTAAGTGGTGAGGGCTCTTAGAGATGACACACTCCCTGCAGCCTTGAACGAACCTTCTCACCTCCGTTCCCAATTTTAGCCACCAAAAACTTGAAGAAGTGAGAGAGTAACATTGGTCCCAGGGTGACCAGTGCACAGAGAGGAATGAACAGACTGGATGATGGCTGGGGTCTGGGGTACATACACTCAGTTAGAGGGACGCACCGACGGAGACAGATTGGAGGCATTGGCTGTAGCAAGTTCCTCATCCACAGTCCATTGAATGGGGCTGTCTATGATTTTTTTGAGGAATGATGGACACAGGAGGGGAGAAGTCTTCATCAGAAGCATAGAGACAGGACGGAGCATCTGCTCAAAGATTCTTGGAACCAGGTTAATAGGATACTGTGAAATTGAAACACATGATGAAGAGAGCCCATCTAGCCTGTTTTGGAGTGAGTCTTTTTGATTCACGGAGGTACTGGAGGTTCTTATGATCTGTGAGCACTGTGAATGGATGCTAGGACCCCTTTAGCCAATGCCTTAATTCCTCTAGGGCAGGGATTGGCAACGTCTTTCCTGGAGTGCCGCTGTCCTGCAGAGTTTAGCTCTAACCCTAATCAAACACACCTGAACAAGCTAATCAAGGTCTTTAGGATTACTAAGGCTACAGACAAGTGAGGTTTTCTCAGGGTTGGAGCTAAACTCTGCAGGGCGAGCTTGATGGCGAGTAACTCCTTGTCCCTGATGTCATAATTAATCTCTGCCAGGGTAAGTTTGCGGGAAAAGAATGCACATGGAAGTGCAGAGGATTCCCCATGCTGCGGAGACAGCACCGCTCCAACACCAGTGGTTGCAGCATCAACTTCCAATATGAAAAGCCTGGCTGGATCAGGATGGGTGAGGAGCAGTGCAGTGGTAAATGTCTCCTTGAGTTCACTGAAGGCTCACTGCTGGTGACCAGAGGCACTTTTGCACTGGAGAAACCTTTTCATAGTTCCTAGAACTATTGGCGGAAGTTTCCGCTTTTTTTGCGTGTTCTCTCCCACTTCAGAGTAGGGTCTAAAACAGTTCTATAGGAAGTACCAGTGACATAAGTGTACGCTGATTGGGCAAACACATAGGAAACACTGGCTATCCGGCATTTTAAAAAAGCCGTGTAAAGATATGTACTCTATAAACATGGAAAACAGCGATAATGGCAATTACCTGTTGTCTGCAGCAGGGCTTGAAAAAAAAATCCAACCATTTCACTCCGAGCAGAATCGATATTTTAGCGTTTCTGTTCCTGCGTTCTTCTGTATTATCATCATTCCGAGTCCGGTTTGCCTAGAAAAAGTAATGGTTAATAACGTTATTTTAAAAAACGTTTTTCTTTGCCTATAATAATAATAATAATAATAATAATAATAGCCTAATAATAATAATAAAGTACACCGTTTTCTGCAAAATAAAAAATAAAAATAAATACGGGAAGAGATCTGGTATCCTGTTTCCCGCTTATGAAGTCGTGATTATGAGCTTGTTACATTCTTTTCTGTTAAAAGTAAGTGTGAACAGTGGTTTGTGAATGTTGATGCCTGGCCAAAATAATTTTATTGGGAGCGTACATGTGCAGTCTTAGGCCCACCCCAAATGCTCTCATTGGTTGAGACGCATGATGACACCCATCACAAGCCAGTACTGGTCAACATCCCACCCCTCCTGTGACCCATGGTTTGTCTGTATGTATTCAGAGCCACTTTCATAATAATAAAAAACTGCATTAATGCACAATAAAATAATTGTCGGCATTAATCAATTAATGTGTTAATGCGATAACGTGTTAAATTGCCCAGCCCTAATATATATATATATATATATATATACACACACATAGGCTATCTATGATAAACACAGATATTAGTTTCCTTCTCTCCACAACAAATCCTTTAAAGTTAAGGATATGCATTTAGGCTATAAAAACTCAATCCAAAAACAAATGAATTTAAGGTGAAACTGATGCCTACCTCGACTGGTACAAATCCAAATGTTTCCATATTTGCGACATATCTGGATGCTAAAATGTTATTTATTATGTAATAGGCTTTGTACTTGAAGAAGAATGTTGGCTCTGCATCTCATCCTTATATTGCTGTACACGATAAGCCACATGGCTGACTAGTTGGATGAATTTCTCTAGCCTGATATTGTTGCTTTAAATGGCAAGATGCAACTTCAATCCTAGATTCAATCCTCGTTGATAGGTTGTGAGGAGAGAGCTTTTGTTCCAGTCACTGGCAGCTGCAAGAGTTAAAAAATTAACAGCATAATCAGTTACATCTTTCCTTGACGAAGATGATACAACTGTTCACTCACTGAAGAATCGCCAGCTGGACAGCTGAAAACCTCTCGGAAATGACTCAAAAATCCATCGAAAGACTGAGTGAGTGGCCCTGCTTGATCCCAGAAAGTTTGAGCCCACTGGAGAGGTTGCCCGGTTAGCGAGCAAGTGATGAAGGCTATCTTAGAACTGTCTGTGACGAATCGTGTGGCTGCATGTCTATCACTAGAGAACACTGGAGCAGGAAGCCACCACAATCCTCTGCCGAGCCAGAGTAGGGCACTGGTTTGGCCATGGGATTGGCGGGAGCAGGAGGAGAAAAAGAGGTGTAGAAGTGTGATGAGGAAGTGGAGGAGCTGTTTGAGCGCATCCGCAAGTTCCTGAAAATGATCCGTAGCACTCATGATAATTTGTTTGTCTGGTCTTCTGTAACAGACAGACTCAGATGGATTATGGTAAGTATTACAGTTTAATAAAACAGATTAGAATTCAACAAGATATCTGGCACAAAGATTAAATGGTCTCACTGTTATTGCAGGTAATTGATAGTTTGTGAATGTTGGAGTGATTGGAGAGTGTAGACCTCAGTGAGACAGGTGGGTATCCAGGTAAGTAGAGAATTCACAGGGGAAGAGATCCAATGAGGAACACGGAGCACACAGATAACAAGGATTTGATTTGATTACAGGAATAAGGTACATTTTTTAAAATATATTCAAATAGAAGTTATTTTTAATAGTAAAAATATTTTGCAATATTACTGCTTTTGCTGTATTTTGGATAAAATAAATGCAGTCTTGGTGAGCAGGAGAGAATTATTTAAAAAACATAAAAAATCTTACTGTTCAAAAAAAATTGACTGGTAATAAATATATTTATTTTTAAGTATTTATTCATATTTTGAAAGAGCTTAATATATGTTAGTGTAATGTGGGGTTTGGGTTTCATATTCATTGCTCTCATTTCTTTTATTTTGGAGTTTAGTCATGGTCCCTGTCTAGACATAGGGCTGTAAGTATTACTGCTCCTGTGATTTACAACACAGAGCCGTAGTTCACTGACAAACTACACAAAATAGCTTGTCAGTGAACTACGGCTCTGTGTAGTAAATGCCACTCCCGGAGTTACATTTACTAGGAGTGGAGTGATTATTAAATGCTCAGAGCATGGAGGGGAAATTGTTGCCACTCCACTCCGCTCACATACTCTGATCTGAATGCACATGCAGAAGATTACCTACTTACCACGGAAGTGGCTTTACTGACAAGATGCGCATGAAAATCGCATTTGATTATTTGCCCAGCCCTATCTAGTCATGTGATTCCCTTGCCCTCATATTATCCTGCTATTGGGTCTTTGGTTCATGTGTCATGTTCTCATTGGTTGTCTTAGTAATGTGTCCTATCTCTCATTGGTTGGTTCTTGTCATGTGACCTGTATTGTTTGATATAAACTGCCCTCATGTTGCCTATGTCCTTTGTGGAGTATTGATGTTGTAACCTGCTGTTGGTGAGTTAAGTCTGTTCAAGTTAAGTCTGTTCAAGTTAAGTCTGTTCAAGTTAAGTCTGTTCAAGTTAAGTCTGTTCAAGTTAAGTCTGTTCAAGTTAAGTCTGTTCAAGTTAAGTCTGTTCAAGTTAAGTCTGTTCAAGTTATGCCATGCCAAGTCTCTGTTTGGATTATGTTAGTATTTTGGATTACTTTTGGAATAAAGCTGCACTTGGTTTCTTAAACTCGCTTTCAGTGGACTGCTTGTTACAGTTAGCTTTGATTTCAATTTTACTTCTTTTTTTTTTTTGATAAATGCATTTTATTTGTTTAGAATTTTTATTCAGTTTCTATTTAGGTTTACTTTGTTTTAATTTTACAACTTCAATTTCAAATTATTTTATTTCAGTTTTGCATTAGCATTTCTAATTTTCATTTAAGTTTTTCATATTTGATTTGATTTCCGCTTCATTTCAACTAATGAAAACTATTGTTATTTTTGATAACATTTTATTATGCTGTGCTTTAGGACCTTCAGGAATCTGAAAACTGTTCGGTGACTGCTTTGGAAATATACATGACTTTTATTAATATCCAGCTAAAATACTTAGTACGCAATAGACACAGGCCTACTAAAAAAATTACATAATCCATCAAAAGCTATTACCCCTCTGGAATTCCTGACGATGATTTTGTCTTCAAAGGTCTAGTCAGAAATACCTAATGAAGACCTTAACATGCACAGAGGACATCGCCCTCTCTTTTCTACCCTTCTCATATAATTACATCACATAAACTTAATCTTACGAACAATCTGGTTTGATTTCTCTTTGTCATGCTAAGTCTTGCACCCTGAGAGATGCTTTATCCTTACAAACCCCTTTCATTAGATTCTTTCTTTACTCTCCATCATTATCAAACACAGCATAGATTTTCAAGAGGGCACACAGATAGTAAATGGTGGTTAATGGCACTGCTGATGTTGTATTAAAGCTAATGTCCTCAGGGCACCACATTCTCAGCTGATCAAGAGAGCTGGTGAAAAGAATAATACTTCCCTTAACAATATAAAAGACTAATCTACACCTGCAGAGACTAAAAGCACTGAAATGCCACAAATGATCTCCAGCAAGCTTGGTTCAACCAATGTAAACTGCATGCAAATAAACAACAAAATTACCCAGACATGCCTTTTGATGCCACATAATGACATCAGAACAGTCCCAGACAGGGTTTTTGGGTAATCTGGGTCTAAGCGTACTTGTCCAAATTAACACACTGTAGGATATGCTCTTGGCTTTCATGCAACATTCATTTAAAGCATTAAAAACACTTTACCGCTACCAGGAAATACCTAGGGTGATTTCAGAATGTGTAACACGTGTTCACCCTAAAAGAACGGCTGTTCACATCTCTAAACACACCGCTAATGTTAAATGAAATGTGACTAATGAGTAATGGAACAAACAGGAAAGAAGGAAAGCAACATCTAACATTCATTAATTGCATCAATGTCCTTCCTGTGCTGTCACCCACAGCTTATAAGGAAAAATAGGTCATTCAGGCTGGACCACATCTCAGTGGTCAATATAAGGTCGCAGCATATAGGCGGATTTAAATAGGTCTCTACTGCAGTTCTACAAAGTGACTTGAACACAGACACAGCATGTTTTTTCTGCATTGTAACAGTGTAGTTTGTTCTAGTGTTCTCATTTGAAATTAAAATGCCATTATTTATATTTTTATATATATATATATATATATATATATATATATATATATATATATATATATATACACTTATAGTTATGCTCACCAAGAATGCATTTATCTGATCAAAAATACAGAAAAAAATGTAATATTATGAAATATTACTCTTTTTTTTTTTTTTTTATTTGTATTCCTGTGATGCAAAGCTGAATTTTCAGCAGTCATTACTCCATTCTTCAGTGTCACATGGTCTGTCAGAAAACATTTGGTGGAAACTGTGATACATTTTTGAATAGCATTTATCTGGAATAGAATTCCAAATATCTTTACTAGAGTATTTATGAAATACATGTATATATTATTATACATGAAATACTGATTTTATCACATACAGAGTCTTTTTAATGTTCTTCTACTGTTCTTCTGTATTTCAGAGCAGTACCATCTAAACAACGCTGGCTTCTCTTTTGGCACATCGGCCAGACTCTCTCATCCTCAAAGCAACCTCAGTATACCAGGCCTGGCACTGAATAAGTACAACTCTCTGAAAGCAGTTGGTAATGTTACTATGTGCACAATCACACTTCATTCACAGATGTTGAATTATTTCATGCTCTGCTGGATGCCATAAACAACAGTCCCTATGTTTGACTGACAGATTCAGGGAAGCCCTCTGGTCAGGACCACAGTTGAGGCACTAAATGGTTACTCTATTTCACCCTCGGTACTCAATTTAACAACCCATTGCTGGTGACTACTACACATTTAGATAAAGTTGCATATTCATGTGTTTTGTCAGATTTACACACAATCCTCACTACACAAAATAAGTTGCATATTATTTTCTCATCAGACCTTTAAAATTGCAAAAGAAGTGTAGAGTTTTATTTTTAGTCTAAGCTGCATTTTTATATCTTCATTCAAGCTGATGCTTTTATTATTTAAGATGCATAATATTTATCTTTTGTTTATAAGTTAATCAGTGGCCAGCTGTACACAAAACCTATTAAAATAATGTATTCCGGTAAATCGCCACATCTGCAGTTTAAACAAGCAACAGCTAAGCTTTTAAAAACTTTTAGTTATTTGCTAAAAATGACCTTTATAATAGACCCTTAATCTGTAAATTAATTTCTTCATCCGCTCTCATGGAGAAAATCTCTTTTCTTTCAAGTTCTGTCTCATTTTTCCCACAATGTAGATAACCACAATTTTCTACCACACAACGAACTACATGGTGTGGAGTAAAGGGCTGTTCTCACCGAGTACAATAACTATAAAGATACCTATAAGTAAATTTTAATGATTTTTCTTTTTAGAATAGCAACGTCCAGACCACAACTATAATGATAGCAACACAGAGGAACAATATTGATGGAATAACTTCCAGAGCTATTTTTTTTCCAGCTGATGAAGGATAAAAACATTAAGCCAATCAAAAATCCATCCGACTTTGAAGAGCTCAAGCATTTAAGTCAGCTGACAACATAACTGCAGTGCATGCTTATAATAAACAGAACTGTTGTCGTGAACACTGATGCAGTTTATCATTATAGTTGTTCTTGGTGTGAATGGGCTTCTTTAAAACTCTGTGATACTTTAAAAACTTTTTATTTATTTATTTTTTACTTGCGTACTTATTTATCTTATGGCACTTATTCACACATATGAATACATGTTTTTTGGAGCAGTGTTATAATGCTTTAGCCAGCAAATTAGTGGAGTACTTATTTGCTGCATTTCAACAATGGTTGTTGTTCACACATGATCTCTAAACGTGAAATGTTGTTAAATTCACAAAAATAGGCTGTTTGTGTGAAAGCGCCTCGTTACTGTTCTAGTTTTCTCAAGTTTAATAAACAAATGATAAACAGATCTCATTGCATTTTGCCAAAGAAAGACTCATTTTAAAAAGAGAGCTGTGGGCTTGAGAGGTGCTTCTTGTATTCATTTACTTTCAGGCAGCCTGACATACATTCTGGGAACATGTTAAGCCAATAGTGTCTGGATCATAATGATTATGTCACATTATTAACTAATTACACAAATGAACACCTCTGTATCTGATTTTTACCAAACAAAGATCCAATGCCAGGATGGTCTGCAATCAGCGCACTGTGATGATGATGATTATGTGCACTGACAATACAGCCTTTGAAGTAATCTGGAGGCTGTTTAGATGTAATCTGTTTGAATCACATTTTGGCAAAAAGGAAGTAATGAATGAGAAAAAAGGAAAAAATAACTTTATGACTTATTACCTGTAAGAACTCCATCTGACATCAGTTTATAAATTTGATATTGGATTTGATGAGGCTAAGACCAAACGAACATCCACAGGAAGTGTACTCAATTTTTTTTTTTTATTTAGTCATGTAGGATTTATATATATATATATCCCCTGATATATGCACATGTACACACCTTCTATGCAATGCAAGAACAAGAACAGCTAGCAGACATTAATGAAATGAGACAGTGGGAGCAGCTCGCAGGTAAATACCGTGAGAAGAAAGATAACTCATGGCCAAGGCATGACCTTTAAACAATTCAGGCAGCATAAAGTCAGTGTTTAATAAAAATGGACAAGCTCTCAGTTGACATCTCATCAAGAATACAGACACTGCTTCATCAAAACTCGACTGAAAGGTGATACGTCAAACTCATGGTTTCATTAGACGGATTTCCAGTGATGCTCATTATATTATTTCTATCATGACAACTCTCTGAAGATTTTAGCATGGTAATAAATATGACAATGTTAATGTATTTGGTCTTGGTAGAACAGATCTGCTATGCTGCTGCTGTTGCTTATTGCTGTAGTTGTAGATTATTGCTGCTGTTGCAATGGCACTTGTTACTGCCAGTATGCTGATACTGTGCTGTGAGTATTTAAGACATACTGCTGCTGCACAAATAGCACATAATACCCCATAGCATATCCATACAGGTGGAGCTGGGGAAGGTGGAGGGTTTCAGAGGAAATCTAAAAAGTACACTGTGAACTGCTCTAGTGCTGCTCTTTAAATATAACTTTTGCAAGTGAACACAAAGATTCTTAGGGAAATGCAAAACATTTGTGAGAGAACACAGAAGTATTCAAATATAATTTTTCCTCCCATCTCATGTTTGTTTACATGCAAAGTAGCCACATGAAAACTGTAGCTTGACTGTAAATGTGCCCGGTGCAGCTCAGTTATAACTGTGCAATGTAAATGTTTGTCCCTCTCTAACTTTTTCCAATTTTTATTCTCTCTTATAGCTGATACTGCGAGCAGGGGCTACTACAAAAGTTATCCACTAATGGATTTCTCTCAGCATCATTCCCCTCCTGCACCTTTCCAACCAATGCCGATGCACCAGAAAGACAAGTCCTACCTTCACCAGGTCCTCCCTTCTCATGACATCCATTCCCCCCTTTCAATCTCAATCCCAACCAACCAGCTGGAGAGGACCCGCATCCCAAAAACCATCACCCACCCTCAGCTTTCCAGCGCAGCCTTCAAAGCTTGGGATTCTGGACAAAGACATGTCCACCGGCAGACTTCGCATCCAGGGCATTCCGCTCGCCACCATACCTACAGCAGCAAGAGACAGTACAGCATAGAAACACTACCGGAGTTCCTCTCCCAGCCTAAAGGCTATGCGGGACAACCACTGTATCAGCCACATCCAAAACGTACAGCCTACCAGACCAACAGCAAGACAGAGGTCACTGTCTGAGGAAATGGGAAAGAAAAGAACAACACTGCTGACTGTTATCAGACCGAATGGACAAATACTACAATGTCAAGACTATGTAGTCATTTCTACTTTCAGTGCTAATCCTCTCTTTATATAGTTTCTTATGTGTCCCACTTTTCTGAGTTCATCTCTGGCCTCTGTGTCACTGACAACGAGGTGAGTGTTCACATCAGAACACAGGAATGGCGCCCAAAGCCACATTAGCTCAACGGGGAGAATGCCATCATCAGGTCAGCCTAAATCTAAGTCATTAAGGGACATTATCCTGCCCATCTTTAAGTAAACACAACCTCAGGATTCCTTATGTGAAAAAAGACACAACGCAAACTCATTCTCCTGCCCAAGAAGAGGCAAAGAGCAACACCTAGACGCCTGGTCTCACACTAGGATTTAAGTATAAGCTTTGCTGAGTGAGTTGAGGATTTTGTGCTCATGAAGAAAGGTTTTTCGAGCTTGAGCAAATTTCACGGTCTTCCTCTCCGGCTTGGGTAGTCTCGCTGTGAGAACCTCACTCATTAAATTACTCATTTGTTTTAGGGGAATGATGTTGAAAAAAACAAAAAACATAAGGCATACCAATCCGGTTCCTGTGGGTTACAATAACCTTTGTACAAAAGAATGAAGTTGATCTGTCAGTGAACATAACACTAACTTGACAACAAGTCTGATAAAGAACCATGACACATTTGTACAGAGAAAGACATTTCTCAAAGCTGAAAACTGTCTAGATGCATTTTTCTTCTTTTTCTCTGAATACAGATTTAAAAAAAAAAATGGTTTAGCATGTTTGCTTTTTTTGGGACAGGACTTAAAGGGATAGTTTACCCAAAAATGAAAATTCTGTATTTAGATACTCACCCTCATGTCGTTCCAAACCCGAAGACCTTCATTTTTGATGAAATCCGAGAGCTTTCTGACCCTGCATAGACATCAACACAACTGACACGTTCAAGGCTAGTAAGGACATTGTTAAATTAGTCCATGTGACAACAGTGGCTCAACTGTAATTTTATAAAGGAACGAGAATACTTTTTGTGGGAGAAGAAAACAAAAATAAAATTATTCAACAATTTCTTCTCTTCTTCCTGGATGTGCTGTGTGTTGTTTGCAAGCAGAGGAATGCACATGCATTGCGTTGTGGTACTCTTGTGAACATGTGTCGAAGAATTACCCAGAAGAGAAGAAATTGTTGAATAAAGTCGTTATTTTTGTTTTCTTTGCATGCAAAAAGTATTCTCGTAGCTTCATAAAATTACCGCTGATGTCACATGGACTATTTTAATGATGTCCTTACTACCTTTCTGGGCCTTGAATGTGGTAGTTCCATTGCTTTCTATGCAGGGTCAGAAAGCTCTTGGATTTAATCAAAAAGATCTTAATTTGTTTTCTGAATCTGAATGACGGGTTTATGGGTTTGGAACAACGTGACGGCGAGTAATGAAGCAAAGTAGAAGCAAAAGACGACTGGGATTGAGAAAGGACCCCAAAACAGGACTCAAACTCCTGGAAACATTAAGAAAATCTTGTTTCATGAGTCTTCATTATAGTTTTACATTCAAATCCCTCTAGTCATGGAGTGAAAACATTATCAAACATCTAACTTCGACTTTCCAGCAATTTTCCAGTTTTTTTTTATTTATTTATTTTTTTTTTATCTCTTGTTTGCTTAAAAATATTATGATCTTCACTATCTCCTCTGTTACACAAGACTGCCTGACTAAAAGTGTCCAGTCCTCACTGTCTTGCTGAGTAGCTCACTTTACAGATCGTTGACCAAGGCGTATTGCATAATAGTGTGAGGCTAAAGAAATGATGCCAGCAGCTCTAAGCAATAGTCTGGACCTTGGAACTGGGAATGAACCACATCATTCTTGTAAAACAAGCTATGCAATGGCAAAAATATCAGCTCTTGTGAATTAACCATCCTTGAAATCAAGCTCTCTCAAGCACTAGCTCTGCACTGTTTAACTTATACTCGTGTGTCCTTCCTTTCACTTGGATCACTGGAAAGAGTTACCAGAACTTTTACCTCAGAAACAATGTATCCAAACACAAAAACAAGATCTGCTTCAATACCATATAGCAAGTCTGATGGGAAAAAGTCTGACACTTCAGAATCCAAGCTAACTGTGTCAGCTAATAATCTGCAGTAGAACCTGGAGATTCAAATTCAGATTCTGGTATGACTAAAATCCCCAGCTAAAGGGATTGGGAAATGTAAAACCCATAGTGATTAGAGAACTCTTTGAACAAAGAGGGGAAATCAGTGTTACTTCACATTGTTAGCTACTTGTTAAACTGTTGTATAAAAGTAATATATCACACTCACTGTCTGAATATTAGCACAGCTTATCATTCAGATCAGCAGCACTCTTGCTTGTGTGATATTCCTTAAAAGGTTTTAGTATTAAAATATATGTACTTATAAGTGCTTCCTATACTGTACTGCATGTGTTTTGCTTTTCTTCAACCCTCCTGTGAACTAGGCACTTCTGCTTTTCTTTTGTTTTGAAATTTATATTAAGCATATTAAAAATATTTCTGTAAATATATATTTCTGTACACGAATTGTATTTAATAAGATAATATTTATGAACCTACACCGATGCTTTGTAACGTTTAAAGATATCTGAAGTTCAAGTGTTAGTATAAATACTGTTTGTTACGTTGTATTGTGTAAAATCTGTTAGATTATTTAACTAGTCATATAAGGGCTTTTAACAACGATTGAAGAAATAAAACAAGAAAGGCTATTTTGAAAGGAAATTTACGGTTTTATATTCACATTTTGAGTAAATATATTAACCACCAGTAAACCCAAAAAAGTAATGCTTGAAATTACGAATCAGTTTTCAAATGTGGATTTGTACCTCAATGTCTCTTTACTAAATAAAACTTTTCAAACGTCGCAATGCTTTTAGCAGACTGTGTGTTTGGTTACTGTTGCATTTATACTTGCACGTGTTAATTCCACGTGTGACTCTTTCCCGAACCCCCTTAAAAATCACCAGTCACCAGGCACAACAGGTAGGTAAAATTCGTTCATGGTTATCGAAGCAAAAAACAGCAGCATATTTCAAATATATTAAACTCGTAGGCCTCACACAGCACCACTGAGCCTCATAATGATAATCTGGGCTGTAGATCTCTTGCGCTCTCTTTTGGTCACCGATGATACCAGAGTGTAGTAGAAAAATATTATCACGATAAAATCTAAAACATTATATATATATATATATATATATATATATATATATATATATATATATATATATATATATATATATATATATATGGTACATATATATGCTATTCATTAAAAATATATTTCATCATTTCATCACCTTCATGTTAATGTAAATCTGTTTCTTTATTTTGTGGAGCACATTTTGCGGAGACTCTTGATCCCCATGGAGAAAAGTAATGATATGAAAGTGAGAGAGACTGTCAATCATCAACATTTCTTTTAGAAAATCATATAACGGTTTACATTTTGGACAAAATATCCCTTTAACACTAAAACTAATCTCCTGCCTTTTCTTTCCTAATTAACAGAAATCGCTATCCTCCACACAGCACACAAGCTTTTTTTTTTGTGATTTTTAATTATCTAATTAAGATACTGAACTGATATTTAAAATGATTACAGCGTATCTCATAAAATATACATGACAGAAAACAATATATATTTTGAAAACAATGCAAGTCACTTCAGATAAAAGCAACTGCCAAATGCAGAATTATTAATGTAAAATCTTTTATGACATGCATGTAAGAATGCTTATTAAAATGTATCTATATTTACTTTTTCATATCTCACTATATATCTTAAACCTTGTTTGCTATTTGCTACCCATTGAATATCCACTAGGGGCAAACACTAATGAATTGTCTGGTTTTTATTTTTTATTACAATTTTTAAGACACCTAAATACTTTATTTTAATAGTACACAGACTAGCCTCAACAGGCAGAAGTAGGGTATTAAAATCCTGTTTGCTTCAATAGCAAAATCAGAAATGGTCATTGTGTGTGAATGCACTGTGTATATGTGAGCGTAGATGCAACAACAAAACACTCCACACTGCATTTTTATTATTTTATTTTTTTTTCTTTCTTTTTTAAAAAATAAGAAGTTCCAAATATTCTGAAACCTGAAACCCAGCACTGACCTCCACCAGCGAATTGTACAATCAGAGGGAAAGGAACAAAGGTTTCATCAATACATGATCTTTAAGTACAGCAATGCATAGAGATCCGGTGAACGTCACCAAACCTGGTTCCCTGCAGAGCCCATTACATTGGGTCGTGAAGACCAGAGCACAAGTTGGGTCGGCTTAAGTGCAATGTTGGAAGGACTAGCCAAAAGCAAGGATGACTTTTATCTCTCATATTTTCCCTCCATTTAGTTTGCTGATAGAAGGAAAAGTGTGAAACCTGTGGAGCAGAAATAGCCTCATATCATGGTTATAAGGTCATAGCTTTATTAAAATGGGTAGAAATAACACTATATGGTGCCAAAGACAGGTAGTGGAGTATAATAACTAGTGTGCTTAAAGTGAAAAATGATCCTAAGCACCAGCATAGACAACTTGTCTAAAAGCTAGAGCAAACTATGGATTCTTTAGTTGAGCTGTCGATGGTGGGGGGGTCCAGATTGGTCTCTTTGTTGGCAAAGGCAACAACGTCATGTGATGTAAAACATTTGGGTTTGGTGAAGTAAATGACAGCTTCAAATTCAGTGCTTAAGAGAACCTATCAGACGCAGGAACTGTTTAAATACCAATTCGGCATTGGAATATGAAGAAAAATCGAAGCTTTTCAGCATAAGAAACAGCATGTGCGTCTGAAGTGTACAGCCTATACACAGTAAGGTTTAAAGGTGCTAAATTTTGTATTGTCAAGCAATTAAGACCAAAAGCTACAATGAGTCCCAGTGGAGCTGCAGATCCGAACTGTCCAAAAAGTCTGCGGAAAATACACTGGGTGGGGTGTGCGAGCTCAGAGGGGCAAGAACCATACCCCCACTGTTAGAATTATTGCCCCCTCCTAGCACGGGTATGTCCAGCCAATCCATGCCATCCAAGATGGGGTCTTCAAAGTCCAGGCTGGCGGGGTGGGGCGAGAAGCTCAGGTCACTGGTGTCCATTGGAGATGGTGGATGGTCCAGAATACTGGAAGTGCTCAGCATTTGATTGTGGAGGTCATCGATTAACGTCAACGGGCCGTCCGGCTCCACGCCGAGAAGAGGAGCACCAGTGGTGCTCTCCAGGAAGTCCTCCAGGCGACCGTTTCCAGAGCAAGGCCTTTCCTGGGTGTCTGGGAGCTGCTGGGAAGGGGCTTGGACGGGGTCAGGGTGATGTGTGGGTGGCGAGAGGTGGAGCGGAGAAGGAGGTGGAGATGGAGTGGGTGGGCTTGAGTGGAGGTCTGACAGGGAGGGGTCTTGACTGGCTTTAAATCCAGATGAAATTTCTGAGAAAGCAGAGAGATTTATTATTATTTAATATATATTCACACACTACCTTTCAAAAGTTTGAGGTGGGTAAGATTTTTTTTTTTTATGGTCTCTTATGCTTACCAAGTTTGCATTTATTTCATTAAAATACAGTAAAAACTGTCATTTTGTTAAATACCGTTACTCTTTAAAACAGCTGTTTTCTATTTTAAAATATTTTCAAATGTAATTTATTCCAAAAATCGCAAAGTTTAATTTTCAGCAGTCACGTGATCCTTCAGAAATCATTCTAATATGCCGATTTGGTCCCCAGGAAACATTTCTTATTATCAATGTTGAAAACAGTTGTGCTGCATATTTTTGTAGATCTTTGATACATTAATAAAAAAAAAAAAGAATTTATTTGAAAAATAATTATTTTAAATATTATAAATGTTTTTACTGTCATTTTGGATCAATTTAAAGCATCCTTGTTGAATAAAATGATCAATTTGTAAGTAAAAAGACTCTTTTACCTCCACTCTTGATCAGGATTTCAAACAGATCATCTATTTGCTGGTTGTTTGAGACATTATCCTGTAAACAGACCATAACATCAATGTTACAATAAGAAAAAAAACATTTTTAAACAGGAAAAGAAGGTGAAAAAATTAAAGAGAAAGAAAAAAGAAGAAAGAAAGAATGAATGAGTAAAAGCCATACTTTGAAACGCTGAGGAGGGTGAGAGTTCGGCTTTGGGGAGGAAGGGGTGAATAAAGTGTGTCTATCAAAAGTTGGGCAAATGTCCTCCTAGAATTGATGGAGATGATGGGTAGAGGAAGATGGAAAGAGAAATACTAGCTTTAGCTCGAAACAAAGCAAGAAGGAAAAAAGGCAAAAGGAAAATGGGGAATAACATTATTAATGCATGTGCAATACCTTAAACGAAGGAGGTGAGGAGGGTTTGCTCAGTGGGTTGGATTCCTCACAGAAGAAGGGCACAAAGCTGGGTGGTGCAGACACTGGCTGGCTAGACTCTTTAACACTGGTGCTTTCCAAGTGGAGCCCTACTTTCTGAACCTGGAAATGAGAGATTTTAACATGGGTCAGCTGCGGAGAGGAGAGAAAGAACAACTATCTGCAGCCCATCCCTTATATTCCAGTAATTACTATGACTATAATGCATATACATGGTTTTGTTAGCTCTCAATACAATCCACACATGTATTTGTATACCTTTTAATATCAATAATTTAATGCACAACTGTAATTAAGTGCAGATCACAGGGCAAACATGCAATTCCTTTGTACTACTTGAACATGACTTTGCTTCTGAATGGCTGACGAAAAACCCTGTCTTATTAAAAATACTGAGAGTGTGTTCAAATCTTGTGCGAATCAAGCACATCTAATTCAAATCCATGTGATGTTCACTCTATGCTGATTTCAAACTTGTAGAATAGTCAAAAAAAAAATTAATTAAGAAATTTTGTCTCATAGGTTGAAAATAACATGTTTATTGTCTTGCATCATACACTATTTGTACATATCTGCTGTATATCTTGTACCTTTAAAGACTTCAGAATTCAAATCAACAGAGAGCTCTCTATTTCATGCTGTTTTTCATAACTGTAACAAGTTTGAAAAAGCACATCCACATGTTACGTGCACATACTTTGGTGTTAGGCTCTCTGACGGTCTGTGATTGGTTGGCAGAACTAGCCATCTCAGTAGATGACTGGCTAGGGAGCTTGGTAGGGGTCGACTGCAATCTCTGAAACACAACAAACCAACGGTTATATGACTCATACTAAATATCTAACAGTATTTCACAAACCATAAAAAAATTTACAGACCCCAAACTTAAATAGTAGAGTATACAGAAATGAAATTAAGATATTAATAGATAAATTGTTGTTTAGTCACCTGTAGAGTGATCCGTCCATTGGATTTTCTCTGAGGAGACTTTCCAGTCAGGCTATCAACACTATTACTGGTGAGTGCAATCAGATAACGGTTGCCATTGATGTCAGTGACCAAAGTGGCTGTGGGATGAGCTTTCAGGAGATCCAGTGGGAAAGACGTAGTAATTTGAGTGCTAGACTGCTGGTTGACAAACACCTGTGAAACCTGTTAAAAAAACAAAACAATGTAAAACAGTGACAAGAACGGCATTAAACAAAAAACATACAATGCCATCCAAATCAATATGCCCCCCTGGCCTTAGTCAATCATGGCCTCCTAATAATCCCCAACCACTTGATTGGCTCTATGACTCTCTCTCCTCTCCACCTGTAGCTAGTGTGTGGTGAGCGCACTGGTGCCATTGTCCTGTGGCAGCCGTCGCATCATCCAAGTGGAGGCTGCACACTGGTTGTGGTTGAGGAGAGACCCCCACATGATTGTAAAGCACTTTGGGTGTACAACAATACACAATGAAGCGCTATATAAATGCATCATTCATTCATTCATTTATTCAATATCTAAGGTATTTCATAAGCTGGAAACGTTGCTGACCTGTGGTGTCTGTAACTGCTGCTGTGGCTGATTTTGAGGCTTCTGCTGCTTCTTCTGATTGCTTTGTAGCTGCTTTTGCTGCCTGATTAGCTGCTGCAACTTTTGCTGCTGCTGCTGTTGCAGTAACTGTGTCTTCTTTTGCTGCTGAATCTGAGTTTTCTGCTGCTGTTGTAACAGAGTCTTCTGTTGCTGCTGTTGTAGTAACTTTACATTCTGCTGCTGCAGTAATTGCGCTTTCTGCTGCTGCTGCAGTAACTGCGCCTTCTGCTGCTGCAACAGCAACACCTGTGTTTTTCCTTGCTCTTGCTGCAGTTTCGGTGGGTCCATTTGCTGCTGTTGTTTTAACTGTGTCTGCTGTTGCTGTACGTTTGGTAGGTCCACTAGCATTTGCTGCTGCACCTGCAGCCGGTGAATCTGCTGCAGTTTGAGCAGAGTCTGCTGCGAACACTGCATCTGGATCTTCTTCTGGGGCTGGACTTGCTTCTGCAGGTCCTCTGTTGTGTCCATTTCATCCTTAATCTCTTCCTTCACCTTCACTTCCACTCCGTTAGACAGAAACGGTATTTCAGCGTTACCCGTGTTGTTTGTAACTTCTGCGGCTGCTCCACGCTTACCCTGCTCTAGCTGAGAACGCAGGGTCTCCACCAGCCTCTGCTTCTGCCTAAGCATGCGTGTCAACTCCTCAATCTGCTTGTCCTTCTCTTGAAGCATTTGGTCTTTGTCCAGAGGAGAAACAGCAGATCCTGGATCGTGAGGCTTTGCAGCTAGCAGCGGACTCAGGTGAGAAAAGCTGCAGGAGGCCTGCATCTGCCCATGAGACTCCTCTTTAATTGGGGATGGGTGGTCTGGAGAGGGGTGCAGGCTGAGTTGGGTGAGAGGTGAGGTAACCTGTTAATGGAGAAACACAAGTTCTTAAAAGAAAGTAAACAGGGCCACACCCCTAATTTTCTTTTGATGATTTCCGCTGTGCATCTTCAAAACCACAGACCTACCATTTCTCCAAACAAATCCCCATTGCAGCTGGTCTCATCGGGACTCAATCCAGCCAGAGAGCGGTCAGAGAGGGTGGGAGATGCGGGAGGAGAGGAGCTAGTGCTGCTGAAGCGCATGATTTGAGGTGGAGTTGTACTGTGGACCCTAGTGGTTGCCGCTATGGGAAAAGCTGATATAGGCTTCGAGGCTTGATGTGGTGCGGCACCAGATGAATGAACTGACAACTTTGGTAAATGCGCAGAGACCGTTTTTGTGGAACCACTGTTTTGCTCCTGGTAGTTCTTCAGTCGTTCGATGAGATCATTCTTGGTGCCTGATACTGTCAACCGCCTCAGTTTAAGCTCATGTTTAAGTTCAGCAACCTGGAAGAGAGATCCACAAGAGTGAAATAGTTGGCTTCTGGAAGTAACAGTTCCCATCATTTTCTCTAAAAGCTATAAGAGTGTGATTCATTTCAGAGCTGGTTGGTTTGGTTCATGGCTTAGAACTACATATTGTAAAAAATGAATTTTTTTTTTTTTTTTTTTGTAGGAAATTAAATTTTGAAAAATAATTTTAAGTGTATCGCCGAAATGAGTAGTCAGTGTTATTGCTTTAGTATAAATACATAAATTACAGCTGTTACCCACTTTGAATTCATCCAGGTTTGCAGGCAAGGTGCTGGGCTTAGCTCCTCCCACTGTAGGCTGGCTCTGACAATTTGGCCCATTCTGATTGGAGGAGACTGTAGAGCATGTGGAAATAGTCTGGGAAGGGGAGGGGGCTGGATTGGTGGATCCACCACCTTCCTTTTCAGCAGGAAGTCTGGATTTGAAGAGATTTATTTTTGATTTATAGTTAAATCAGTTAGGTGTGTCTACACTTTTCTAGAACGGTGGCTCTCAACAAGTTGTTCTTCAGAACCCAGTTTATGTAACCTGCATTTAATATGGGTCAATATTTAATATTTTGTTTTATTTTGTATAGTTTGTCTATTTTTAATATTTAATATTAATAATATTTATTTAATATCAAATTGGAATCTTTTGTTGTGACACAAGCCCATTTTTGGGTCACAACCCACACCGGAACCACTGCTCTATCATTCTGGGGTCAGTAAGACTTTTGAAAAGAAATTCATACTTTTATTCAGCGAGTATGCATTAAACCGACTGAAAATGACATTTATAATGTCGAAAAAATTTCTATTTCAAAGAAATCCTGTTCTCTTGAACTTTTTATTGTACAAAGAATAAAAGTTTTACCGTTGCCACAAAAATAAAACAAGCACAACTGTTTTCAACATTACTGATGAATAAGTAATGTTTCTTGAACCAAATCAGGATATTAGCGTGATTTCTGAATGATCATGTGACACTGAAGACTAGAGTAATGACTGCTAAAAATTCAGCTTTGCATCACTGGAATAAATTACATTTTAAGATATATTAAAATAGAAAAGAACTATTTAAAAGTATGCAATCTTACGTTTTTAATGAAATTTTTATCATAAATACTTAAGAAAAAAATCTTAGCAACCCCAGACACAGACATAATATGCACATAAACAGTTATAACACAATTGACCTATTGCTAAGCCCCTCCCCTCGAACGCAGATGAGACAATGGCAGTCGAGTATCTCGGACATTTCCTAAACCCAAACAAAACAGAGCAAAATGTCCCTAAGCATTCAAGCCCAATCCCAATGAAGACAAAAGTGTTTATTTTCTTGTTGTCATTCTCTCATTAAGTTACAATTTTCATCTACTCAAGCAGAACGTTAATGTCATCTTGTGTTTCAGCAAGGTATCTCTGGCTAAAACTAACATTAAAGTTAGTGCATACATGCTAACGTACAAACCAAAATAGCAGACTGTTTTCACATCATGTACAGGTCAAAAACACATAAACGAAGGTTTACATTTCAGTGCCTCTACATATTAAACTGGTTAAATGTACATTAATTTAATCGTACTCTGCGATAAATGAACAGTGTAGATCCTGCATGTTGTCATCCGCGATCGTAATGACCATTATATGAGAGTTCTCCCGCTTGCATTGTGATCTGTAAACTCACTTCGAGTTACCCACCATATTTATTTTTAGATATTTTATATATCCCCCCTATGGAATATTTAATTCACACTTGAATGGTGGCCCTTCCGTGTCCAAAATTGTTCAAAAACATTGTGGGACAAGGTTTTCACACTGATAGCTGTAATTGTAAGAGAGTGAGCACCTCCGTTTGTTTGTCCGAGCTAGCAATAGTACCTAAGGGGGCGGGGCTTACTGATAGGTCAATTATACACAGCACAGTAAAGTGTATCCATGGTTGTACTCACTTTGGAGGTGCGGGTAAGATAGTGTGGTAGTTGTAGTGCTGCTGTTGCTGGTTGATGATCTGAAGCTGAAGAAAAAGCTGCTGCTGTTGGAGGATTTTAGCGTACGAGGAGTCCAGTTCAGGAGGCGGCTCCCGGTCGTTCTTCTGGTCAGGTGGGATATACTGGTGATATTTGAGTTTCTTCACTTTGGGCTTGTTATCTTTGGGTTTCTTGGATCGATGAGATGTCCGATCTGTGCTGGACTTGGACTGCTGCAAGGAAAAGCAAAGGAATATAAAAAGAAAAATGAGTGATGAACTCACATTTTTATTGATTTAGACTGAAAAATGAAACCTTGATAGGTTTGATGACTTTCACTTTACCTTTGTATGTCCCGTTGGTGGACGGGAAGAGTTTCTCATGTTAGTTTCACTGGTTAGATTCTGTGGTGGAGAGGCGTCAGATGCAACGAGAGGAGGAGGTGGGGCCTGAGTGAGCATCTACAACAAATACACTGATTAAATACAGTATGTGGTTCTGACATTGTCCTCTCTGTTCTTAAACTTGCATATGTGGCTCTGTGGCTTATAATAATGAGGTAATTTAAAATACAAAACAATTTAAAAAGACAGTTTACTCAAAAATTTAAATACAAATGGGAAAAGCAGCATGCACATTCTGCTAAATGTATCTTTTCGTGTACTACTGAAAAAAGAAATCATACAAGTTTAAAACAATGTGATGACAATGTTGGGTGTGTCTGGATGAATGGTCCCTTTACGTGTAGAGCAGTGCTGCCCTCTAGCTTACTGAAAGCACAAAAGCAAGATTTCATTCATCTCATACTGAACAACTGAAACAGCAGTATACCTGAGTGGGTGAGAGGTCTCCATTCATTTTCATCATATCAGAGGGGGAGTGTTGAGGGGCGAGACCCAACGGAGAGTCCTGGCTGCACTGGGGATCCGGTGACAGGGCATCACTACTGTCCTCGTCCAATGAGGAGCTCTCACCCTTTGGAGACTCTGTACCTGAAAATACACATAAGAAATTGGTTGTCTGATCTGTGCATGGACACATGTAAGGGGATAGTTGACCTAAAAATGAAAATTTTGTCATTGATTACACATAAGAAATTGGTTGTATTATTTTTTAATATATATACATATATATATATATATTTTTTTTTTAATGCAACCTGAGTGGTTTCTGTGTCTCCACTGAAAGTCCAGGTAACCAAAACTTAGAGGATCCAAAAAGGCCATTAAGGCATTGTAAAATTATTCCATATGAATCGAGTGGTTTAATCTAAGTTTTGTGAAAATTAGGGTGAGTAAATGATGACAGGATTTCCATTATGGTTAACTATCCTCTTAAAGGGATTACTCACAGTCATGTCGTTGCAAACCCGCAATGAACACATTGTGTGCCGGAACACAAATTAAGATATTTTGGATGAAATCTGATCCTTTCTGACACTGGATAGACAATAATGCAACTGAAATGTTCCCAGGCACAGCAAGGTAGTAAGGACATCATTAAAATAGTCTGAAAACGAAGGTCTTACATGTTTGGAATGACATGAGGGTAAGTAATTAATGACAGAATTTTAATTTTCCCTTTAAGACATTGATGACATTAAAACTTCACTTACATTTAACAGAGTATGAGTTGTAAATGAATCAGTGTGAGCAAATCTTTTACATGGAAAAACTGACTTTTGTTTGTTCACTGTAGTTAACTGAACTGCTATGCAACTAAAATGACACAGGAACTTTATTGACAATATATGTAGGTAAAGCTTCCTCTTTTTTGTCAACTTTGCAAATAATAGATTTGCACTTTTGTCATTTGTGGAGAAAATGCTGATGGTGTTTGATCAGTAACACTGACAAAACTGACATTGCAATAATAGTGCATGCACCATAAATGCTGTTCTTGACAGTGGTTATAGACTAACCGATGAGCGTGTGCACAGGGAGGATGTTCTTGTGGACGAGCTCGATGGGACCAGGGCGGTGGGAGATCTTATCATTGAGATCGTCTGCCAATCGGGCTCTCTTCAGCTTCAGCTGCTTGGCCTGCAGTGAGGGCTCGGCTGAGGTCTCTGTGGGTGAAATATGCTTATTAACAACTGAATCACTTCCTTTGATGTAAATAACATCTAAATTCCCCTATAAGAGTCTACTGACTCAGTTAGCACTTTTGCATGTTGATCAACTACCTGTTTCTGTTGTAACAGAAATACAAAAAACATACAAAGGTTATAGAAAAATATAAACAGCTCCTTCACTCTTGAACAGGAACAGGTCAGGATAAGGTTATGGCTATGGACCCTTTCAATGTAAAAAAGGTCCATTGCAAGAGACAGAAACATATTGTGATCATTTAATATTACTCTGTTTTCATATTTAAAAAAGAATGACGTGTCACTCACCTTCGAGGATGTGCATCCTGACCAGTTCTGACCTCTCTGGCCGACTCCTGATCTTCCGCTTCAGGTAATCCTCAGTCTGCACCAGTAAAAAAGAAAACAAGTGTCAATCAAGAATGTGATTTTTGTTTTTCTTCAAAAGGAAAGAGATAAGGTCACTCACGCGTGCTCTCTCCAGACTTCTCCTCTGTTCGTGAAAGGCTGCCGGACTCTTCAGTGCTGTGAACAGAGTAGAGACAGAGACAGTCTTGCTTTATGTTCAGTCATAGGGATGTGCATTTTGGTCATTGTGTCTGCCAGGTACTCAACAAAGTCCCAATACATATTGTATTTTCACTCAAACACTGCCATGACTTCCAAGTTTTCAAAGTCTTGTATCTGTTCCCACCTGTTTCCCTTAATGAACCATATTTGATATTAAGGAACTGTGTAAGAAGAAAGAAAAACTCATAAGTAAAGGTCATACTAAAAGGTCATATGTGAAAAACAGAAGATCGTCTTTATCAGATTGGCTCAAATCCCCTGCTGAAAGAACAAAGGGAGTTCAGTTTAATAACAGCAGGTGTGTATATCCTTCTGCCTGAAATTGCACCTGGGAAATCAAAATCAATGTATTTTAACAGATATAGATATTTTATTATATACTCTTTACATTTAAAAAAAATGTATGTTCCATAAATTGGTAGTAAACTGTACTTGTACGGTGCATGTACAGTATATATTTACTACCACAACAGCAGACATTATTCTCTAAAAGAGGGCTGAACCAAAAAACAAGGACAGTAAACTGCACACGTGACTGAGTTGTAATATAAAAAGGGATAACCGAGTAAGAATGTGATGTAACAGCCAAGATTGAGTAACTAACTTGGAATTTCTGAAACCACAAGGTAGGGTCAGCAATGATCCGCCTAGTATCTGTACAAAGTTTGGTGTCAGGAAGGTTTCATCAGCATATTAGATCATTTCTGAAGTATCAGGCTGGAGTAATGGCTGATCAAAGTTAAGCTTTGCCATCACAAGAATACATTTAAAAAAAAAAAAGTTAAAACAGAAAGCAGTTATTTAAAATTGTAATAATATTTTTACAATATTACTGTTTGCAATATTATTGTTTAGTTTTTGATCAAATAAATGTAGCCTTGCTACCTTAGAGGGCAAAATATATAAAAAAAATAGATAGATACTTAGTATTGATATTTAGTTATGCAAGTTTCTGAAGCTTATACTGTAGAGTTGTGGATAGATGACATTAAAAACATTAGGAAAGTTGACATAACCTGCATTGTAACGCAAAAGGGTGAATTAAAACATGGCGAAAAACCTAAAAGTATAAACTTTCTGTCCTTTAGACATTCAATATAAATTTAATCTAAAGTCTTAACATTAAACAGTTATGAAATCTTAATGTTTCCTGCAGGCTTATGTGTGCAGCAAGTGCAGTTGTCAATTAATATTGTAACAAGTGTTTAGTACTGTTTGAAGTTAACCAAATAGTTCATTTTTGGCTGTCATTTTTAAAGAGCAAAGCTCGAGCTGCTTAAGCACTTCCTTCTTCCCACAGTGGCCACATAGACAGCACAGTGTGAAGACTGCAAATCCTCTCGCCTGATGAGCAGAACATAGAATAAGGAAGTGGAAACAATAGGGGAAGTAGATCCACCTGATAACACAACAACAGGCCCTTTCACAATGACTGTGTGTAGGCAATCAAGAGTCAAGAATCATTCTTCTATACAAGACCTCATCTAGAGTACAGTCCCATCCATTAAAGCCTGCTGGAGCCTATAAGCAAAACACATGTTTATGCTGCAATATGCAGCATAATGCATAAACGTAGATAGCTCACTATTATTGCTTCTGAATGGGTGTAGATTGCTACATAAGCATTGTCGAAATATACCATTTCATTGTCGATTTCATGCAGAATGATCGGCTGTGAATGTTGCAATATCCGAACAGTAACATGAAATACTTGCGGCCATAGCTGCACCACAACAGCAACTTATCGACATACCAACCAATAGTACCATATCAAGAGTTTGCACGTCAGTGTGGCTAAACTGCATAACAAATATCTCAGAATACTGTCAATTATACCTAGCTTTGGAATATATAGTGGCCTTAAAAAGTTTTTGGACACTTTACTCACATTTGTTATATGAATGTCATTGCATATTAAATATCAATGCAAGTGGCATCTGAGAACATGCAAGAAATTTTCCGCAGGGAACCATTTTTGCAATTGCTTTTAATCAACTGGTCCGAAAGTGATTTTCCTGTCAGTAACCACAAGTATAGTTTAACACATTAACAATTTGTTGAATCAATTTGTTGCATGAAGCCTGACATCAATAGAAAAAATAAGATAAAATATATATATAAAAAGAGTTGCATACGGATTCTGGTTTGTATCATATTTAATACATCAGGCTACTATGGCTCATATAGTATAATATAGTGAGAATCTGGAGCTCATACTTGAGGATAAAAAAATACATCTTAATTTTATTCAAAGGCCCACTGAGAAAAAAATATGCAATTTGGTGCAGACGTTGTTCTGTGACCAAAAGGTGGACATTTTTATTTATTATTTTACTTGCTAAAGAAATATAAACTATCAAACAGAGGACAGAAGGCATAAAGAAGATTGTGTTTTCAGCAAAGACTTTATCATGTTCATTATTTGCTTTTATTTCATAATTTTGCACAATATATTGCTTATATATTTAACAAAATATATTATTTTATAATTTGAAACTTTGTGTTTGTGCTGTATTACTATAAATGTCATTAGCTTGAAATTTTTATACATATTTTGCCAAGACATTTATAAATTGACTTGAGTGACCAAATACTTTATGAAGCAACTATGCATATATTCACAAACTTTGCAAAAACTAGCCTATTAATTCTTTGCAATCTGCTTTTGTTGCAAGTAATTGCACATATGCAAAAAGTGTGATGCAACGTGTGATGCTTGGTAACTAGAAGAGTAAAATCAGACTTACGAGGCATGATTCCTTGGCTGACCAGCTCCTCTCGCGTCCTTCTCTGTTGTAGTTTGAGCTGAAGCACTGCATGGGGAGAGAGGAAAGGGGTTCAGATTCAGAGAATGACAGATTCGATATTAACATCAGGACAGCTGCAGCCAGATGACTATAACATAGTCAGGACAAGAGCTCGAAAGAGCCCTCTTTCAGTTTCTTGCTAACTAAAGGCTGAATGCTGAGGGGAGGGACTGTGAATGTTTAGGTTTGTTTGGGTGGTTTTTCATACTTCCCCTTTCACCATACTCAACTACTTTCCTAAATTCAAAAACTGAGAGGCAATATGCGTTCTTCAAATTAGGAACTTACGTGCTTGGCACAACACACTGAGTAAGTTGCTCAATGATTATAAAGAGGGTGTAGACAGCATGAGGAATTTGTTTTATTGCTTTGTTCTGTGAAAAAAGCCATTACAGTTACTATTATGTCAAATGTCATGTCAGGAGGGATGTGACCCGTGAGTAGGGATGTAACGATTCACTCATCTCACGACTTCGATTCACAAAATGCTGCACGTGCCTTTGTGAAATTGAAATATAACACTATAATAATATACTAATATAGCACTTGCATATTATTGCTCTTTTGTTGGTTTTGATTGCTTCTTTTATCCTCATTTGGATAATCGTCGCTTTGGATAAAAGCATCTGCTAAATAACTAAATTTAAATATAATGTAAATGTAAATAACAAAACTAAATAGAAATTTTAAAACATGCCGCAAATCAAATAAATAAGTAACACAAATAAAATAAATCTCTTCATATAAACAAAAAATAAGGCTTTGTCTGTGCTCTTTCCATTTAAAATGAGAGGCAACCACTGCATTTTAATCATGATCCAAACAAAGATGCTGCATACATGCAACAAGAGCAGTTTTTAATCTAAATTAGATTGTATAGTTTCGAAATTTGGTCAGTTTTGTGAAACTATACATAAAAAATATTTACATAAAACAGAAACAGCAGACGAGCTGAATGAGACGCAGATTCACTCTGCCAGCTGGTGACGCTTAAAGCGTTTCCTTGGTTTCTGCTGTAAACAAAGCAGCGCTGCACTTACTGTATGAACTTTAATATGCATTATACAGAGGCAAGATGAAAATAAAAAATACCATCTAAACTTTTCTAAAGACAGTAAGTTCCCCTCAGACATACAACTGAATCATGATTTGTTTATCATCTCAACCAATTTGAATCATCACATATTTGAATTGTTACATCCCTACCCGTGAGTATTGATTTTGATTGCATCCCAGGAGGCTTTAGAGGCAAGCGTGCACCTGTCAGTCCTGACACAATGACATCATCACCCACATGGTATTGCTTTGTGTGCACTAGTCAGTCAGCTGTTCTGACCTTCACAGTCACAACGTCTGGGAATTAAAAAACCAGAACATCGGCTACGCATGCCAAGAGCAACCAAACACTCCTTTTTGTTACATAAACTATAAGTAAAATAATAAATAAAGGTTCTTCATTCGCATCAATAGTTCCATGAAGAACCTTTAAAGGGATAGTTCACCCAAAAATGAAAATCAACGTAATCAACATTGTTTACATTCAGTAGAAAGCGCACGCATGCTGAACGTAAACAACGCTGATTACTCTCGAAAATGGTGGAAGACGGTAACTTGGGGAGAAGAATTGTTGAATAAATGATGTTATTATTGTTTTCTTTGCACACAAAATGTATTCTCTCCGCTTTGTAAAATTATGGTTGAACCCCTGATGTCACATTGACTACTTGACCGATGTACTTGCTACGTTTCTGTGCCTTGATCAAGGTAGTATCCTTACTGTCTATGCAGGATAAGAAAGCTCTCAGATTTCATTGAAAATATCTTAATCTGTGTTCCGAAGATGAACGAAGGTCTTACGGCTTTGGAACGACATGAGGGTGAATAATTAATGACAGAATCTTCATTTTTGGGTGAACTATCCCTTTTAACATCCATGGAAACTCTTCATTGCACAAAAGGTTCTTGATGGTGGAAAAGACTCTACTTCACACCTAGAAAAAGTGTTCTTTTAAGAACTGTTCACTGAAAAGTTTCTTTGGGGAACACAACATTGTTCTTCTACGGCATTACTACGAAAACCACTTTTGGAAGTGTGTATGGGGACAAAACCAATGGCTACTGCTTTGGTGACCAGCTGTGAGGATGTGAATCCTGCACTTTTAAATCAGAGCCCCTTTTTGTCACAAGTTCCCGTAAAATCCCAGAACACCCACTCTGGTTCTCACTTGCAAATTGAATATGAAAAGTTTCGCTATTTGTTCTAAATTCTTCCTATTCCCACTTCACTTTAACAGCTGTTTTTGACCACCCACTCCTTAGAGCTGCTGGGCACTATTTTTGTACCCACTGAAGAAGAAACACAAGCCCTCTCGCACCTCTCCGAGAACCTGGCCTGATAGTGTAAATCAATAAGACACTTTTAAATGCCAACCCTCTCTCCATCTTCTCTTCGCCAGCCTGGAAAATTCCGAGGGAGACCTGGAAAGTGTGGCGTCAACATCCAGGTCATGAAACAAAAGGAAAAAATGAAACAAATCATGCAGACAACTGGGTTAATCCAAGAGCCTGTGTGTCTGGGGTCTTAATTAAACACGCCTCTTGCTGACTGTCCTCAAAGCCCCTGGGCCTGGCACGGTTTACAGGTCAACCGGTGCTTGCTCTTGGCTCTGTACAAGCAGCTGGGTTGATCTCACCACTAAGACACTAGAATAATCGGGTCTGACGTGTTAAGACTCAGGATAAACGCTAATTAAGCGAAATTTAATTTATTAAGTTGGGTGCACACCTGGAGTGTGCTTTATTTATACTCTATAAAAGCATAAAAACAACAATGCCCACCTTCTTTGAGGTTATAATATGCATGTCTGTCACAGTCCAGACTCACAGATATCTTCTCTTCACCATTTCGGATTGGTTTATCCTCAAAAGAGGAAGTATCAATGTGAAGGCAGTTGTTTGTGTCCAGCATGTTTGGATCCAGTGTTGAAAGTCTCTGCAAATCTCAAAGTCAAAACTGATATTCCATTAATGGTCCAAAGTGAGGAAAATGGATTGCACAGCGCAAGATTTCCGTTACAGGTATGTTAGTCCACAATAACAGTATTTACAGTGTTTCAAATCACACAATTGGAGAACAAACAGCTTCCACTTGGTTTCTTCCACATCCAAAATTTGATCCTCGGTTCTGTCTCCTTTGGTTCTCAAAGGTGGATGCAGAGGCTCTGCAGCTGTGTCACGCAGAGGCAGAAAATGAAGCTAAAGCACACAGGTGAGGACGGCAGAGCACAGAGCCTGCTCTGCACTCAGCAGAAGACATTCACAGAACAGCGTGTCTCTCACTCTCAAACACAGAGGAGGCTCTGCTGAGTGCCAATGACTGCTTCAGCTCAGCTGTCGTTTACTCTCCACAATCTGGCAGACCCCCATATACCCTCTCAGCTCTTTTAACTGGTTTATTAGGGTAGAATATATATATAAACACACTAGCATTCAAAAGTTTGGGGTAGGTAAGTTTCGATGCATTTAAAAAAAGTCTCTTATGCTCAGCAAGGCTGCATTTATTTAATCAAAAATACAGTAAAAACAGCAATATTGTGAATTATTATTACAAACTTTAATTTTGCGGTTGCCTGTTTCAATATACTTTCAAATGTAATTTATTCCTGTGATGACAAAGCAGAATTTTCAACAGCCATTACTTCAATCTTAAAGGGTTACTCTACCCCAAAATGCAAATAGTCGTTCCAAACCTGTAAAAGCTTTATGGCTGACACAGAAGAGCATACGCTGCTTGCGTTCAGCGAATGTTCTCCAAAATGGCGCAAAGGTGATGCGGGGAGACACAGAGGAGACGAATTGTTAAATAAAGTTGTTATTTTTGTTTTCTTTGTGTACAAAAAGTATTTCCGTCGCTTCATAAAGTTACGGTTGAACCACTGATGGCAGATGGACTACTCTGACAATGTCTTTCATACATGTACTTTTCTGGACCTTGACAGTGTATTTTACTTGGTAATATGGGTCAATGGGAAAGTCAAAAGCCTCCCGGTTTTCATCCAAAATATCTTAAATTGTGTTCAGAAGACGAACAAAGCTTTTATGGTTTTGGAACGACATGGGGGTAAGTGATAATGACAAAATTTTCATTTTAGGGTGGAGCATCCCTTTATGTAGGGCCCTGTGATTTCCGAGAAGTAGAAAATGTGGATGGAATTGCGGAATCAATCATAAAAACTAAATTTACTGTATAACACAGAATATCACAGATTTTTAGATGTATAAATCAAAAGTACACTTAAATCAAAATGCAATATGGACTAGTGTTTGTGAATATTAAGCCACAAAAAGACTAAATGAATCTCGCATGTTCTGCGTGTCTCTGTGTGAATGAATGGCACAGACACACAGTTTCATTTACTAAACACAAACAGAAGCACGCTCACAGTGTTTTCAGCCTCTGCCACCCCAATATATGAGGACATGGACATATGAATATAATGTCTACAACTGTTCTGAGAGTAACTTCATATCATATATCACACTCATATCATATACAAACAGAAACTTAACGGTCTTCAAAGCAACCAGTCAAAATAAAAGTTTGGTTTAAATTGAAGAAAGTATGACAGAAATATATTACTTAATATAATGATATTAGTATAATAAAGTATTAATTTCTTTTAAATACGTTTTAAAAATACTAAAATAGCTTCTGCTAAATTGCAAAATAAAATATGCATCATGTAGACCAAAACTAATTCAAATGTAGTGATCACAAATGAATTAAGCATATTCACAGTATTTTCCAACTTACACATTTTATTTACTTTTGGAGTCATGAAAAAAGTGTTGTTGTTTTTTTTTCAATTGTTAGTGTTATTTTTTTTTATTTCATAATGTAGTTTTCATTAACAGTAACAACACTTTCACTTATACACAGACATTTCTTCTTAGTTCTTTTATAATATTCTCACAAACTATAAGCTTCTAATCATGTTTCTCGCATGCACAACAAGTCAAAAATTAGGAATTCAACACATTTCACAAGGTATTTAATACAGAAATTTCTCACATCACTCTCAGAAATGGTCTCACGTGGGGCTCTCGAGAGTCCCGTTGACGTGAGCAGAGAGAGTGGAAGGAAGGGGGTCACAAGAAGAATGTAGGTCTCCTTTGACCTTTCCTTTCTTTCTGGCAGATAAAGTACAGGAGTTTGCCTGTCAGAACTTGACATATTGGACTGTTGGCGAACCCCTCATCCCCCCACCTGGGTCCTCTCTCAGTTTTAAATAGTAAGGCCAGCTGGCCAAAAGGCTCTATATTGAGCTCAGTATCACCTGTGCAAGCACTGGCTAGGGTTACCCACTGCTATCCCAGTGCTACAGTTCTTGCAAACATGACGCACACACATTTTCAAACAAACACACACAAAAACAGAATTCCAGAAAGCAAAACACTAAAGGATGGATTTACTGAAAATAAAGGGATAAGCTCACCCAAAAATGAAAATTCTGTCATTAATTACTAATATGCATGTTGTTCTGCACTGTATGACTTTCTTCTGAAAACAAAAGAAAATATTTGATACAGTTTATCAACTGTTTTTGAAAGTCAATGGAGTCCAAAACAACACTGAACCAAAAAATATTAAATAAATCTAAATCTAAAAATGACATTAAAGTGAATGAATTATGACAATGTAATTTTTGTGTTAACTATCCCCTTAAGAATTCCTGCATGTCTTATCTAATCCAGTTCATGTATTTAATAAAAGTCTTCTGGCCACTGTGTATTACGTTCAGATTAAATATGCTAATGTAAACAGTCATATAATCTTTTCTATATTATAGGGAAATGAAGACCACTATGCACAGACTCCCCAGAGACAAAAACATTACCGTGATTTGCTTTTAGCCCACGAGCTCATCGCTGTCATCATCTCTCAGTGAGTATTCACAGCAGTTGACGCTCATGCTGTCATTGACCACAAGGGCCCAGCAATGCGAAGTGCCTGCTGACCACAGAGGAAGTCTATTGCCAGCCTACGCTACGCCCATACGTCGCACAAAATGCAAAACACCACCTTTATCAAATAAAGCACCTCAGATAATAAAGTCAAAGTTCATCAAGCCAAAACACCCAAATGAGTAATGTCATGTAGTTTTTATTACAAGCATGCAAACAATCTGTTACGACTGTCAGAATCATTACTGGTTGATCATTATTGGCCAAGGTTAACTTGGGCTGTAGCACCGAATTGAGTTTTTGCAGCTGCCACATCCGCTTTCATATTTACAACGTTATTTTAAGATTTACTTAACACGATGAGCTTCTTCTATAACAACCACTAATTATTTTGAAATATATATTTAAAGTCATTAAAACATCTCCGCAGTCTCAAAAAGGAGAGGTTGATTTTCTATTGCATTCATGCTTTTCTGTTTTTCAGAATCAGCTTCTGCCTTCTCGACTTTTTTCTGTTTTTACCCCAATAAAACACACTTTTCTGCTGCTTTTCCTTTCTGCTTTCAATAATGCACTGAAAAACAACGTCACTGTTGCTTAATTTCCAGCACTAAATAGGACCTAGTGGACCAGCATTCATGCAGTCTACATTTCTACAATGACGCAAGAGATCGCACTGCCATAAAGACATCAAAACAATACGCACATGAGAGCCAGACACACAAAACAAGATTATACAACTAATCTCCTCAATTTGATTCAAATTGGGCCCCATTAACAAGTTTTCAAAAGAGTGAAAAAGTGAAAGAATGAAAAAGAGTATATGGAAAATTAGGCCAGCGGCCTGACTCAAGTAAGTAATACAAGCTGCTAAAATACAGAAGGGACGTTAGATTGAGCTCAGCAAATGAGGTTATGGGAGGAACGAGACAGAGGCGAGTGAAAAAGAGACGTCCAAGCTCTCCTGTTTTTGTAAGCCTGTTACATAACATCCTTCTGAAATCATTTCATCCAAACCTCTCTACCTCCTGCCCTACTTTTCTAGCATCTCTGCAAATCATGACTCTTGTTTTCATGGTATTTTTTGACACTCTCACATGATGTTTCATCCTGCTGTTATAGATGAAACAAACAGCATTTTGTTCCATTCCACAGAGTTTCCTTAAAGGTGCCTTAACCCTATAAAGCCTACTGTATTATATTTAATACATAAACTTATACGGCCTTTTCTAAAATCTACTGTATTATATTTTACACACATTTTTCAAATTAGTTTTTTGATTGTTTGTTTATTTGAAATTTGTTAAGTTAATTGTAAAAATTGTAAAAGAGTTTGCTGTAAATCAACTCCTAGCACCACAGTCTGATAACCAACCAACTCTTTCAGAGAACAGCTTTCAACATTAACACCATTAGAGCAATTATTGACAATTTCAATTCGAAGAAGAGATTGTCTAATTTGGGGCAAGTAATCGAAGAGATGGACAGTCTGACCCTCACATGTAAAGTCATGAGAGTAAACAAGATCGTTGGATTGACTTCCCCCCACCTAGCAGAACCAGACTGAAATTCCTAAGGAGACCTGTTAACCCCTCTGGTCTTCACAGGACATATCCTTACTCCCCAGAATGGCACAGAGAATGCCTTCCAATGCATATATGCACCAAAATGAACTCAAAAAGACTTCTAAATGGATATCAGTCCATTGCTTAACTCCATATCATACATGAACCCATACATTTGATTATAATGTTTCTAATCACTTATTGTGTATGTCTTTTTAAATAACTCTTGAATAGCTTAAGAGATCATATTCATGTTTAGTATGTGTGTGTTCGAATCTTCTTGCTTGAAACGTTTCTGACCATCAGTTATTTGTCAAATGGATCATATTCTTGTTATAGGAATCATGTCCAAATTATACCCTGCAAGAGCGGGAAAATTCGGACCATGTGCTTGATAAGATAACATATGATTTATGAATGGGTGGGACAAACAATGCAACACCCCGAGAAAAGACAATGTCTAATTGGTCAAGACAACATTTGAGGTGTGGCCAAAAGGCCAGTTTAAATACTCAGGACACAATCAAATTTTGCTTTTAGCTTTTAGCTCTCGTTTAGCTTTTGCTATCAGTCATGCCGGCTTTTAGCCTGCTTTTAGCCTTTGCTTTTTAGCTTTAGCTTTTAGTCATGCTTTTTATTGTCATCACTTTTAGCGTTCTTCGAGCGCCGTTCCAGCGTGCTTCGGCCTGCACGCTTGCTGCTACTTAGCCACGATGAGAAGAAACACCACCTAGTCTCGTCAAACTTTACTTCTGTTCTTTTACGTTAGTTTCTTTTCTTTTCCGTTTGAGAGTTTCGTGTTCTGAGTTAAGTTTTGTAACGCCGTGTCTCCGAGTCTGACCTCGAGTGCCAGTCTGAAACTTCAGCCAGCCCACAACTCTGCATCGTCAGCCAACGCCCAACCACGGGCTTCCCAAGACATCACTTCAACGACTACTGAACTTCCAGCCAATCAGCAACCTCGGGAAACCCCCTTTTCAGCGACAACAAAGGGAACCCCGTTACACAGGCATCACAAGTAACGTACCTCCAGACTCTGATCTGTACTGGTGTTATCTAATATAATTTTAACCTAATTGATGAACTCAATGCGAGGGTTAATTAAGTGATTGATGGTTGTTCATGTCTATGCAATTTCACGTATTGCTGTAAACTTGGGATTTCACATTTTCATTCTCTTAAACTCATTCTTTCCTAACTTTCTCTCTTCCTGCAATTGTGTGAATGTGTGAGTACGTATGCTTATGTGTTAGATTAGTTTATATGTCTTAGATTTATGTAATAAAGCCTTATTTATATTGAAAAAGAGAAGTGTCTTGTGTTTTGTGCTTACAAGTTAATGTCTTAAACTGCCGATCTTGTTACTGTGCTAATTAATAGTGTTTGTCACTATACTTTGGATATTAATATCCAGCGCAGATTTGATGTTATACGGCTCGTTCAGTGAATCGCTGGCCGTTTCATTGATCAGCCGTGAAACAGTGATTCTGTTCAAATTCCCTTTAAAATCTTAAATGATTCCCTTTGAGCTAAATTGACCTGTTTCCCTTACAATGGTTGAAACAGTGATTCTGTTCAAATTCCCTTTGTTATTTTTATTGGTTGGCTTTGTGTTAATCTTCACTTCTCTCTTCACAGCAGTTCAGTCAGTGTACTGTTTGAGTAAATGAATTACTCCGGTATATGGGTTTATTTGAACTCAGAGGGAGTGTCAGCCATGTTAAAAAAGCTAACAACTTAAGTCATTTGTGGATTAATGCTTATTGTTGACGCGAACTGTTTCAAACGATTCAGTTCGATTTGGTGAACTGGTTCAAGAAGATCCGGTTACATCGAGTGATTCGTTCGCGAACCGGATATCACTACACTGCAGTGTTGTGAACGCGCTCATAACAGACCCGGGAGAGAAGTCAATGCTGAATAAAGTCGTAGTTTTTGATATTTTTTGGACCAAAATGTATTTTCGATTCTTCAAAAAATTCTAACGGACCCTCTGATGTCACATGGACTACTTTGAAGATGTTTTTATTACCTTTCTGGACGTGGACAGTATACCGTACATACATTCTCAATGGAGGGACAGAAAGCTCTCGGACTAAATCTAAAATATCTTATACTGTGTTCCGAAGATGAACGGAGGTCTTACGGGTTTGGAACGACATGAGGGTGAGTCATTAATGACATAATTTTCATTTTTGGGTGAACTATCCCTTTAATTGTATGTTTTTTTTCGGTTTTGTATTTTCATTACGTTTTGTGTTTTGTAGGTTTTTGATGTATAATTATTTTAGATTTGATTTGATGAGATGTGGTGAAATAATGTATCTGAATATATATATAAATTTCATAAATAATAATAATAATAATAATAATAATAATAAAAACAAAGCATAAATAAAAATTAATATTCTTAATTAAGAAGCAGAAATAAAAATATATTTTAAAAAGTTTCTGCATGTTTGTTATTGGACAGATAAACAAAAACATTAACTTTATCTTATTGGTCATAAAAAAGCAATATCTGGTAGTTTGTGGCACACTGCGTAGGAGAAATCATTTGTTGCTGTAAATTTGTAACACTGTGACCGGTAAGGACACAGTTGTTTTGTTGATCTTTACTGATGACATTTAGTAATTGCCATGAAACAATGCACATTCTTTTAAACTTGAAAAATCACTGCATGAGTATTTACACCTGGCCTGTCTCGACTTAAGTCAAGTCACAATGATCATTAACTTCTGTATCCTTGTCACTTTCTGATTTTTATTGTTTTTGTTACTTCAACAGTGAATTCATGAGAATTGAAGCATTTATTCACCAAATTCTGAACACATTATCAGTTGGAAATTCCATGGAAAGATTTCACAAGGATACAAATTGGTCTGTGAAGGTTCTCTATATAATCATGTGCAATCAATCAATTTACAGCCGCTGATATGTGAATGAGTCAGTGGATGCTATCAGTTCAGTCATACTGCTGGAACTGCAAGAACAGACAAAACAAAGCAATTGATAGGAGTGGTTCCAACATGTTCCTGTGTTTATATCCAGAAGCTCCAACATAAACAATAAAACTAAATGATACGGATTTGTAGGATCAATATTACTTAAGATAACATTATATGTTTTGTGGTGTCAGTGTTTGTTAAGGTTGTATTACATGAGAGTAGTGGTGGAGTGATTGGGAAATGAGCGACACCTGCTCCACTCACCGGTCTCGAGTCCCACGGAGGAGATTGGGAGGATACAAAAGAGAATCGACGATAGTGAAGGACGAGAGAGGACCAGGCCTGGGCTTTATTTTTGTGTTTGGGTTTTGTTTATGCGCGGCAGTCGCCCGCGAAGGGGCTGTCGCGCTGTTTTATGTTTATTTTGTCATTAAAGATTTATTTGAATGTTCGCCGGTTCCCGCCTCCTTCTTCCCGTGACTATGGAGTTTTATTGTTACACACACGCAAATATTTTTTTCAAAAGTACAGTAAAATATCATATTGTAAAATATTATAATTTAAAATATTCAAATGTTAAAAGATATTTCAATTTTAAAATTCTAAAAGATGACAAATCTAAATCAAATGCAATTTACCAGCCAATTCTGAATCTTCTGTCTGACATGATCCTTCAGAAATTATTCTAATATGCTGATCTGGTGCTCCAGAAATTGTTGAGGACAGTATTAAGCTCTGCTTATTTTCATGGAATTCATAATACATTTTTTGATAAACCGAAATCTCTAAAGAAGAGCATTTATTTAAAATAGAATTTTTGTAATATTATAAAAGTATACTGTCAATTCTGACCAATTTAATGCATCCTTGCTGAATAGAAGTATTAATTTATTTAAAAATATTTTACTGACTTTTTCTCCCTCTCTCTTTCTCGCTCTCTCTCTCTATATATATACCTAGCTTACAACTATTTGGATCATGTTATATTAAAGTTAATTTATTTATGTATTTGTTTGAAATCAATGGGACACATTGAGTTTGGCTGTTGGGTTTGCTATGTAGATGTGGTGCAGGGGAATAAGCAAACAGCACTGTGGATGTGTCTAGCTGACAAAGCACTTTTCATAGCTGAGGGACATGAGCGCATTATTGGTTCTGGCATACTGCACTTGAGCAAATCGAATAAATCAAAGCAGCTAAACTGATGTAATCTTATAAAGGCCACTTTATTATAAGGTTCTGTCTGTGCCTGCAAGTAGTACATACTTCTTTCTTAACAACTAAGCCAGAGAATTCTAGGAAGCTTCCTTGTTCTTGGAATACCCGTTCATCCTGACGCCGGCCTTGTTGTCATTGTATCATTATCACCACATTAAGCAAGATGTGTTTTCCAGTGTTATGATTCACCTGACATGTTAGTATGCAAGACAGAAGATACCTAGATAAACCGAGAGGCTGCTGGGGGATTAAGGCCAGCTGCGGGTCGTGTCTATTTAATGCAAAGCAATGGCTCTCTTTTCCTCCCTCCATCCTGTTATGTTCAGGGCCTGTGTAAGCATGCTGGAGTTAAACTTGGCAAGCAATCCGAAAATGTTACATAACATAGAAAACAACGGAGCAACCCAGAGACAATCAGTGCAAAACCCACGGCAGAGTAACTGCACTCTGGAAAGCAATAATGATGCAATACGACATGTAAATCATACATTTTCACAGGATTAACGGTCTAAATCTTGACCATTTATACAGAAACATCACTGCTATCCAATATTAACTGTAGCAGTGGGACTGAAAACGACTTGAGAGCTTCGATCAATCCATCTGTTGCACTTAAAAATCAATGCTAGGATCTCATGGCGACTGGTACCGAAGCCACAAAAAGTCCACATAATTGGTCTTTTATCTAATATCTCACATCAAGGCACCTCCATCTGGAGGAGCGGGCTTTCGCAGATAATCAATCACTCTTTACGCTGACTTTTGCCAGGACTCTGTCAAACCTCCTCGTCCAGGATCTGATTTATAACGTAGCATCAAACATGGTATGGTAGGTTTCCTTGTCTTATTGACTCAGACATTCTGTCCCAAAAGGAGTCTGGTCTTTTCCTCAAAGCTCTGAGCTCCACTGCCAGACCTCAGGGAGAAAACAGCTGGTTTTAACAACAGAGACCTATCATTGACACATCCCTCCCCTTGCAGCTGGAGCAGTTCCAGGGTGGGCTCTCCACATATTTGTTTCTATAGCATATCATTCTGGAGATTTTCGCTTAAAAGTACGAAAGCTATGAAAGAGAGTAGAAGTAAGTAGTACAAGGAAGTGTGCTTTGACACTCTGGGTTTAGGGGGCGTGTCACGGGTGAATGAATGATTTTTAGGTTATATAGGGCCTAATCCCTTCTTTTGTGTGTGTGTTTTTTTGTTTTTTTTGGCAAGTTTTATGCACAAAAGAGGGTCCTAATAAAGTTGTTGTGATGCTCAGGACATTTGAGTTTGATCTGGGTCACGTCCTGTTGGCATTCCCCTTCTCTCACCCCTACTTTCTTGTTTATGCTCAACAGTGTGTTATGGCTAACCAAACGAAAGCTAATAAAAATTAATAAAGCTAATAAAGCTGTTATTTTATCATTTTTTATTTTTTTTTTTATAATTTTCAATTATTTCATTTTAAGTTACTAATCTTTCATTAATACTATAACTAAAAAAAATAATAAAAACGGCTTTTGTTAATTGAATAAAGATGAAAATATATACAAAAAACAAAGAAAACACTTAATTAAAAAAAAAGAAATGCTGCCTTGCCAACTAACTGAAATAAAATAAGATAAATTATTAAAACTTAAAAATAAATTAAAGATTAAAAAAGAAAAAATTAAAAAAAGAAAGTAACAAAAATGACAAAAGTACATAACACAATTACAATTAAACTATTTAACTAACTGAAAACACTAATAAATAGTATAATAATGTGTGTGTGTGTGTGTAATAGTATATGTGTGAACTAACTGAAAACACTAATAATTTGTATTATATAGATAGATAGATAGATAGATAGATAGATAGACAGATAGATAGATAGATAGACAGATAGATAGATAGATAGATAGAATATACACCCCCCCCCAAAAAAAAACATATACATACAAAATACATAAATAAAATATAAAAAAAAATTATCAAGTTGTTAATAAAATTTAAAAAATGATAAAATAATGATAAAAAAGTTGTCAAGTAGAGTCAAAGTAGAGTTGTCAAGATCAAGAATTGAAATTTAAATGTATAACGAATATTCTTGGAGAATAATTAATCAGCCACATTCCACAACTGATTGATTACTCCAGTATTTATCTTTAAACCTAAGCCCAGTTATTTTCCATACACACAAAAATGTTAAGCATCTTTAACTGCTAAAAACCTCAACAGTCAACTGCTTGAGCTCAGGATTAAGTAAATGTTGTGGTTTAGTGAGACCTCAGTTCAAACAGCAATAAATCCTGTGCAGGACTTCACAAACAGCAGGCTTAGCTATTAAACTAATTTGTTAAACCTCAACCACGGTTACCACACCTCAACATGACTTCATTCACATTCATTCAATCATCTAACATTTATAAAAATATTCAAAAGTGCAAGTACTGTACCTGAATGTATGGCCATATCCTTCCAGTGCAGAAGGATATGGATACGATCACGGCCAATCCTTATAAATCCATTTCAAGACCGGACAACACAACAAGCTGTGAATGAAGCTGAATGACTGAACACCAGGCTGTTCTGCTGAGTGATCCAAGAACGGCAGGGTGTGTCTGTGTGCCCCTCACCTTCCTCCACTCAGCGCCGGCGTGTGTGTGCACGTCCTACAGATGTGGGTGTGTTAGCACAAGCATTTGTGTCTGTGGGAGCCAGTTTCTTCCTTATTACTGCTTAAGTGCTGCTTTCAGTCTCTGCTTTCAGCTGTGTTGTTGAGCAACTCCTAGTTTTTCTGCTCCTTAAAGCCATTTTTTTCATTCCAGGAGAGAGTGGAGGAGAGATCAGGAACTTTGTGTCCTGATTTGAGGTCACTCGTTTACTATAGAAGTAAACGTGTGTGAGCTACAAGCCAGAAACTGAAGCCAAAACACATTCCAGATCACCTTTAGCCCTCTGTCATTGTCCAGACCGCCTGCTTTCTTAGAGGCAGGATTTCTGCTCTGCACACAAAGTTATGCAATCAAGTGTTTAGGACGGCTACCAAACACACATCCTTCCTCAGGCCTCTGTTCCCTCGTCCAAACTTCTTCACTTCAAACAGGTCTTAGAGATTACTTAAGCTGCACATTGCTCATTTTGACAAATGCTGCTTGAATTTCCAAGATTATCATGTAGAAAAACTACCTCCAAAAAAAAGTTACTTGTTGATTCATTGCTTTATGTGGCTTGCTAAAATATAAATTCTTGGCCAATTTTTTTTGTTTTTTTGGCAGAAACTGTGCTAAAACTGAAATTTTATAAAAAAAAAAAAAAAAAATAATTAAAATAAAATCTGTATGAAACTTTTTTCTAGTTAAAATTTTTTTTTATTTATTATTTGTTTTTTTAATTCATTTTTATTTTACTTTTTCTATCTAAAGGCATTTTAAATTAAATTCTCAATATAACATTTTACAATAACATCTAGGTCCCAAATTGTTTTTTTAAGAATGTTACTTTTTTGGAAATGCACAGAAATGCACATTTGTATTCACGTTTGAATTTTGACAACAATCTTTCTCTATAGACAGAAAGTTTGTTGCGCATAGACTACACTGTAAAAAAACAAAACAAATCAAGGCAACCAGCTTCATGACATTTTTGAGTTTTCTCAACTTACTGTATTCAGTTTATACAACAAAAAGTTGAGAAAACTCAAAAAGGCTTTCTCAACTTTAGATTTTTTACAGTATGTGTACATTAACTGTAAACAGGACTGCTTTACTGTCAATATATCAGCCATTTACATTATATCTAATTAAACCTGCATCAAAGACTTCAGATATACAAAAACAAAGTAGGTAAAGTCATAATAAAAAGCCATAAAAACAGAGACGCTCACTTCGGAACACACATGCACATTGGATGGTTCAGCCTGAAATACAAGTTTTCTTTAATGCTATCTGAGCAACATTTATGAGACCGTTAATATCAAATTTCGTTAAATGTGAGATTTTTAGATTTCGGGATTTCCCCATTCCATCAGAAAGGACTTGGGCTTGGATTCCTGAAATAGCTTTTCAGAGACATTGCAAATATAACTGCAGAGTGAAAAGACTTTCCTTGAAAGAGACTTTGCCTGCATCTTTTCAAATGCACGCTGCTTTTCTTTTTTTTTCTTTTAGTTGTTGTTAACAGTAAACTGATCTGCTAAATAGCAGTTTCTGAAATTAAATCTCTATTTACTTGCTAATAATAAAATGCACTTCAAAATCACTTCTGTTTTGTGCAAGAGAAGAGACAAGTCTTGCATTAACACGTCTGCTACTAATATGTAAGCCTCAATGAAGTGCAGCTCGGGGGGCTGAAGACTAAAAAAAAGGGAGTGGTGACTGCAGGCCATGAGTTTCTGAGGTGCTGTTACATTGGGAGTTTTACCTCTTTATTGGCATTGCTTCAGTACTGGAAAAAACAGCAACAACATCCCACCACTCACCTGCCTACCACAGCAAACCTTACATAATAACATCCCACAGTTTTTCAGAATGAATGTGTAACCCGTCTGGAGTGAAATCGCAGCATGCTGCAGCGTCTGTGCGTCTTCCTGCTGGCTCTGTTTAATCATCACTTCTTTAAATCATCCTTTCCTCAAAGCTTCCTGAAGTCAAACAGAGTTTCTGCTGTACATCAGAGAGCTGAACAGACATGCTTTAAAGAGTCCATCTAAATGTCACACAGATTTAACAAGCCATTTCACTGTCAATAATGTGCACTTCCTTGATGCCCTACTCCCACAGGATCTGAATATTCATTCCTTCATGTAAAGAAAACTGTGCATTACATAACTTAATGAATCAGCGACCTGCACAATGCTTATGAATTTCCTTGTACACGATTGCCACATTTAGCATGCACACAATCATACATCAGCACTGCAAATAAAACGGATAACGAAAACGACAAGGTTTTGGACACCCTCCATATTTTCAATGTGAATAGTTTCCAAAAAAAGACTCTCTTTCCATCCATTTCACGGTACACAATGTCTCTCAGTGGAAAGAGAGCAAAGAGCAGCTGAATTAAAGGCAACTGTGTAACATGTTGTCTTGGTTAACACTGTTGAGACTTGTACGCTTCTGCGCATACAAAATTGTAACATTGCAACTGATCTAATTACTTCATTATCGTGTGCTAAATCTAATTAGAAAATCATCCTATATACATCCACAGAACATATGTGGCTGTACATCCTGTTGTTTTGAGAAACATTACAACTCAACACCACTAAATTCTAAAATCATTCTTTATCTAGTTACCTAGTGGCTAATGAAACACAGTCTACCGCTACAAAGAAAAGAAGCAAAACTTATTACATTGTACTATTCATCTTATTTTGCAATGTAAACACCACAGCACTTGAACATTAGTGCTGAGGATCAATACAGATTTGCTGATTCAATTTGATTCACAAGCTGTTGATTTGATTGCATTTTTATTTCGAAGATCGTGATTAACTGAACATTTTAAATTAAAATGTTTAAATTAATCACGATTAATCGTTTGACAGCACGATTAAATAGTAGTTAGTATTACAATTTAAAATAAATGTGTTCTATTTGAAACTATTTTAAAATGTAATTTATTCTCATGATGAAAATGCTGAATTTTCACACCAGCTTTAAGTGTCACCTGATCCTTCAGAAAATCATTCTAATATGCTGATTTGGCGCTGAACTTTTATATATGTACAACTTTTTAAACCTATATATAACATGAAATTGAATGGACAGATTGTGTGTTTGGATAACTTAACTTTCAAAGGGAGTTTCACTAATGGACAAGCACTAGTGTGCCATAACTCACCATTCTTGCGCTCTTTCAGGGGCAGTAAGCTTGGTACAGACTGCAGAGAGAGTTCCTGCAGCTCACTGGTCACCGCCTCGCTCTGAGGACTGGGCACAGAGCCGCTCCCCACGGCAGACACCATGCTGCCAGGGCTTAGCTCCTCCCCACGCTTGGCTTCCTGCGCTGCCAGGGTGACAGGTGGGTGAAGCAGTCAGACCTGTGACAGGTTCATTACAGAGACGAGGCTGAATTAGAAACTGTAAAACATAGATATAAAGGGCATCAAAGGCTTTGCAGAGGGTATATTTCTGTCATCATGCATCTTTATATTTTGGAAGAGAACAAATAAAGACTTGTTCACACCCTAAATAAATGACCTTTCTGAGTAAATGTTTCATGCAGCACAGTCTGTGCTAAAACAAAAGTTGTGCCTTGCATGTCCCTGTATTAAATCACTCGCTTACTTAAACCAGTGAGACCACTGTGGGTGTTACATGTTCTGTAAAGCACAAAAAATACAAGTTCAGACAAGAAGTATTGTGCAACTCGCACTGGAACTCACACACACTTAATGTCTTCCAATATGACTGGAGGCAGCGTTTACACCATCATGTAAAATAACATCAGGTGGAGAACTCGAAGCCTCCAGCAGTACGTGATTTTTGGAAAACGCTTGGTCTGGTCTCATTTTTGACAGAACAAAGACCGATTGTATGCCTGTCTAATCTGCAAGTGAGAATAAATCAGAGTTCCAAATTCTGAAAAATGCAGTTGATTTTAGAACACAAAGTATAGTACATGATTCATATGCATAACTTATATCTTTTTTTATTAAAATCTTAAAGGGATACTCCAACCTTAATTGAAAATTTTGTCATTAATCACTTACCCTCATGTTGTTCCAAACCCGTAAAAGCTCCGTTCATCTAAGATATTTTTGGATGAAAACCTGGAGGCCTGTGACTGTCCCATTGACTGCCAAGTAAATAACAGTGTCAAGGTCCATAAAAGGTATGAAAGTCGTTGTCAGAATACTCCATCTGCCGTCAGATGTGCAATCTGGGTTATATGAAGCGACGAGAACAGTTTTTGTAAGCGAAGAAAACAAAAATAATGACTTTATTTAATAATTCCTTTGTCAACAGTCTCCTCTGTGTCTCTTCATATCACCGTATGCTGTGTATGCTCTTCTGTGTCATCCGCGCCACAAGGATGTGTTGTTGATTTGAAATAAAACAGCGCATCCTTGTGGCACGGATGACACAAAAGAACACACACCGCATATGGTGATCTAAAGAGACACAGAGGAGACTTACTGAATAAAGTCGTTATTTTTTATTTCTTCGCTTACAAAAAGTGTTCCTGTCGCTTCATATAACCCAGATTGCACGTCTGATGGCAGATGGAGTATTCTGATGACGACTTTCATACCTTTTATGGACCTTGACACTGTTATTTATTTGGCAGTCTATGGGACAGTCACAGGCCTCCCGGTTTTCATCCAAAAATATCTTAAATTGTGTTCTGAAGACGAACAGAGCTTTTACGGGTTTGGAACGACATGGGGGTAAGTGATTAATGACAAAATTTTCATTTTGGGGTGGAGTATCCCTTTAAGTTGTCACTCACTGAATGAAATTAAGCAACCAGCACAAAATAATTTTGTGTGTTCACAGCATTTTGTTTTTATTTTGGAGGGTACACACACATTGTGGATCAATTTGAATTATCCAACCCATCTGTCCACATCTCAATGTTGCTCATTTTGTAATTTAGCCTTCTTTTAATTGATTTGCTTTCATTGTCCTTTTCTTTCTTCATCCCAACAGTTGGGCAGAATGCATTAAGCAGAAAAAGTCTGGCATAAGCCCTGGAAAGAAGTCTAGGACAATCCCTGAAGCGGTAAAATCTCCACATGGAGCATTAGACACAGTTTCCAATGAGACATTAAAACAGCTTAAAGTATCATCTGACTAGGAGCACAGTGATGGCAATGGTCATTCTGAGCATTAAAACTGTGGAGATGGCATTCACAAATGCACATTATGCGACTCTCCATTTGTGAGGTAATGCAGCAAATCTACTGACATTAAAGGGACTGTCCACTCAAAAATGAAAATTCTGTCACCATTTACTAACCCATTTACCAAAGAAGATATTTTGAAGAATGTTGGTAACCAAACAGTTTTGTTTTTTTTTGAGACTCCTGTTGTATTTTTGTCTATATTGTATATTATGTAATTCAATGGGAACCAGAACTATTCCAGTTGCCAACATTCTTCAATATATCTTCTTTTATGCTCCACAGAAGGAGTGACATCTTACAGGTTTGGAACGACATGAGGGTGAGTAAATGATAACAGAATTTTCATTTTTGGGTGATTTACTGGAAATAGATCAGTATATTAGAGGAGTGTTCCTGAATCTGTTCTTAAAGGGATACTCCACCCTAAAATGAACATTTTGTTTTTGTTGAATTTCCCCCATGTCGTTCCAAACCCGTAAAAGTCTTCGGAACACAATTTAAGATATTTTGGATGAATATTTATGCTGTATATGCTCTTCTGTATGAAATCCGTCCACACGGATGCGCTGCTTCTACGTGTATTTATTTGAAGTGTTTTTAATGTGAAAGAAAACAATGCATCAACTTGTCAACACACTGTCTCTATTCCCTGTATGCTGCGTATGGGACAGTATCATCCAGGACCCCTGCGCTGGTTTTCATCCAACAGTGCAATCTGTAAATTGTTTTCATCCAAAATATCTTAAATTGTGTTCCGAAGATGAACAGAGCTTTTATGGGTTTGGAACGACATGGGGGTAAGTGATTAATGACAAAATTTTCATTTTGGGGTGGAGTATCCCTTTAAAGAGCAACCAAATCGATGTCTAACTGTAGAACGGAGTTATTGTTACGAGTAAGAGTTGTCCATCTTGTTAGCTAATGCATTCTTCATTAGGATCTCATCAGCATCCAGTCTATCGATACACCAATCCCACCCTCCCGTCCCAAGAGAAGAGAGGTGGGGTGGAAAGAAGAAATGATTTCCTTTTAAGCGGTTACCTAATATTTGACAAGCCTTTTGGGACTATTTAAAAGTTTTCCTATTGCCGTACGCCTAGCCATTACAGCAGAGTTTCAAGACCCATGGTAAGTTGTGCCCTTTTCTTTGAGAGGTAGTATTAGATTACAGTACATTGTCTCCTGCCAGCTTTGAAAAAAAAAAATCAATAACACATGTTAATATTAAAACCTGGCTGGCTTATCACATGGCTCTCTAGAACACATGATTCTGATCTAAGAGGTAAAATATTGTTTATGACGATGCGAAAGGGTACATTTCACAATTACTCATGGAAACATACTGGTTCTGCTTTTTTATCATTCCAATGCAAATCAGAACAGCTAATTGGCAACACTGTGCAACTTAGTAGTTCAAATACAGCAGTTCAGTTTTAACTGAGAACCGCTGCTTTATATAAGCATAAACTTTATTACATGTTATTGTATGTATTTATTAGACAAGCAGATAATGTACAGTCAGCAGGTTATCATTAAAAAAATGAATGCTTCGAGGTGATACAAGACTGATGGGTCCTAACCACGCTGCTGGAGTGTAGCAATGACAGACTGGCTGCACACTATTCCTTATATTTCTAAGAAAGGGATTATCTTACAAGAACATTCCAACTTTACAGGAGAAACAGTGTTCAGACATGCAGTGTTCAGGTCTAGTAAACTGCAAGGGCAAAGACATAAAGCTCTCTGACATTCCTCACTGTGCAGGTCCACGCCTGCCTTTAACCATCAGCCACAAAAATAATGCTAAAAACACATAAACCCTCACCTGAGAAATTTGCAAGTGATGCAGGCAACCCCATATCCCATTAACCAGACACAATAACACAATATGGATAGGCACAGCCTTCTGGAGTAGATCAGGAATTCTGAATTTGACTTCTTAATCTAATCAATATTAAATTGCACAATACCTTAAATATGAGATCCACAGCAACAGATTTCAGCCTCATTTCCACTCACAGTTTGAGAGCATCTTGAAGGCCTTGTGAAAGAGAGGATCGGCATTTGTTATGAAACTGGGTATAGGAATATATACAAATACATAATCACTACACAATAACCCAAAGCCAAACATCTAAATTACGCCATGAGTTACAAATACATAGCAGCAGTCATTGCAGATGCTTACGTAATAATCAGAAATGCCTCTTTTATACCAGTTCATGAGCATGCAGATAGAAGAACTGACCTAAACAGGCCAGATTTTATTAACATTTAATAAGTCCCTTGTTGATAGCTAGTCTGTGTCCACCAAGTGGAAAAGGGACAGATCCGCATGTGTTGTTGATTAGTAGGTGTGTCCCAGCACTGGCTCATCAAATGCTTCATAATTCTCATTGAAACCGTATAATCATACAGCATTATGACAGTGATTTGGTTTAGAAAATAAACAAACCACGAAACACGATTCTTTTTTTAACACTTATTATCGCTTGTTGTTACTTATTCATCACTGATGCGACATGACAGGAAATGAGAAGCTTGTGTTGCGATAAAGCTCACACATTTGAAAAACCATCAGGTTAAACGAGACTAAACAGGCCAGATAAAGCAGGCCAGATCCTCGTCGCGACAGCTGCATGGATGTAGTAACAGACACTAGTGCATCAAGCGAAATGTGCGCTGAGCAACAATACATGAGAAGCGGATGAACTGTCACATACCGCTACTTGTTCTTGCTATTTTTAAACTTTCATCGTTTAAAGGGGGACTCGCGTGCGAACCTGTTTGATTTGAACGACTTACCGAGTCGCAAAGTGAAACGCAATAACCGATCGGCTTTACAAAGGTGTTCACGTACTCATAAAACTATGCTGAAGCATCCGGCTACTCTCTGCTGTTCAACCGCAGAGTGCTGTGAAGCCAGTCAACACAAACACAGCGCTTCCGGAAAATAAAAGTCTGTTTAAAATAAAAACATCACGATCTGCAGATAAAGATGTATGACTGCAAAAAGTGTATTTATTGTCCTCCGAATATTGATAAACATAAAAATAAAAATATAATAAAATGGTAAACAAAACAACTTTACATTAAATAAATAATAAACAATAACAAATATACAATGATAAATAACATAAAGTAATTTTAAATATAACAATGTAGTCAATAAAATAATGTTAACGCGTTGCATTCTGGGACGTGGCGGCCATGTTGATGGCGTCGTGAATGTAAACATACAGCAAGTCGAACGAGAAGAAACAGAGTTGGGAGAAAGAAAAAATGTTAAAATCGCGAAAAGGTTGTGGGATTTACAGGGATACGCTAAGTAGGGATGCCAGGGATCGGTATGTGGACAAAATCGGCACTATTAACGGTTTGGATCAATATGAAAATCTCAACAAAGAGTGGAGCACCGACGACGAGTTGCTGCCGCACTTTTGCATTACAGATATCTTCGGCTACCTTGTTTGTTTTGTGAGCGCCTACACTTCAGAACAGTTCCGAAGCTACAAGTCATTGGAGTCTCATGTGCAGTTCACAAATGGATGGGTTAAGGAGCTGCAGATCATAAAGCCGGCAAACAGTATACAGTAATCCGGACAGAGGTAAACTGCACTCCGCCTAGTTGCTAGTTTAGTAACCGTTAGTGCTAACAACCATTCACATGTACTTTTAACTAACTTATGTGTTTCAAAAGTTTAGTTAGTAGCTGTCAACCCTCCCGTTTTTTTTTCCGGGGTTCTCATGTATTTGAGCTCTTTTCCCGCTGTCTTCCCGTTGTAGTATTTTCCTGTAAAATATCCCGTTAGCCCTTCCATTGGACCTGTCAGTCTCTGTGCTGTTGTCCTGTTGCTACACAGTTGCCCTTCCAGCAAAACAGATATTTTCAAACCATCGTTTTGCTTAACGTTACTTGAAAGCAACCTTAGCGTGATATTGGCCTTTTTAAGATAACAGCGTGGTTGTTGTGAGAGCACGATTTCACACCAATGTAAGCAAAGTCACGTTAGACATAGCTTCACAATCTTCGCTTAGTTAATGCAGCAGTTTTGTAGTACGAATTTTTGCTGTCAGCAGAGGGACAGCAACAGAATGATGAATATAGAAATTTTCCGGTTTTTTGGATGAGTAGCCCAGGAAATTTACCTTATTTTCAGTGTTTACTTAAGCTATATAAATTAATATTCAGATATTATACCTCACTTGGTCTCCGTGGTCGCGCCTCCAAGCAGGAAAGCAGTGGCAAGTTAATCCATTTTTTTTTTCAAAGGGCGATTATGTGTTGCGCTTTTACACCCCACAATACAGCAACGGTTTACCATGGTTGAAATAGATTTTTAATTAATCAAATTAAGAGACACGGCTGAGAGGGAGTATGTCTAAACACTGCGCAGTAGTCCGAGTAGCAGTAAAGGAGGCCATCAGCATGGCGGCCACGCCAAGTAATGACGTCACGACGCCCAAGCCCTATGATTGATAGGTTTTAGTTTTTTAGACTATTGGGTTGTTTGAATAATTCTGCTATGAAAATAAGAAGTTAGGATTAGATTGCCTTGCGTTAAAATAAAAGTCCCATCACCACAATTTTTTTTTTTTTTTTTTTTTTTTACAGTTTCCTCTGCAGGGATATTTTATAAGAAAAGAAACAAAACATGAATAAAATAATACAAATGATAACACTGGATGCTGAATATATACAGCACATGTACCAACTGCACATCAGAATAACTATCTTTGAATGATTTATTGAGGCACTTACACAATTTAAACATGAGTCATGAGCAAATTCACATTCTGAAGTGAACTGTAAACATTTTATACATTCAGACAGCAAATGTGTTTCCACTTTCCGTTTTACTGCCGTACTAGATTTACTTCTATGAAAATAACATTTCTTTAAGCAATTCACATTTATGCATGTTTTGCAGCTATATAAAACAGTGAACAAGCCAAGTACAAAATATTTTGTCCAAACCACTAAACAAAATGATGATAAACAACAAAAAAAATCTCTTAAAATAAGGCCCCTTCAGTCATAAAAGAACAGTGACATCAGAATACTAATTTATGTATATAAAACCAACATTTAAACATATTATAACCAGATCATTGGCTGCAATAACATGTAGGCACTACCTAATAGCTATCAAAAATAACAGACAGGTCAATTAGAGATGAGGTTACTTCATACATTACTACCACAGCATTCTCGGGGTTGTAAGACAGAATATTTATGACACAAGTATTGGTTCAGTGTATTTCCTTCCTCTCTACTGACTCATCTATGACTCTTCTATCCAGTTCCTTCTTGTTTGGTGACAGTTTCCCACGGACAAATGATTTCTTTCACACCTCCTCTTGCTGTATCAGGACTGTCATCCTCCTCATCTTCTGAATCAATGGGGTAGATGCGGCATTCAGGTGGGATGTCAACTTTGATTTGAAAAAAGCTGTAAAAGCAGTTTGGTTATTTTTCATATATTGTAAAATCACATCAAAATAAGGCCAAAAAGTGCAAGTACTAACTTTGCAATTCTTCTGGGCTGGGGTTGTGCAAGCGGCTCCACTCCAAGGGGCTGTACCTTGCCTCCTCCTGAAGCCACAGCACATTTTGGGGATAGGCTGGCAAAGACAGACGGGGCATTGCATCCTCTGCGGAGGAGTCTGCTCAGTGACAGAGCCATACGAGACTTTGGGGCAGGTGGCTGGTTCTCTTCCTCTGATACTGATGCCTCTGCAATTGATGGGAAATGGGAGGAGGAAGGCCCTCCGTTGCCATCAAACCTCCTCTCTGAGGCTGGAGTGCTGTCGATGGCGACGCTGATGGGAGACGGACAGGCAGCACTGTTGGGCAATGTCATGAACCCAGGGGAGGCAGTGGATTGTGCTTCACAAATGCCTGTATACACTGCCAGATGAGGCACAGGTGCTGTGAACCGGCAGAGCTGTGGGACACAGTTCATGCAAAGTATGTATTAGTACTAAATACTGTTTGTGTTAAGTAACCTGCAATTAGGAATAGAAAATATAGACCATGCAATACAGTGCAGTTCTGGCAGGAAGTCCATCCAACAAATCAATGAAATGTACATTAGGTATTTTGAATTTGATGTTCAGGGAAAATTGTACTGATTTTGTCTTCTGGGAAACCTTCTGTTGCTCCTGAAGGGCAGTATTAAATAAAAAAATATATTAGATATATATATTTGAACAAAATAAGAAAAATGTACACATCTTCATTCTGTTCAAAAGTTTTCACCCTTATTGTATCTTGCTTCCTTCTGGAGCATCAGTGAATGTTTGAACCTCTGCAGCTTTTGTAAGAGTTGCACATGAGTCCCTAAGTTGTCACTGATATATATATAAAACTGTGCTGTTCTGTGTATATACTGATTAAACTTAACTGCTTCATAACAGTCCATTCATAACAAAGAATTCTGTTTTACATATATGCAAATAAAATAACTGCATTTGTATGAGAGCACCACAAGCATGACATCTAGTGATCATGATACAATGCACTTCAAAGATTTTCAAGACACTGTTTTTACCATAAATTTGTATCCTATAATTGAAACAGCTGGTGTTACATTCTCAGAAGAAATGGTTCAAAAGCTGTCGTTAGGGCAGTGACTTTTCATAATAGTAGCTTAAAGGTACCAATTAGTACCTAAAGAGTGCATATTAGTAGCTTTTAAAAGAACACCACCCCAGTGACAGCTGTTGTACCCTTTTTTCTGAGATAGATTAACATAATTATTGATTCCATTTAAGAGTATTTAATATCTGTGCTTTGCAAATCTAAATATTACTGTAATTTTTGCAGAATTTTAAGATTATTTAATATCTGTGCATTTGTACACAAGTTAGTGAATGTTTCTCTTGCTCAGGCATACACTGCAATACACTGTAATATTTCATTTGACAGCTTTTAACTTTGATTACTGTGTGTGTATTCGTTGTTGCATTGTAAATATTTCTAAATATTACTGTATCTTACATATCCTATTATTCATGATTAAATAAATTAAAAATATATTTTTGACTTCACTTGCTAGAATCAAGCTATAAAATTATTTTAAACTCTCGGCTCACCTAATTTGGCAATTTCATAAATCTACTTTCAGGATAGTAATTTTCAGCAACATATTTATTTTATTATTATTATTTTAAGGGGTTCTAAACCAATTTCTTCTGTTGTACACTACAGGAAAGGTTATTTACGCTGCTTTTTTCTTTGATATAGTGAAAGTGGCTGTCAAGCTTTATTAAAGCATCATAAAAGCAGATGCAGTGACTCATGCACACTGTTGTCTTGAAAGTCTTGCTTGCCAGCCAAGGTCACCATTCACTTTCACTGTATAGAAAAAAACAGTCTGGACCACTCTTGTGCTTATGAAATAAAGCAAGTCATTGCAAGTTTCACAATACATGCAGGAGTAAATGATGACAGAATAGAATGTTAATTTCCTCTCAGTTAATGACATGAGGTCAAAGTTATTTAAGACAAGCCTATGCACAAACTGATGAGATACATATATACATTTCACTCAACAACAATCACAGATGACAAAGACAAATGATGTGACAACAGATGGCATAAATGGTTTTAGTATGTATTTTAATAAATTCACGATTTACAGCAAACTTGTAAATGAAACAAGCATGAGAAAAAAACAAACTGTAGTAATGAGGAGGACAACATCTGATCATTTTTGGTTGTATGGAATGAAAAGGAGATGTATGAAGTTGATTTATGACATTTGACAAAACATAAACATGACAAAGATTAAAAATGATTGTGAATGACAAAACTGTGAAAGAATTACATAATGGCCTATTAAAAAGGCTAAACGGATCAAGCAAACTTTCAAAAAACTAGAATTATCTGTGTAATATTATAAACACAGCAACATGTTCTCTATATAAATAAATTAGCATGCAAATCTGTTTATTGCTTTGACCAGAAAGGTGGTTTTCCTTTTCGTTTATTATAAATATTTGCTTATATCTATTCTTCGTGTTCTAGGTCTCTAGGTTCAGTTTTTCTGTTTCCTTTCCAGTTTGCTCATGACCTGTGTGATGTCCACCGGCCCACTTGCTGCAAGTTTGGCCTTCTGTTCTTCCTCCTGCTGTCTGAGGATGATGGGACTCAGGCTCGGCCGCCTTCTCTTGGCATTCTGCTCCAACTGCGTCTCACTGGGAGACATTTGAAAAGAGTAAAGAACATTTTTAATGTCACTTATGCATTATAAAACAGTCTTTTAATATATATTGGAACTAACAGAAAGGTGCATCTCACGTGAATCTCTGTGGTTCAGGAGCAATGGCCTTCTTTTGAGTTTCCTTGAAGACTGGGGACTTGAGATATCGCCCGAATGAGTCCAATGACAGATCATAGCCAAAATTCAAAAATTCAAGTTTGTAAATGACACAAGGCATTTGAGATGCAAAGTCTTACATGAGATCAGAGACCTTTTTCATGAGCATGTAAATGTGAGTCTGGGCAGCATCCAGTACATAACGATGAGGATGTGCCAAACCCTTCACTGTTATGTCCATTGTTTTGCCATCAATGTTGATCCAACGTGGAGCTCCACGGGCCAAAAAGGTCCTAATCAAATATTTTTTATTTATTGTTTATTTATTAGTGATTAGTTTGTTTTATTATTATAATAATAAGGGTGTGAAAATGTGTTCCTTACTTATATATTTGCTGAGCTTTTTCTTTCATTGTCTCAGCAGCGCCCCATTTCAGATCCTCACACGCCTCCCAGAAGGCAAGATTCTCACCTATTCAGTAATCAGATTATAGTCACAGTCTCCTTTAATAAATAATAATCATTGCAGTTTTGTATATGCACATCAACAATTAAATTGCAGTTTTACAAATAGGGTAGACCTAAACCAACAAGTCACCTAATAAGTCTAATGCCAACATTGTTAAAATGTTAGCATCCAGTGGAGCAAGTTTAGAAAAATGCATACCACTGAACTCTTTTTTAAGGAAAAGGCGGAAATCGGCCCTTCCCCGAGGGTCCATAAGCAGTTCTCCAAAGCTAAAAGTCCAGCGCTCCACCCTCATTTTAGTAGGGATCTCAACACTGTATGAACCAAATGCACAGTATTTAATCAAATGTTTAATTAAGAGAAAAACAATAAAATATTTTTTTTATCTGGCTCACTTTGGCATGTTGAGGGTCCAATATGTAACATCATCTGTTAACCAGGGGTTGCTTGGGAGGCAGGCGTGGAGAAATGGGTCATGCTCTTTGTATGTTGTTGTGTATTTAACAAGTCTGCAAAAAATTACAATAAAATTAAAAATAATATTATGAAAATATTATTACAAGACGTATACGTGTAATATAATTGTATATTCAAATATTTTAATATAATATTTTTAAAAAATATTTAATATACAGGATTCTACCCATAACATAAGTTATATCACAGTAACATACGCTCCAATTGACACAGACGACTTCACCCTTGGTCTCATGATACACTGCTGAGTGAACATAATCTGCAAGAAAACACGATTCATTGGTCAAAAAAAAAATTGATCATTGCTTTTTGCATCTGAATATCTGTGCTAGTTAAAGTTCTTTGGCACTTACAATTCTTCTGTAGTAGTCAGGTGTTTTTTTCTGTAAAACAATTTTAGAAACGGTTTAAGTGCAAAGAAAGGAAGTAGTGACTCTTCCTAAAGGATACTAAAGGACATTGTTGAAAGCAAAAGATTGATATTTGAGCATGTTTGGGTTGAGAGTCTGAAGAGAGAGTGAACATGGTCTCTTTGTGGACTTGCAATGTCATTTTAAAAAGCATGCACTCATATTTCTATTAAATAGAATCCATCCAATTTCAAGTGTGTGCTTTCATTTTGTAGTCATCTGCTGTTTCTCGTCATGTGTCTCAATAGATAAGTTCAGGAATCTGTTGGAAAGAAAGAGAGAAAGGATGTAAGACAAAGCTATTTTATTGAATACAATCAAGCCTTTGCAGTGGCATGCAGTCAGATTATGATCATTTAAATCCTATTGGATATAAGCTGACATACTAGAAATATCCTTGATAAGCCCAGCACAACAGGCTCTCACCACCAACATAATCTCAGCAGCAGTATCTGTTAATGTTAGATATACAGCCCCGTGTCTCAATACAAGATTCTTCATCAGAGCTGCTATACTGTATTTTGAAGGCCTGGTTGTCATCTTGAATGTCAAAATATTTTATTTTTTCTCTTTAGAAGTTACGATCATTTTTCACACATACCTTTACCTCCTCCATATTAGGGTCGACCATCCTGTCGTGTCCATAGTCCATGGCACTAACTGTTCCTGGCTGTTGAATGGAAATAGCACAATTGTACTTTAACATCTTTAAATCACTTTGCAAGGAAATATGTCACTTTAATTGACCTTATATACTTAGTCTAAAGGTAACTCACCGGTGGCCGATGTACAACCCAGTAGGCCCGTTCCTGACAGTCAAAAACCACTCGGTCTGGCTTCTTCCTCTCCTTACCCGCCCTACACAAAAGCAATGTGTCTTTTACAGTGGTGGCCAAAATGATTAGAACATCTGACAGATCTGATTGCTTCCAAAACATGATTTCATTTTATAATGTTCATGAAACATGCAGATGGTTGCTCTGAGCACAACAAATATCAGATGAAGTGAATCGTATAATTTAACTTTAAAATTTGGTATTTAAATTTTGTGTTTCAATTTTATGCAGGAATTTCTGTGTCTTTGTGTCATTGTGTTTACTGAGAACTTCATCACTAATGTTATCCATGCCTTCTGCAACTCAAGCCAAAGACTTTCCTTTGAATGTATAACAGATATGTCCAGTTTATTTTCCAACTCAACCCAAATTTGCTCGGTGGGGTTGACGTACGGACTTTGAGGGGGCCAGTCCATCATTTTCAATGTTCCACCAGATTCCTTAAGCTACAGGTAGTTCTGGCAATAGTTTGATTTATGGGTATTGTAATGGCCAATTCAACAAAAACAAGTGAAACCTCTTAAATTTGCCAAGGGTTCTAATAATTTTGGCCACCACTGTATATGCTGAAACAAATAGCTATATAAATAAAATACACACTGCCTGGCCAAAAAGTTGTTGTTTGGATTTAAATAAGCAAATACTGAAGGGTCAAGGATTGGATTATTTTTGCAGTGATTAATATATTTTCGGCAACAATTCTTTGAACTCTAATTGATGCAAATAAAATTTTTTGATAAAGATTTTGATATATGAAAAGTTTGATAGGGTGACTAGGATGACAATGACCAGATTCATTGGGCTCAAAATGTGGAAGAATGATTCAGAGAGCATGAGAAATCATTTTCACACATGAACTGGTCACCACAGAGTTGTGTCCTTAACCCTTCTGAAAGTCTTTGAGATGTGATGGAGTCGGCATTAAAGAAGGGTTTGACTATCCCAAATTGATTTTGGCCAAAACCTAATGCAACTCTTGATGGAAATAAATGTGGTGTTGTATTAGGTTGTTGGAGCAATGCAACAACGAATACACACACAGTAATCAAAGTTAAAAGCTGTCAAATGAAATATTACAGTGTATTGCAGTGTATGCCTGAGCAAGAGAAACATTCACTAACTTGTGTACAAATGGATTGATTAAGCCATTATAAATCATAAATATTCTGTAATATTTAAAGTATATTTGAAGTGTGTGTAATGTTTTTTTGTCTTTTTTATGATTTAAATTAAAATTGTGATTGTTATTTTTGTATTTGTTGTTGTTGTGTTTTTGAGTAAAGAAACATACTAATTTTATATCTAGTTTTGTAATTTATCATGCAATTTATTATAGTGACTTCCTCTTCCTCTGCATTACAACATAGGATTTCAGAGAAATTAATATATATTAAATGCACGAGTATTAAGACAATGAAGGATAAGATGTTCAATTACCTGTTCATACAGCTCCAACATCCCTTTCTTGCGTATATTTCTCTTTGCCAAATAAATTGCTGGAAATACACATATAAACATCTGACTTTGCCAGTAAAAGCCAATTTAAAGATGTGATATAACTCAACATGAATGCAATTCATCACATTCTTTATCTCAGACAGCTGTTTGAAGAATAATGAAGAACCTCACTGTGAAGTATTGCTATGACAACCTATCAGCATGCATGAAAAATGAAAGATGATTACACACCATAGTCTGTGTCTTCCACCGGCCACTGCTGCGCAGGCCAAAAATATGGGGTCTGGAAGAAGAAATGGGTAGAAGTAGGAAGGGAAAAGATTAATACAAAGCATATGGAAGGAAGAACTCCTCTCCTGTATGCTCACCAAGGCTGCATTTATTTGATCAATAACAGTAAAATAAGTAATATCACAACCGATTTCCACTGTAATATATTTTTAAATGTTAATCATTTCTGTAATAGGCAAAGCTACATTTTCTGGCAACCATTACTCCAAACTTTAGTGTCACATAATCATTCATAAATTATTCTAATATGCTGATTTGGTGCTCATTATTAACAAAACAGCTGTCTTGCTTAATATTTTTGTGGTTGTTTGTGAAAGTTACCTGAAAGCGGTACAGGGATGTGTCTGGTTTAAGCATGAGTCTCTTATGATCTTGTAGTGGATAGATGTACCCAAACGCCACCATCATGGTCCCCATAGCTCGGGCCTCTAAACATTTAGAGTGAGAACGTTACTTAATGCATTTAAACGAGACCCAAATGAACAGTCTAGCATCTCACACCATCAATTTGCATAGCAAGAATATCTTAAAGCATATCTGTAATACTTTATACAGATCTGGATTGGGATGGTTGTTTTATTAGTTGTTTCTTTTTTTTTTGTATTTGTTATCGATGCATGAATATATATCTTCCCCTGAAAGAACAATGTACACAATAAACATGTTAATAGTTAGAGTAAAACATTTCAGAGTAATAAAAGACTGTATCAGTGGGTGGGAAAGTTGTTCTTCAGATTGAATGTGCCCACCAGGAGTCAAAAATAAATAAATTAATTAATTAAAAATAAATAAAATAAAATAAACATTGAAAATGTGGTACTTGAAATAAAGTAAATGTGAAATAAAATATATCAAACAATTATTTCAATGTAGTTGCCCAGAAGATGTGGTACTTGAAATAAAGTAAATGTGAAATAAAATATATCAAAATCATATTTCATAGAGACATATTAAGAGGAAAAAAAAGACAAAAACATACAAATAAAAAAAAAATAATAATAATAAAAACAAGTATCTCAGTGTTACTAAAATAAAACTAGGAAATAAAATATATCAAACAATTATTTCAGCTAGTTGCCGAATGAGAAACTATTACAGCTTTTCTCATTTTCTCTGCTTTGAGTGTCACTTAGCGAAACTAAAAAAATAAAGCATGTTTAGGAGACAGGAGTCTACGCAAAAGAAAAATTCTTAATTGGAAGTAAAATGGAGGCAGAGAATAATAACAAAGTACATCATTTGTATATAATTTATACATTTTTAGATTTACTATTTTAGCAGGCTTTTAAATGAGACATTCATAATGCGGATTTAATGTGTAAACAACAGTGAGTATTGGACACAAAACAAAGGTGCGTTCTCAAAATAGGTATCGCGCTATGACTCGGTGAACCACTGTGTGTCCCGCTGAGGCCCTCGTGATAGGAGACTAATGAGAAGATCTCTGCAGGGGTGAATCTGAGGGGCTTCATTAGTGTCTGCTAGCCTGAGGAGCAAACCAGATCACTTCAATGAATTTTTAACTAAAAACCTCAGGTGTCTTTCCACTATATAAATTAAATCAAAACCGCTCTGAATAATCAGAGGCTCCAATTAAGTTTAAGCAATCACAAATTTAAGTTATTCATAATCTGTATGTTACATGTATTACAGCATTAAGACCAACAGTGGAGATTACAAGAGCTCTCCTTCCTGAAACCATGCAGCCTAGAGGAGACAGTCATTGCAACCAGCTGCTCAGAGGTTGTCATGGCAATAGATTCTTCAGTCTCAGACCCACATAATGCATGGACCGCACAGATGACTAGCGCTCCCGAAGAGTAATCTAACTGCAGAAATCAATACAAATGAGTAGGTGAGCTTACTATTTTTAATTACAAGTGCTGTGTCTTACATCTCATAGTTTCCATCAGCTCGAAACCTGCAAAGATTGGCTCTTGAGTAATAGTAGCAGCTATTTCTGAGGATCTCACCTGTTATAGCATGTGGGATGGTGGTGATTACAAGCCTCTGGGTCTGAGATTTCACTCCAGTTTTGGGGTCCTGCATCTCCAACACCACGTTCTCCACCTAACATGTAATGGGATATGTACAGTATAAAAACATCTCTTTTTTTACCTTGTGGCAGCCTGTGTGCACATCTCACATCTCTCTCCCTGCTGGTTTATGGTCTGAAGGGGCTGCGACTGACCTCTTTGAAATATGCTCTGTGATTGATTTGTGACTCAGCTGTTTGAAGTTTTTCTTGCTTTGTCAGGGTCTCTGGCTTTTGAAGACTGTTTGTGAACTCTTGCTGCACCCTGGTTTGGATCACAGAAAGCTCTTGGCCGAGTTATTTGGTCATTACTATCTGTGCATTGGCAAAGAGCAAAGCAATGCACTAATAAAACATATTCTAGTGGATCACACTGTCGGGGATCACTTCAAACATGCAGTTTGAAGTATCATAGTGATAAAATAGGGACTGCATTATATGAGAGGCTCATGGCAAAGCTAGACTAATACCATTAGCACACACTGACCTTACCTGAGAGTAAGCGGCTGATAAATAATTAACACTTACACTCTAAAAATGTTTTAATTCATATGTCACAACATGTTTACAATGCATATAAAATCTAACAATTTCTTTAATTTCTAAATTTTGTAACAAGTTTACATTTCTATTTTTTTTATAAGTTTTTAATTAATTTTAAAGTGGTTGAAACGTTTTATTTTGACACCACTTTCATTTCAGTGGTTGTAATAAAGCAATTAATTTTAGGATATTTATAATATAATGTACAAATTAATTCGATTTTTTTTTGGGGGGGGGGGGTCAAATTTTTGTGAGTCAGCAATAAGTAATAATAAAAATAAATTTTGTAACTGGAAAACAAATGAAAACAATCTAGGATGTAAAAATATCAAAATCAATCTACATGGAGAGTCAAATCAATAAAAAAAATGTAAAATGTATGTATGCATGTACTCATGTAAATAAATAAAATAAAACAAAAACAAAAAAGACAAACGCAATTTATTTTTTTTGTTGAGTTTTTTTTTTGTCAAAAAAATGAATGTGTTTGTTTGCTTTTTATTTAATTTGTTTCTGTTGCAGGTAACAAAATTTTTTATTATAATGTTTTTTTGTTTGTTTTTTGGCACATATGCTACAAGACGCTTTAATATTCTGAATGGATGGAATCACCACTGAAAGTGAAATTGACAGCCCACAACACTACATGATAATGAGGATTAATTATATTGCTGCGCTAAAACACAGCAAGACAAGCAGCAATATCCCTGGATCTTAAAGCATGAACGATTACTTGTTAGATTATAGAAATCAAATGTAGCTTTATTCTTATCTCGTTCGCAAGAACGTAAATAACACAGATGGTGATGAGCTATGGATGATGCTCTCAACCCACCTTCTTCAGGCATGCCATACGCGGTCTGTATCGCTGCCCGTGGTCCCGTACATTCTTTATGGTCATGTTCGCTTCTTCACGCCACAGTCTGTCGACGGTCGAAGACGAGAGAATGAAACGGGAAATACTCGGTAGGTAATCGTACTATCGTTTTGGATGTGTCTAATCTATAATCATCAGTGATGCACACAAAGACGATGGCTGTGCGCGCCAATCAGGTAACAGCTCTGCTCATGTAGGTAAACCTGTATGCTGAGGGCAGTGGTTACAGTAACACGCCATGTCCGGTAGATGGCGCTGTGGTGCCATCTCCCTTTCACATGAAGGCACCCGAGGCTGACAACAAACTACATGATTGAAATGGGGAAAAAGCTTCTGAGCTGGATTTATGATTATTAGGTTTTACAGCGAAGAAAAAGAAAATCTGCGTGTGTAAAATGTTTATTATCATTCATTATTACGCAGGACCGTTTAGACTCTGCAATTAAAAGAAAAGAAAAGAAAAAATTGAAGGCTATATGGTAGCAAATAAACTTGAACAAGCTTGTGTTGTAATTTGGAAAGGTATGTCTGTAAAACGACGTAGCAGACTTTTCAATTCAATTCAGTTCAAGTTTATTTGTATAGCGCTTTTTACGATACAAATCATTGCAAAGCAACTTTACAGAAAATTAAGTTTCTACAATATTTAGTAGTAGCTTATCAGTGATGACTGTCAGTTTATGTAGGCTACATATGGCAGAAATGTTCGGGAAAAAAAATCAATAAAAGACGTAAACAAACAGACGATTAACACTGTTAACAGCAATTATGCAATCAAACTTTTAGCAAAATGTGGTAGTTCTGTATGTTGTCTCTGGGTTATCATCATCTGAGGTCCTCTGAGGGGCTGGCATCATCTCTTCTCAGGTGTTCTGGATCCAGACTGAAGCTTGTGTAAATCGTAGTCAAATCCTAGGCAAAACAGTGAAAACAAATAGAGACATAATCAGCGTAGCTGCTGTTCCAGCCAAGTAAAATTAATTAGTTTAACCCAAGCTAAAGAATAATAATGCGCATTTGATCAGATATAACTGCAGTCCAAAATTATGAGATGTATTATTTTTATGCTTGGCCAAAGAGGTGTGTTTTTAATCTAGATTTAAACAGAGAAAGTGTGTCTGAACCCCGAACATTAAAAAAAAAAAAAAAAAAAAAAAAAAAAAAACTTCTAAAAAATATATACGTTGGACACTAAAAATTTATTACAGCAATTAAAATTTCATTATTTACACAATGGCAATGACAAACGAACAGGATTCTAACAGGATGGAAATAAAAAGATACTGCACGAGTGTCAGAGGGTCATGTTGAAATATATAGGCTATGGTGAACACTCGTTAAATGAACAATCAGTTAAATGAACACTGAGATTATGAGGATGGAGTGATACTGATAGGCTGTAAAAACATTAAATTGTTAAAGATTAGAAAGGGGGAAAAAAACAAGAAACACCTGCAATACTTATAAATTTGCCAGTTTTCCATGTCAGAAGTGGCAAAACATTTACTCAAACCAAATTATTAAAAAATTACCACTATGTTTACTATATTGTCAGTTGTGTTAAAAGAGAACTGTTTTATCTGATATACAAGGACATGGCATAGACATGAAAATGTAATGCTTTAACCCTGTAAGGCCCACTGTTGTAATATTACAACATCATTTTTTAGCCTGACTAAAAAACCCTGCTCGTGTTTTCTCTCTCTCTCTCTCTCTCTCTCTCTCTCTCTCTAAGACCACATTTATGCAATTAATGGGTCTATTGTTCAGCCTAACAATGCAACTGGATGCAAGATTTTAAAAACAGGTCTATTTACATGGACGTGAAGTCACACAACCTGCAAACTTCCCTTGAAGCACATGATCTTGTTTTACTAGACTGGATAAATCAACATTCAAGTAAGTAAAATGCTTAAAAATGTGATTAGTAATTTGTCTAGATCATGTAGATATTATTTTTATTGTCAAATGCTTTGATCATTTTAGATTTTGAGCTTGTTATGTCAGTGTTGTAATTTTGCAATATTGGGTTAAAGAGGTAGCAAAATTGTGCTTCTAACCTATTCCATGTGAAAAAATACTAGTAAAAACCTACTGTTTTTGATCATTCGCAAGTTTTAAATGTCTTCTTTGTTACCATTTTGAGTTTCAATCAATATTTAATGATTATTAAATAAGTTGAAGAATAAATTTTGTTCCTTAAGAATGTTAAATTATTTGTGTTTAATAAGTTGAAGAATAAATTTTGTTCCTTAAGATAAAATATCCTTAACTGGTTCTGTTGTTTTTTTCTGGGCTTTGCTTGTTTGCCCAAATATCTGCCTGCTGCATGAGGCACTGGTGATAATGTTCTGGAACGTGCAGGTATCAGTGCTATTAGCATGATCATTTTAGGGCACAATAAACTATCGGACAGTATTGTGTGAATTTCTTTGAAATGTGTGAATTCTGTGGAATGCGTGAATTCTTTAAAATGTGTATGTTTGATTGGAATGGCTTTGCATTGAGATTATTTATCATAGAAAATAATCAGAGTTTTTTTTCTATTTCAGAATGCCATCATCCAGGAAAGGCCATCTCATCATATGCATATGATATCACTGGTGCCGTCCAAAATGGGAACGGTGACTTTGAGATGGACTTGGATACAAGTGATGAAAGTTGATAAAAGTCAAGTAAGGAAAGTTTTCATTTAGTTCATCAGGTTCTGTAGCTAAATATAACCTGAGCATATATATTATTTTTTATAATAAATAACCTTTTAATAAAAAATGACTTACTATATTATTATGGTGTGGTTATTAGGGGCCAAGCACCGAAGGTGCTTAGGCACCTATTGTATCCGTTAGCGTGGTTTTCTTCTTCTTCTTCCGCCGCAAGTCTATGGCAAGCCCATAGAACTGCTTGCGGGAAAGTTGTATAATTTGGCACATTGATAGAGGACAGTGTCAATATTAACCATAGCAAATTTGGAGTCTCTAACTCCAACTCTCTAGCGCCACCACTTGTCCAAATTTTCAATATCTTTATGCTAATAACTTTTGAACCGTACGCCACAAAATGAAAATTCTTTTTTCCTCTGAATCCTTGGCTCAGGCCAAGTCGAATTAAGCCCGAAATTCAAAAAATCGCAAGGTTTAGTTTTTTTCACTAATTTTAATTGTTCGAAAAAACCTACTTTTACGAACTCGTCCTAGACGGTTAGTCCGATTTGCACGAAAATTTGCTCAGATCATCTTCAGACAATGCTGGCAAAAAGTTATGGAATTCAAGTTGATTCGTTCAACCGTTCTCGACTACCACGCAAAAAAATTCTACGAAAAGCACGCAAAAATGCTTGTAAGGCTATAATTCCGCAACGGTTGGGCATATTGAGACCAAACTTGGTGTGTGTTATAACAAGCACGACTTGAGACTTCCTGCAGTGTTTCGACGCAGCGCCACCTAGTGGTCAGGAGATATGAAAACTGGATGTTTTTGCTTATAACTTCTGAATGGTTTGGCCAAAAATCACAAAACTGGTCTCATTAGATTCGGTGGGTCATGGCAAGTCGAATGATATCCAATTTTCCCGTGTCGGCCATTTTAGGTGTCGGCCATTTTGAATTATGTTTTAAAATGCTGTATTTTTTGAACGCATTATCGTATCGCTACGAAAATAATTTCAAAAATGTTTGGCTCCATGCCCTGAAGCTACTCAAAAATTTTGGTGGCAGCGCCACCTTTTGGTCAAAATTTATGATGAAATTTAGAAAAATGCTAATAACTTTTGCTTACAGTAGCCTATTGTAACCGGACTGATGTTGATAGATTCCTTGGATCATGACGAGTACACCAATACCAATTTTACCAATATTTGCTGAACTTCCTGTCCACCATTTTGATTCATGTTGACAACATACTTTTTCGAACTCCTCCTAGACAGTTGGTCTGATTTTCACCAAATTTGGCTCGGATCATCTTCAGACAAAGCTGGCAAAAAAGTTATGGATTTCGTGTTGCTACATGCAACGGTTTTCGTTTAGCACATGAACGAATTTGCTGGAAAGATGCCAAACTGCATCTGAGAGCTCTATCTCTGTAAAGGTTTGACATATTTACACCAAATTTTGTATGTGCCATTGTCACCTCACACTGACCATGGCACACATCAATTTGTTAACAGCGCCACCTATTGGTCAAGAGTAATAAACCATTCATTAACCTTTAATTATAAAAATTTCCAAAAATGCTAATAACTTTTGATTGCACTAGGCTATTGCAATGAAACTGGACTCAAAATATTCGTTGGGTCGTGCCGACAACAGACATAACAATTTTTTAGTAGAAAATTTGAACTCCCTTTCCGCCATTTTGATTTATGTTAAAATCCTACTTATTCTAACTCCTCCTCAACTGTTGGTCCGATTTTCACCAAAATTGAATCAGATCATCTTAAGACTGTGCTGACAAAAACTTATGCATTTCATGTCAATTGACAAAAACTGTTTTCATACAGCACCGTTACAAATTTTAGGCACGGTGCCAAAATGGTTCTGAGGCTATATCTCGGCAAAGCTTTGACATATTTGCACCAAAGTTTGTATGTGTAATTGTCACCTCACACTGACCATGCCACATAAATATGGTAACAACGCCACCTATTGGTCAAGAGTAATAAACCATTCATTAACCATTAATAATTACATTTATAAAAATGCTAATAACTTTTGATTGCATTAGCCTATTGCAATGAAACTGGTCTCAAAATATTCCATGGCTTATGCCGACAACAAAGATACCAAATATACCAGATTAAGCTGAACTTCCCTTCCGCCATTTTGATTTATGTTGAAAACCTACTTTTTCGAACTCCTCATCAACGGTTAGTTAAATTTTCACCAAAATCAAGCCAGATGATCTTCAGACTGTGCTGACAAAAAGTTATGGATTTTGTGTCGATAGACATAACTGTTTTCGCATAACACAGCAACGAATTTGAGGCATGATGCCAAAATGGCACTTGTACCTGTATCTCTGCAGTGCTTTGGCATATTGACCCTAAACTTTGTGTGTGTCATTGTCAACTCACACACAGAACACACCACATCAATTTGATAACAGCGCCACCTATTGGTCACACTTGATAAGCCAATAAATCATGCTACTAGAGGTTGTATTTATTTTTTTCCACTATTACAATTACAATTATCCTTAAATTGCTTTTATTGCTCACTGTTGCATTTGGTCTGATGTTCCATGCCATGCTTAGCTCCTCAACTTGCTGCTGGAGTGCTTGGCCCCGTAATTGCTGCTTGCAGCTATATTTAGTTTATTATTTTGTTTTGGTTACTGATTTACACAGGTTACAGAAGCATTAGACCCTGCAAATGAACCTGTAGATGTCCTCAACATTTGATCAGATAGTGAGTAGAAACACTGAAATTCTGCTACCCAAGGGCCAAAGTTATTGGAAACTGTTTTAAATTCTGCTACCCAAGGTTCTGATTCTTAAGGGCCAAAATCTTACAAAATTGTCAAAAATGTAAAAACCCATTTATCCCAAAAAATTTTTTACCCTATTTATAAAAGGTTTAGGGTTAATATGAACTGATTAAATTGATTAAACAATAAATAGTTGTCCATTTTTAAACCACACCCGTGGTATCCGCCTATTTGTAAAGAGAGCACGTGAACGCGCCTCGCGTGGCAGTGCGAGTGATGTATCCATGAAGTCGTTACTACAAAGATGGCGGATTTCCTGTCCTCCCGGACTGCTATAGTTTGTATTCCCAATTGTCTTCTCTCCAGCGTCGAAATTGACCAGCTTAGAAAGTCTAGGGAGATCGACAAAAGCCTGTCTCGAGAGAAGACGTATGTGAAGAAACTGGTGAAGATCTTGCTGTTAGGAGCGGGCGAAAGTGGCAAGTCAACTTTCCTCAAACAAATGCGCATAATTCATGGGCAGGACTTCGATCAGCGGGCCAAAGAAGAGTTCCGGGCTACAATCTACAGCAATGTTCTCAAAGGTACCACGCCAGCAGTTTGAAATCGAAAGAGATAAGTTCATTATTAAAAAGGGAACACTTCCATGAAAGCTCAGTTTTATTGTAGCTGCAGGTGGAAGTGTTTTATCGACTTCTTTCGCGTAGCTCAGCCAAACTTTCGATTGTTACCCAGCCCATAGACGACGCGAACGACAGTCAGTTGTGTTAAATGTTGTGTTTTTTGAACTCCAGTTATAACGTTAGATATATCAGATAAAGTATTTGGACTTAGAAAACGGGCACGACTGTTTCGAAAACATTCACATATGTTCCCTGTGTTCAATTCTCACTGAACATTTTCAGTAAACTTGGCGCCTCGAGAGAAAGTACACAGAGTACAGAAAGTACAGCGACTACTTTCGTCTGTGTTAGTCATCTGAATGTGTGATTGCTTTATAACATTATTCTGATATATGTATCTCAGCGGATTCTTGAGACATACCTGACAAAACAGATAAAAATGCTACAGATGTTAGGAAGGGAAAGTTAAGCTTTTTAGTCATGTTTAGATTTGATCTCCTGCTTCCACTTTACGACAAAATGCTTGTTTTTCCTCAATATTAGTCAACACCTTTCAATATAAATATTTATTTAATATGTATTCTAGATATCCACTTAAATGAATGAATTAATTAATATTAGGATGAGGTATTGATTAGTTTTACGGTCAGTCAAAACATATTACAAAACTATTTTTAAAATCATAAAATGATTTTTGTTTTTCTGATGTTACTAGCTACTTAAAATTCAGGAAAATGAGCTCCTAAACAATTTCTTTGCCATTTGGGTGCTGCCATCGACATGCATATTATTACGGTCACTTTATATAATAAGTATATTTATTTTGTTCACTTTATAATACATTTTTGTATACTTTATATTACACTTCGTTATAGAACTCACTGTAGCCCATCTGACTTCGTTGACCTCATAAAAAGGCTATTTTATATATCTCTTTGTTTTTATATTAAAAAAAGGAAAAAAAAATATAAATAAATATATATATATATATATATATATATATATATATAAGTTTATTATAATCACTGTAGCTCATCTGACTTCGTTGACCTCATAAAAAGGAAAAAAAAAAAGATATAATATATAAAAATGACATTTTCTTTTTAAAGTACATCATGTCAGCAGCCTCAAATATATATTTTTATAGTAACATGATTAAAGCAATATGTCAGTATCTCTAATTTCTAATATCTCTGTTTAGGTATCCGTGTGCTGGTGGATGCCCGTGAGAAGCTGCACATCCCTTGGGGAGATCCTGAGAATCAGGTTCACGGGGAGACAGTGATGGGCTTTGACACCCGCTCATCCATGATGGCCAAAGGGATGGTGGAGACCAAAGTCTTTCTCAACTACCTTCCCTGCATCCGTGCCCTGTGGCAGGACAGTGGGATTCAGAATGCTTATGACAGACGGAGAGAGTTTCAGCTGGTAAATATAAAATTATTACTCATCATATTAATTATTGTGCATCGTTTGATATGATCATTTCAGTTGTTCTTAGTTCTAAAGTTTTGGATCTAGAATCCACTCAATCTTTTTCAAAGGATTTGTGTAATTGTGGGGTCTGTGAACTTGAAGGAATGTTGATCTGTTGTTAAACAGCTTGGTATTATGAACCATAGCAGATAAACATACTTGCATAATTACTCCTATTAAGCTTTTGCAGTAAAGCGTTAATCATGGTTTGCTTATATATTTAATATATTTGGAATGTAATTAAACAGCCGTTTTTTTTTATATTATTGGAATGATTATGCTCAAGAAATCATGTTTGTTGTGTGCGTAGCATGGTCAATGGTTGAAACCTGGGAGTAATGCCCAGGTATGAGTTGAACACAAATGAAGTGACTTTACTCATGACAATGAGGGCATTCTGTCTGTGCATGAGTGTAGTTTGCATTTCAGTTATGAAGACAAGATCATGCATGTTCAGGAGTATAACCCTTGTGACTGAGATTAAGATTTAACTCAAATTTTCCAACTAAAATCTGCATTGGCATACAAGTTGTGATTTAAGACACGTTTATCCATATTTATTTAGCGATAAACATTCATTTTTGGTGCCCAAGTCACTTTCTCTACTTGCTGCTGATTTGCATAGACCACAAAGCAAGCCAATAAGCTCACATGCTGCAGAGGCTCATTTTCCTGATTTTGTGTTAAGTAAAATTGCTTATGAATAAGGCCAGAGTAACCTAGTATATCATAGAAGGGTCTGCTTTGGACCTGAAGATGTGGTGGAAAATATTGTATGGTTATGTTGGATTGTTTGTGTGTGAGTGTAAAAAAGAGAGGAAAAACCTAATAACTCACTATTATTTTTATTTTATTTATTGATTTTTGGACGGGGATGTATAGTGTAACAGGAAACAGACTCACACGCTGGAGACCTAATAATGATTGTGTGTATCTTTATCTTCTTAGGGTGAATCTGTGAAGTATTTCCTGGACAATGTGGATAAACTTGGACAATCGGTAAAAAAATAGCATTTTATAAATGTTAATGTCTTCTTCAGGTAACTAGAGCACAAAGTAGTTGATAGTATACCTGTATGTGCATGATACAGTTTAAGGAACACATATGAGATGTACGCAGAATTTCTGGAATTGAAATTAAACCTAAAATTCAAGCTGACTTTTTTGTTATCCATTAGGAAGGCTTTTGGTAGAGTTTTGGGTGTACTGACATTAGTTTGGCCGTTATATTGGTTACTGGTACTTATTTATTGTATTGTACCATTAATACATGTTAGGGGTGGGTGACGTGACCAAAATCTTATCACAATGAGTAATCCCATTTCACAAAATCTCACAATAGTTATTTTTGCTTGAAAAAAGGTTATGATATCAAAATTTGAATTATTGATTGAGTTGTTAATAATTCTCGATACAAATTTAGATGTCAAAACAATAACCAATAATAGCTTAAAGGGTTAGTTCACCCAAAAATAAAAATTAGCCTGTGTTTTACTCACCCTCGAAGCATCCTAGGTGTATATGACTTTCTTCTTTCAGACGAATCAATTCTGGGTTATATTAAAATTTGTCCTGGCTATTTCATTCGTTATTGCAGTTGGCGGGTGCTTTTGTTCAACAGTCCACAAGATATTAAATAAAATGTGTGCACATGTAATGAAACGTGCCTCCCGCGGCCCCAGGGGGGGTGAATAAAGGCCTCATGTAGCGAATCAATCCGGTTTTGTAGTAAAAATGTTCATATTTCAAATGTAATAAACACTTTTTTTTTTCTCACTTCCACTTACTATCATACATGCAAGCAGTGCCAGGTGCATGATGTAGGACATAAGCGTGGCGCGTGCGCCTGTGACATATGCTAGTCTTGCGAGTTTGTTTACAGGAGCAAAGGAAGCAAAGTTTCCTAACTTTAGCAAAGGAAAACTAGTCTCCTCTCGACTTGTATCGAAATCATCTGACATATTTCTTTACAAATCCTTGTTTTGTGCTTCTAATTTGTGACCGGCATTTTATTTTTGTTCTCTCTCTACGTTTGTCACTAATCACGCAACGCCGACGTCTTACGTCATCCGCCGGAACGACTTCCGCGTATGACCGATAACAGATGTGAGAGAAAAGTGTTTATTACGTTAGAAATATGGATATTTTTCTTTAAAAAACACATTGATTCACTACAGGAGGTCTTTATTCACCCCCTGGAGCCGTGTGAGCATGTTTTATTACAGATGCGCTCACTTTATTTGACGTCTTGTGGACTGTTGAGCAAAAGCACCCGCCCACTGCAATGATAACACTTGAGGGAACCATGACAATTTTTTAATATAACTCTGAATTGATTCATCTGAAAGAAGAAAGTCATTTACACCTAGGATGCCTTGAGGGTGAGTAAAACACAGGCTAATTTTCATTTTTGGCTGAACTAACCCTTTCACATAATTAAACATTTCTCAAGCTCACTAATGGTGAGTAAACAGTCAGTAACAAAATAGGAAGCTAATTATAAATATTAAATAATAGGACAAATAAGTTAAACAGTGAAGTTTTTCAGGTAGGTCTATCAGAAGTAAGAAATACTGCAGAAATTGAATAAAGGATAAATTAAAAAAAAAAACACTGCATAATCTTCACTGTACAATTTAAATATATATTGATCCATGTTAAAGGTAAAGTTATTCAGTCAAAGAGTAGTTCTTTTTCATTCTTTGACTGATTAACCTTAATGACACAGACTGCAGCAGGTATATTCGGCTGCTGTCACTCTAAGACTTAATGCATGGATCCAATATATTGACACATGCAATAATACCCCCCCCCCCCCCCCCAACAGTTTGTTCCCTTAAATACAGGCAAATGTTTATATGTACACTAGCTGAGACAGATGTTTTGACCACATTCTGTGTATTTGAATATTTAATCACGGTAAGCTGCAAAAGAGAACTCAATTTAGTACTAGCATGATGTTTTCTGTTTGTGCACTTTGGTTGAATGGGCACAGAAATGGTCACTGAGACTGCATTCGAGTACCTCATTGAGTTCTCAATTTGTGGCTTATTGGGCTTTGAACGGTTTAAAACAGCTTGAATGTAAAAACTGGCGAGGCTTAAAAACATGGAAATAATAACATAATAACATGAGCGTAACCGTGATAGAGACAGAATTCACTAATTTCTACCGGTTTATTGTCTTAGTTGTGTAGTACAGTTTTTTTTATAGGTTTTTATGTTTTTATTATGGTAGTTTTTTTTATGTCTGTCTTTTTTTTTTTTTTTTTTTTTGTATGATTGATTGTACTTGCCAAAAGGATATACTGCTGGCACGAAAGCCCACCAAGGGTATCCATGAGTACGACTTTGAAATCAAGAATGTTCCTTTCAAGATGGTGGATGTGGGGGGACAGCGGTCAGAGCGCAAGCGATGGTTTGAGTGCTTCGACTCCGTGACCTCCATCCTTTTCCTAGTCTCATCCAGTGAGTACGATCAGGTGCTCATGGAAGACCGTCAGACCAACAGGCTCACAGAGTCACTCAACATCTTTGAGACTATCGTCAACAACCGCGTCTTCGCCAACGTCTCCATCATTCTCTTCCTCAATAAGACAGACTTGCTGGAAGAAAAAGTTAAGAATGTGAACATCAAGGACTACTTCCCCGAGTTCACAGGGGATCCCCACAATCTGCAGGATGTTCAGAAGTTCCTGGTCGAGTGCTTCCGTAACAAGCGTCGTGAACAGCAGCAGAAGCCCCTTTACCATCACTTCACCACCGCCATTAACACAGAGAACATTCGTCTCGTCTTCCGTGATGTCAAAGACACCATCTTGCACGACAACCTTAAACAGCTGATGTTACAATGAAAGGCTTTTAAGAACATTCCATTTTAATTAGGTTTTTACTTTATTTAATACAAAGTACAAGTGGTTCAATACGTATTGTGGTTGAAGAAAAATAGTATAATTATGCAACTTCAATTTTTTTTTTTTTTTTGCATATTATTACAGTCTCATATATGCAAAGAATTTGATATCAAAGCAATCTTTTTAAGCTGCTTGTAGCCATATCAAATATGCCAAGGAATGGTCCTCAGTTATTCACCAAAATGCTGTAATTCTGGTAATTTACTGTATGTTTATGAGTGCATTTTTTTTTTTTTTTTTTTTTTTTTTTTTTTGTATAATAGAACTGTTAACACTCCTAAAACCCATTGTCTTAACACCTGGTTTTGGTTAAGCTTTTCAAAAAGAAAGGGTGAGAACTTTAAATACTATATTCAAAGAGCTCTTCTGCTCCAGTCAGCAGTTTATGGGTTTGATGTATCTGGTTATATGAGGCCCCAGTGTCTGTTTTTTGAAAGTAGAACATGGTTTCACTGCCTTTGTCTTCCTACACTCAAAATAACTTTTACTTGCACTCTCATCATGACATTAAATTAGTACAATTAAGGTACTTTTGTATGAAGTACTTATTTGTCATTTTTTATATATAAAGGGAAACTGTCTTTGTTTGCCGTTCAAGCCTGTACACAATGTTTGTACAATTTCTTTTGCTCTGACATTTCACACACACACACCACCCCCCCAAGCTGTTTATTTTACACACTAACATAATACCATACATTTATTGTATGTATTCTAGAAGGCCAGAAATTCAATACGCTTTTTTGTTTTTTGCTTGACAAGTTCACTTTAAAAACAGAAAGTAGCCTTATGTCTTTGTTCCTGTGTAGGTTAAAGTGGACAGCTTTAGCTCAGGGTTTTATAAAATGACTGTTAAAGCAGTCTAGGTATATTTCTGTGTATTTGTTACTACAGACATATTTTTAAACGGGGCCAAGCAAAGTCACCTTTGCCTTAAATGTCTGTAGATCAATCAAAGCTGGTTTAATGCAAGATCGATTAAAATGTGTTGATATAGAGACTAAGTCTTAATGTAATCTTAATGAAAACAAGCACTGTAATCTGACTGTTGGTAGTAAATTGATATTAACTGATTGCCTGAATTAAGTTATGTACAGAATCTGTACATAAAATTTGCTCATGCAGTGCTGTCTTATCTTTGTCATGGCCACACAATCACTTGCTTTTTGTATAGTGTGTTTTCTTATTGTTTTTTGATCACATTTGTGTAATTCTGTTTATTAAATCTAATTGGTTTATCAGAATGGTTGCGTATTCATTTCACAGTTGTCCTCTCATTTCAGAAAAGAAAAATGAGGCTATATTGATCCAGCATCCCACTAATAAAAAGTTTAGCACTTCAGAATACCTATAGTATTTAATATAGCCTTCTCCTGTAACACATTTATGCTCAGTTATTTTGTTTCTGCATTATGTCTGAAATATTACAAATTATAAACGGGGTTAATTAATCATCCAGGTCTAATAGTGTTACTTTTTACAATGTGTATATATAATATGCTTATTTTTTATGTCTGTATAGTTAAAATAAAACCAATTACAATTTATTGGTTTAAAAAAAAAAAATACAGAGACTGTCTGGGACTTTACGTTTGAAAACCACAATGGCTTCCAAAGTGAATATTTAAATGCGGCAGGCAGCCCAGGTGTGACGTTGTTTATGGTTCCTGTTTAACGTTACTATTTTCAGCGTTTTATCTGAAACACATCAACTAGAGTCCAGTCTTCGACCTTTATCCTAGAACACATTTAAAGGTAGATTTGCTTTATTAGTATGTGTTGACATGGGCTTCCTCTTTCATTTAGGGTAACAATCTTTTAGCGCTGATCAATGTTATGCTAATATCAAGTCAACTCGAGCTGAGTTGTAATTCAGTCTGTTTATGAAGTCGTGGTGTTACATATAAAAAATGTCCTTTGTTAATAATTAATAACGTGACTTTATCGCTTGTATAGGGTAACGTTATATCGACTATATGATACAGATATTCATAATAAACTTGCACTATCAGTGTAGCAAAAACTGTGCAAGTGTCACAGTGAATATGATTGTTGAAGTGACTTTGTAGGTGTCACAGTGACCCAGAACACGCAGTTTAGGTTTCTTATTTTGTGTTTATTGGCTACTTACTTGATTAATATTTTACTTTGTGCATGTGTGTGTATTTTTATGGACAGATGCAGGTTATTGAGCATCCTGTTGAGAGACTGCACACTGCTCTCCGGTCCACACGGAAAGATCTAATAGAAACATACCAACAGTTCAGCAGAGCAGAGAAGACACTTTTAGAAGAAGGACTCCTGCCTGGCAATTCACTTTTCAACCCCATCACCATTCACTCAAACTCAGACTGGATTCCTGCGCATCCAGAGGATCCTCAGGACTTTCAGAGTTTTTACATCAACCCTTACCGCCGTTCTCCAAGCAGTGGGCATAATACCATCTACATTCAAACTATTGGTTAGAGCACTTAGCATATAAAACAGCTTAAGTGTGTCATTTATTATTAGTAGTATATTTACATTTGTAGTTTTATCACTTTGATCAATGCACAGGCTCTTTTGGGGAAGGAGCGGTTGTGGCAGTGCAGTATGTTGAATGGCTGAAGGACTACTGCCAGGCATTTTATTATGGACTAGTGGTCAAGCTTTTACCACCGGTGACAGTTGCTTCAACAGCCTGTTCATTTCGCATCAACGACAACACACACAACCTTCAGCTTCATGCTGGTTAGTACTGCTGCTACTGGCTGAGTCTGGGTCTAGGAAGCCTTTCAGCGACATTTATGAAACCTTTGTCAGCATAAAATCAAAATTCACACAGAATTTATTTACTTAATGCATTTCTTGGTCTTATTTTGAACAAACAAATAAATACATATTTTTATATACACTACACCTCAAAATTGGGGTCAGTAAGATGTATTTTTTTAATGAATTGATTTTATTTAGCAGTAAATTGATCAAAAGTGACAGTAAAGACATTTGTTGCAAAGCGTTATAATTCAACAAATAATAATTTTTTCAATGTCTTCAACACAAAATCAGCATATTAAAATGATTTCTGAAGGCTCATTGAAGACTGGAGTAATGGCTACTGAAAATCAAGCTTTGCCATCACAGGAATAAATTACATTTTAAAATATATTAAATGGTAAGTTTGAATTGCAACAATATTTAACAATATTACTTTTTTTATCAAATAAATGCTGCCTTGATGAGCATAAGAGACTTCAAAAACATTAAAAAAAATATTACCAATCCCAAATCCCAATTTCTGCAGAAGTTACTTTTAGTAATTAGTAATAGTTATTTAGGCAACGTTTTAGCAAGACTGAATTAAGTCTGAGCTATATATTATGGAAATAAGATTAGTTGCTAACAGCAATTCACAGTGACTTGTAGATAAACTGAATACTTTTTTATATGTTTACAGGAGAGCTGTTGAACTTATTGAAAAAGAAGAAGCCCAGAGATGCTTTTTGCATTGTAGGGATCACCATGATCGACTTGTACCCCAGAGAGTCATGGAATTTTGTTTTTGGCCAGGCTTCTCTCACTGACGGTAATTCTTGATTTAGTAGCCATGGTCTTGTTAATGCTACAAATTTTATTGTAACTTGAAAGCAAAGTTATTATTGTAGCACAGTGTCTTTTTTGATTTAAGGGATAGTTCACCCAAAAATGTAAAATTGTCTTTAATTATTCACCCTCATGTCGTTCCAAACCTGTAAGACATTCATCTTTGGAGCACAGGTTAAGATATTTGTGATGAAATCCGAGAGCTCTCTGAACCCTCCATAGACAGCAAGTGCCACCTAACACCATTTTGGAGAGTATCATGATGTATGCGCCTGCTTTTCCTGCATCTAATCAATGTATGCGCATGGTGCTGCTGATGTAGAACACGCATGCGCTGTGCTTTTTTACATTCAGAGGAAAGAACACGCATGTGTCTTGATACTCTCCAAAATTGCACCAGATTGATGCAGAGGAGAAGAATTGTGAAATAAAGTTATTTTTGTTTTCTCTGCACACAAAGTATTCTTGGAGCTTCGTAAAATTACGGTTGAACCACTGATGTCACAGGGACCATTTTAACGATGTCTTCCTTACTATGTTTATGTGCATTGATCATGGTAGGACCCTTGCTGTCTACAGAGGGTCAGAGAGCTCTCGGATTTCATCCAAAATATCTTAATTTGTGTTCCAAAGATGAACGGAGGTCTTACGGGTTTAGAACGACACGAGGGTGAGTAATTAATGACAGAATTTTAATTTTTGGGTGAACTATCCCTTTAATAAACCTTTTGTTATTTTAGCACTTTAATGAAGTGTGAATTGTTTTGTTTCTATAGGAATGGGAGTATTCAGTTTTGCCCGATATGATGATAATTTTTACCAGAGAAGCTATGCAGGACGGCTGAAGAAGAATATAAAACTAAAGCAAGGAGACTACTCAGTGTTTGAGAATTACTACACTCCTCCAATAACAAGCACTCTTCTCCTCCGCTCCTGCAAGGTGAAGTGAGATGACTGGCCTTCTAAAATGCCCAACCCTCACATAAAAAAAGCATAAATGGTTTTGTAATATACCCTATATTTCGAAAACAAAACTATGGAAGCTTGGTAATTGCCACTTTTTTTTATCTCACAATGCTGACATTTTTAGCAATTCTGAGTAATATCTGAGATTTCTGACTTTCGTCTCACAGTTCTTGGAAAAATTGAGTTGTATACTAAAAATCTGAATTGAGAGATAAAATTTCACCAATCCGCTTTTTAATTTTTTTATTATGTGGAGGAAATAAGCTTTTATAGAAAACAGTTTATAAATGTGCCAAACTTTTTATTTGAACTCTTTTAATCACAACTGTTATTTACGCACCTGTGGTAGACCCTGACACATGAGATTGGACATATATTCGGTGTGAAGCATTGCCAGTGGCTAAACTGTGTCATGCAAGGCTCCAATCACTTAGAGGAGTCTGACCGTCGACCACTTGACCTCTGCCCCATCTGTTTGCGTAAACTACAGTCTGCCATTGGATTCAAAATAGCTGACAGATACAAGGTAAGACCACACCCTTCCGTAACTGACTGTAGTTTGGAGCAGTGGATATAAGTTTTTGAAACACTCTCTAGTGAATTGATGTAATTGAACATTTGAACATCACTAACTTAAATAAATCAGTATAGTATGTTACTCTACAGGCCTTACTGCACTGGATTGAAGATGGAGCTGCCAGCAGTGGACAGAATTCAAAACCCACACAAGCCTTCCAAGAGTATAAACACTGGTTGTATAAGTGCTTACGAATATTGGAAGGTGAAAAATCATGATCCAGCCAATATGATCTTTTGCTCCCTAAGCAATGTTAAGGCAAGTGGAGACATGCTATATGCACATTCTTGAAAAGAGCTTTGGTGAGAAAGCTGATGAGAAAAAACAAGTAAACAACATTTTATTTCTCTCCCTTTGTTTAAAATGTGAGTTAAATCAGAAAAAATTTTCAGACAACAGTCTAAAAAATTTTATTTTAAAATCTGATTTAAAGATTATTACAATTGTCTATTATGCAGAAACAGAAGACCTCATAAGACCACATATTCTCATCCCACTGAACATACAGCAAATATAACTCTTTTCCATTATAAAATTCAAGTCATGTGACAGTATATCAATAACAAATATAGTTTTACTATAGAGGTAAGTGATGAAGCAGTCTTATAACACACTTTGACATTTGAATTTGGCATTGCATTACATTGGGAATCCTTTGTCTTCATTTCAGTTGCATCAACCTGAGCTCTGTAAAGCTTTGAATTCACAGTTATCTCTATATAATAGAGATGCAAATGTAATGCACTGCATCATGAACATCGGAAGACTAAACAACACTCTAAACAGACACAATTTGCATTAATAAAGTTGTTTACCTGGTTTTAGTATCCAGTAAAGAGACAGAGTTTGTAGTAGTTGAAAGTTGACCTGAGGTGAGCTGAATATGCTCAATCCATTGTTTTTTGGAAATATATAAACAAGGTTCCTTTTAAAAAATAAAGTATCAAATACCTCTTTCTAACCCTTTTCTATAACATTTACATTGTTTAACCTTAGTTGCTGAATTCAGCATTATCTTTGGTCATTGCTTTACCCATCAGTGCCTAGAATTCACCCCTTGCCTGTAATCATTAAAACCACGAAAATGTGGTTTCTTGTTACACAGTGTGTGCGTCTTTTGCATCTAGGATTCTAATTGACCAGAGATTTAATGTTTGGTATTGAAAATGTTCATAAATGTGTTTTTCAAGTCTAATCATAGTTTTCTTGACAGCTACTGCTAATATAGTGTACTATGATAATCACATGTATGATCTCAGTGTAGAAACTACATTTGCTCATCTTAAAGGGTTAGTTCACCCAAAAATGAAAATTCTGTCAACATTTACACACACTCATGGCATTCCAACTTCCAAACCACTGAAACTTTCATTTTATTCACATGTTAACATCAACATACACACATAGAGCACCTAAAATATGGCAAACAGAAACTCAGTAGCAGTTAAAAGGACTTAATTGGTTCTTGTGAGTCAAGGATGACTGAATTTTCATTTTTGGATGAACTAACCCATTGAGTGATTATTATGAATCATAATATTGCTATATTTTAGTATATTTTAGTAGTAAAAGTTGTTATGTTATGTGATAGTACCTAAAGTTCCACTAAATTAAAAAAGGAAGTCAAGACTTAATATCTTGATTATCCACTTCTAGAATTTCCTCCAGTTTGTCTTTGGACACTTGCTCCACTATGGGGTTATTCTGTCCATTGTCCCTCCTCGAGCACAGTTGACCTGTCTTAGATGGACGTACGAACCCAAGGAAGACGGCACCTAGTCCCATTCCAGCAGCACAGGAGTGGACGGCACCTAGTCCCATTCCAGCAACATCCACAAGGACACCTAGAATATTTGGTCCCATTCCAGCAGCACAGGAGTGGAAGGAGGGAAATGCAGTAAGTTGCTTGTTTAGGGAGTTTTTCATTCTATGGCTTCTGAAAATTCAACTTTGCCATCACAGGAATAAATTACATTTTAAAAACACTGCTCAAAAAAATTAAGGGAACACTTAAATCATGCATTTGATCTCAATGAACAAAATTGTGTGACAGTGGTCAATGGAAACTCAAATAACAACCCACTGAGGGCTGGATTCCAAATTGCAGCTAAAAGTAAAAAATGGAAATTACCATTTCCATTTTTGAATGAAATATTATTTTTTTAAATTCTTTTTTTTTTTTTTTATTTTTTTCATGTTACAATTAGTGTGGTGAGTTTGACTGATTGAGTTGTTGAGTTGTTTTATGATTTTGAGATTGTATATAAGAAATCCTCCAAACATCACAACTGGCCGGAAGCCAAATCAATTACTCAGCACTGATGATAAAGGAGTTGAAGAGACATGGATGGCAAAGTTACAAAAATAAACCAATTTATAAAAAAAGAGTAAACATACAGCTAAGAGGAGTCAAGCTAGCAAGTTATTTTTCAAAATGTAAAAATTTAAAGTAACAGTTACAAACCTACCTGTGAAAGTCATAACAAAGACACATATTGAAATGATCCATGATTCGACTGGTGCTCTCGCCAAAGTCACTCATCGGCCAAAACTTTTGATAACCCCGTAAGTTAACACTTACCAAGAAAAAGGTCACAGCCAAAATCCAATCCCAAACACCATATGGGACCTCTGAGTACACTTTGGAGACGAGGCAACCTTTTATTCAGAAAATCCCCTGTGCCATTTTGACCTGCGACCTGTGAATGTGACAAAAAAGGTAAGATAAAGGTAAGCTATAATGAGTAAATAAGTGAATTAACTTTTTCTGCCACTCAGATCCATCAATATAAACTGTATTTGGGCACAACCGTGATCATTCCCAATTGTAAAGAGATATTTAATTTTAAAGTAGACAATGTCAAAGTTGAAAAACTAAACTCAGATGTACATGGTGAATCATTCTATAAACAACTATATTCAAACAACTGCAATATCAGCTATTAAATTAGTTTAACCATTTCATGTATCAGGTTATGGGACAGAGGTTTCTGTTAAGTTGAATTTCTGATGTGTGCTAGAGACCAGTCTTGTTATTGTTAACTAAAATCAAGCTGAAATAAATTTATCATATTGATCATATTATCACAATATGTTAATATTGATATAAATGACTCAACTAAGGCAGCTAACTGAAATAAATGAGTACTGAAATGACTAAAACCAAAACTGAAATAAAAATAAAGCTAAATATAAATATTTTAAAATAACAAAAACTAATAAAACTACACAGAACCAAATTAATAAACCTAAAAATTTAAATAAACTGAATATATGAAACATCACTGGTGGGAAAAAACAGCAAGTCTAACAATTTACCGACTATAGCGCAAGGGGCGTTACCAGAGGGATGTTACGTCATGCTAGGGGCGGCGGGACACGAGTGTCAACAAACTGATGCGCAAAACATCGACTGGAATATTTTCATTTATTGAAATCATCGCTCGGCATTAGGTGAGGAGTAGTAAGTCTCATAATATTATTATAAGTCATAATATAGCGTGTTTAAAATGCAAAGTTTATGAAATTCCTAATCAGTCTTTCCCAATGTTAGGACAGCGACAGCTAACATTATTTTAGAACAGCTCCATTCCTACCATATTCAGACTACAAAACGAAGTCAAAAAGATTACTGCTTTAACTCCTCAAAGCATCACACCTGTGGTATGACGTAGTTGTCACAAATAAACATACATTAAACATATATTAAGTTAATTTAAAAAAAAAATTTAATGTTTAAATACGTGTTCTGTTCTAAATCACTTTGTACGTTATCAAAAGTAAGGCGAGTCACCACCTGCTCCATCATGAGTCCAGCATATGAACGTGTTTTCTCAGCTTCTTGTCACGTGCTCGTTTATATGGTCAGGAACTCTATACAGATATAAACGTGTGGTTTTGTGTCTTCCTGACCTGCATTCATATGTGTGGCGCGCGCACTACCTGACCCATGGGAAATGTTGAACTTATTTAGTAGTAGTAGTCATTTAACCACTGCTATACTGTAACATTGAACAGTAAGAAATAATAATAAAAAAAGCATACCTTCTGTCAGTGAGATGAATGTTGTTACTCCACTGCTGTACTGTGGTCCATGTGGTGCTGCTTCCACAAGCACTGAGCTCCTCTATGGTGGGAGGTTACAGCTGCTGAGTAAGTTGAGGATTGGTTTACAGTCATGTTGAATGAAAGGCCACACCAGCAACCCCCCACTTCCCTTGAGCTGGAATGTCAAAGGAGCATGCTGTCTCTTCTCCCCCACCATAGTGTAAAGTGGGAGCTGCAGGAGTGACTGTACTGAATGTTTAAAACAGACTGGTGCTTTAGGTAAAGTTTATTATATAACAGTCAGCAAGATCTGCTCAAACCCAACAATGAAAAGGCTCTCCTCAGAGACGTCCAAAGAGGTTTATGCTATGAAAAACTGCAACCTCAGATAGTGTTTGATTCCTATGAGATTATAGCGTACTGTTAGTTTGACCGATCATTACTGATCATATCATTATTACCTTCTACATTACATGCTGGCTTTTATATTACGTTAGTAAATTCATGTAATGTAATTCATGGGTCTTCAGTCTCCTTCATGATGAGAAATCCTTGGTGGATAAAAAGATGAAGCAGGATCCATTACATATTCTATCAAATGTCTGAAATATCATCCATATAACACTATATTAATGTAATTAGATACTTAATTATTAAGTTGCCATGTTGTTAAAATAACTATTAATTATGTTCAGAGTCATATTTCTCTACATTACTTTTTAATTTTACTTAATACTTTTAAATGTTTGAGGGATAAATTAACGTGTTTACTTTTAGTTTGATTGAAGTTAACGTAGTATTATATTTTGTTTAATGCATATTTACTTTTTTCCCCACAAAAGTTTGAAATCAAACAATATTTGGCCCCCTACTATATTAGTTTTTAATCATATTTAGTTTATTTAGTATTTGTATTTTATTTTTATTTTTCTGATTTCATTTTAGTTACATTTTAGTAATTTTGTTGTGCGTTTTGTAATTTTTAAATATGTCTACATATTTTTATTTCAGTTTTAGTTTTTATTATTTTAGTACATCAAGTTGAAATGAAAATGAGAGCTGAAATAAAATAATATGAGAAAATAAATAACATAAAATAATATTTTTTAAATATTTAATGTTTATTTTATTTCAAGTAACAAAAATGTTTTAATAGTTTTAACTTTAGTTTACTATAATAATAACCCCATTGAAGATATCTGGTTTGCCTGATTTATTAAGCATGCTGTTTTTATAAGTATGCTAAGTAGCAATCAGTGTATTAGTAATTATGTGTCAAATAAAATCATCATTTAAATGTTGTCTTCTTTTTTAAATTTAGCATAAGAATGCCACAGTTTGGATTGTGTTTACTGCTTCTGTACTCTGGACTGATTCATCACATCAAAAGCCATATTAAAAAGGAAGACAAAACTAGTGAAAAGGAACGACCCAATTTCATCATTATCCTAGCCGATGATATCGGATGGGGTGACCTCTGGGTGAACAGGCCTGACAACTCCACACCAACACCCTGGCTGGACTCATTAATGCTGAAGGGCAAAAGGTAGTGTTATCATTGCAGACACAGTTTTGTGTTGTTATTGTTATGTCTAATTGTTGGGGCTTGTGTCTGGTGATCTGCAGATTCACAGACTTCCACTCTCCTGCCTCCACATGCTCGCCGTCACGTGCTGCCCTCCTGACCGGCAGACATGGGCTACGCAATGGGGTCACTCATAATTTTGCAGTGGGGTCAGTCGGAGGGCTGCCACTCAATGAGACCACGTTTGCTGAGCTCTTGCATGATGCAGGTTATTATACAGCCATTATCGGTAAGCACAGAAACTCAAAGAACGTGCAGAGAGCAACACGATTAACATCCTGAGAGCAATGAACTCTACACTGTGCTGTGATTAGCTCCTGATTAGCAAATAAGCATCGTCGCCTTGGCAACTAATAAGCCTCCCAAGCTAAACTTATTATATTTAATAATATTTTTATTCCAGTTATCTTATATTGATTTTAAAACAGGAAAATGGCACCTTGGACACATTGGTTCCTACAATCCTGTTCATAGAGGTAACTTTATTTTTTTTTAAATTAGTTTTAATTTGTAGATTTTATGTTCATTTTAATTTTAGTTAGTTTTAGTAATTTTGTTGTTGTTTTTGTCATTATTATTATTTTAAATATGTCCATATAGTTTTTATTCATTTTTATTAATTTATTTCTATTTCAGTTTTAGTTTCAGCTATTTTAGTACATCAAGCTAAACTTAATAAACAAATAAGATAAAGTTGTTTTTTTAGTTTTTTTAGTTAATATTTGTTGTATTTTTATTGTTTTTTATGTTATGTAAATGTTTGTAATACAAATGTATTAATAAACAAAAAAAATAATATTACTTCATTAGAATTTAGTTAATAAGAATTTTCTTGACATGGAATTATTTTTTTCCACATTAAATTACATTTTTATATATACATTTTAATTCTTGTCTAACATGTATTTGTTTGAAGCCATGTCATGAGGACATTTTTCTGTGTTTACACTGCAGGTTTTGACTATTACTTCGGTATTCCTTATAGTAATGACATGGGCTGCACTGACAAGCCAGGTCTTGACCTTCCCAGCTGTCCTCCCTGTCTCCGCAATCAGTATATTACTAGGTTTGTGTTAGTATTCAGGTTATATAGGTCAAAACAAACATCAGATGCCATATAGCCTGAGGTTTTGTATACATCTCAAATATGTTGAAAAATCTTCTCTCAACAGGAAGCATGAAGAATGCTACACTAAAGTGGCATTGCCTCTGATTGAAAATGAGACAATAATTGAACAACCCTTGGACACATGGAGCCTTAAAGACAGATATGCCACAGCGGCAGTCAATCAGATATTCACAGCCAGGTATGTTCACCACTTCTATATATAATTTTATACCTATATTCTGATTTCGATACCGACATAAAACTCCATAATAGCCTGCCTTCTGGCAAATTGTGCTTGTATGTCTAATAACTTACTTTCTGTTGCACATACTGTTTTTCCCCCCAAAATTCTGTACTATTATTATTATTATTATTATTGTTGTTGTTTTTAAACCACTTGAACTTCCTGGTAAAATATATGTAAATTCAAATTGTCTTAAACTGGTTTTAGGTATTAAGTGTGAAGCCAAAAATTCTCGTTTAAAAATGGATTATAAAAACAGTTTTGTGACACACAGGGTACTTTGATCAGTCAATATAAGGTCTCTTGTCTGTAAACAAGTTTACTGGGCAGGCAAAGTTGCAGTGTTGACCTTTGACACGGTCTAAGGATAAATCATCTGTTGGGCTGCAAGTGCAACCAAGTCTCATCAATTTCTCATTTCCGCTGTGTACTTGTACAGAGACCTGTGACAGTTTCAAAGCCAGTATCACTGCAGTCCTCACATAAATCTGTTTGAATCAATAGATAATATATTGACATTAAAATTCAGTAAACTATTTTCATGTTAGGGCTAGTAACCATTAAATAATATATAATAATAGTATTTATTATTTTATATATTATATACGTAATATATATTATATACGTAAACGTTATATACACGGCTAGCTGTGCATTAAACGATTTTAATGCACGACGTGGAGGCCAAGAACCACCCAATGCAAAGCACATTAGTGCATTAAAATAATTTAAGGCACAGCTAGCCGTGCATTATCCCTTGGGCTGCACAATTAATTGAATTTCTAATCGCAATTACAATTATGGATGCTACAATTACGTAATCGCTCAAAGTGGCAATTAATCGTTCAGAGTCCACTTATGTTATTCTGCACGCTTAAGATATGTTTTTTTCTTTCTACACGTTATCTTAAGGGTTTTTCCTTTGTTTTAGTTTTAGTATAACATTATAATACCATTCATATTTTTACTTTTTTATATAATTTAAAGAAACCAATCCGTTATATAATTGACATCTGAGGCTTAATACTATAGAAAAGCACTAAAGATTTTTGAGTTAGAGTGTTTTCAGCTTTTTTATTTTCATATAAAAATATGGCATGCAGTTGCATCAAACAATGGTATAAACATCATTCAATGTAAATTGTGATAATAGTAATTAATAATCGAAATTACAATTTCAAGGGAATAATCGACAATTATGATTTTTGTAATAAATGTGCAGCCCTAATTATCCAGCTTATACCATAATCATTTGCCAGCGTTGACAACTTAAAGCTGTTATTGATGTTTGCAGTTTTTGTTTTTGTAATTATTGTTTGGAGTTAATTATTTGGCTTGTACGATTGGGCTAATCTTCCTGCTTTAAATCAGAGACTCAGAGATGTAATAGTGCGGTAAGATCACATTTATTTGAATGAGTTACAGCATTTATTTTAATTAATTATCAAGAGAGAAAGAGGGATGACAGTTGTGTGTGCGTTACCTGCGTCTGCGCATCTCTCTACAAACAATGAAACTGTGTTTAGTTACTTAAAGAGGTCATCGGATGCACATTTTCCACAAGCTGATATGATTCTTTAGGGTCTTAATGAAAAGTCTGTAACATAGTTTGGTTAAAATCTCTCAATGGTAGTGTAAAAAACACAATTTTTACCGCCAAAAACAGCTTTTTTCAGAGCAAGCCATTTTGTAGCATTTTCCTTTAAATGTTAATGAGCTCTGCTGACCCCTCCCCTCTCTTCCGAGCCGCTCTCTAAAAAATTGTTCACTTCAGCCGCATTCATCGTGAAACTTGCTAATTAGTACATTATTAGGAAAGGCAATTTCCAACGATTCATTAAAAACTTTATTCTCACTTTTTCTGGAGGTGAAGCTGGACCACGAATGATTGGCGTGAAGATAGTCGCATTATGTAGATTGGGGCGCATTGCCTTCAGAAACAAAAGTAATCCACTGCGTCTTCAGCAGCTCAGATTTTGGGAGTAAATGACGACTGCTATGTTCATTATTACATCCAACAACAGAACACCTCAATCGCTTAGGAGACATTCATGTCTTCATCTGTTCCAGCTGTGAAACAATGGGTCTAAGGTAAGATGCCAGTCCAGAGTGTTCTGAAACGCTAATGTCAATCAAACTATCGTGGGAGTGGCCTGTCAATGTCACGTCCCAAAGACAGGCACATGAGATCAGCTCGATTTGAGAAAGGGGTAAAGATTTTAGTAGATAAAAAAAAGCACTGGGTGGATTTTTATCATTATAGGGTAGGGCTGGGAGATATATCGAACAATATGATCATGCGTATCTAGTCAGTAAAGCCGGTTCCCTGATTAGCGCTAAATCGCCATCACCTGCTTTCAAATGGAGCGCCATTTAATAGACAGAGCCGTAGTTCACTTACAAGGTACGCAATATCGCGTTCATTATCGAAGGCGATTCATCTTCGATAAATGAATGCGATATTGCGTACCTTGTCAGTGAACTACGGCTCTGTCTATTAAATGGCAATCTGCATTCTCCGACCTCTCTTTCTCTGTGTGTGTGTGTGTGTGTGTGTGAGTGTGTGTTTGTGTGCATTAATTAAAGCAGTGCATTAATATAGAACGTTGATTAAACTTACTTGGAACTACCTGTGCATTAAACGGTATTAAAGCATACCTGCCAGCCAATCAAATTCGAGTATTCAGACAGACCATGGTATAATATTATATATTGTATAATATTTTGTCTAAATTAAAAATAAAACACTGAAAAATGCAAACTATTGTTCTGAATTCTACAGGTGAATTTATGCATCACAACATTGTGATGCTGTCTAAAATTTGGATATTATTTTGGGATTTGCTAAAGAACATTTAACAGTGTTATTAAATTATTAATGTTTTAAAAGATTAACAGTTTGTGAGCATTAGATGATGACGGGGTAATCTAACTGTAAACAGAGTACATGAGCATGTACAATTAAATTTACAATATCAAATGATACCAATACTCAGCTATTAAAAAGTTTGGTGTCATTACTTTAAAAAAAAAAAAAAAAAAAAAAAAAAATATATAATATATATATATATATATATATATATATATATATATATATATATATTATTTGATTCAACAATGATGCATTAAACTGGCAAAAAATCAAAAGTGACATTTATACGTTAATTACAACAGTTTAACAAAATATTTCTAATTAAAATGAATGCTTTTTAACTTTCTTTTCATCAAAGAGTCGTACCATGGTTTCCACAAAACTATCGTTATGATTTCTGAAGGATCATGTGACACTGAAGACTGGAGTAATGATGCTGGAAATTCATCTTTGCCATCACAGGAATAAATTACATTTTAAAATATGACAAAATAGAAAACTGTAGTAATATTTCAACATTTGAATGGTGGTGTTAGAAAAATCTCTAATATCTTCTGAGGGTACTACTACACTGTGCCTCTCTATAATAAACTTATCCTTCTGTCACTGTACAACTTGTATATTGTATGGTATAAAATGTGTTGTGTTAATGTGTCTGTGTAGCATTTCGAAGAAGCAGCCGTTCCTACTGTATGTGGCTCTTGCTCACATGCATGTCCCACTGTTCCATAACGCCTTCCTAAACGTTACGACACAAGACCCTTACACAGCCAGCCTCAGTGACATGGACTCTTTGGTGGGGACAATCATGCAGGCGGTCAGCACTGAGCAGCTGGAAAACACATTGATATGGTTCACCGGTGAGTTAATTTATACATAATTCACTCTAAGGACTCAGTTGAGTTAGTTTTACTAAAAACATCCCTTAATAGTAATACAATGCATCAATTTCTAAGGTGATAATGGCCCGTGGGAGCAGAAATGCCAGTTTGCTGGGCATGTTGGGCCTTTTGTTGGAAAATGGCAGACGAGCAGAGGTAATGAGTCTTTTTTCTGTTTTTATAAGATGTCATACCTTTAATCTGCCATAAATAGAAGATATTTACTAAATGAACATCCAGGTTTTTCTATGGATGCAGATTTCTTTTCTTCAGTTGTTTTAGATAACAAACCCACTAATTGAATTATCATGTAATAGTCGTTTTTCATTTTTCGGAGCAGGTGGTGGCTCAGCCAAGAGAACCACATGGGAAGGAGGTCATAGAGTTCCCACAGTGGTCGCATGGCCTAAGAAGATCAAACCCAACAGCACCAGCAGCGCCCTGCTGAGGTACTGGAAAATTATGAACACTGGGTAACATGATTGTTTTGTTTTCACTGTATGACGAATGGCTTTAACTCCTTAGTGGTCTGGATATCTTTCCAACTGTTCTCTCCCTGTCTGGTGTAAAACCACCATCAGATCGACGCTATGATGGCATTGATATAACTGACATTCTGCTCAATGACTCTGACACAGGCCATAAGGTACAGTGTGTTTAGATAACACACCACTTTTACAGACCAAAACAAACATTTGTGAAATTTGCTCTGACTGGCTTTCGGTAAATTCTTTTTCCTGTCTTCAGAGTCTCATGCATCCAAACAGCGGTGCTGCAGGACAGTTTGGCGACCTTCAAAGCGTCAGGCTGAAACATCACAAGGCATTTTACATCACAGGTTACTGTTTATTAAAGATTTCAACTTAAAAATAAAAATAAAAAAATCATTGTATTAATTCAAGAATAAAACTGTAAATCAATATATTTTTGAATTGAAAAATAGACTTAATTTACTTTATTGAGGACTTAATTACCAGTTCAAAATAAAATGAAAGAATCAATGTATTAATTTAAGAATATATTTTTTTTTTTAATTGACAAATAAATAGACTTAGTAATTTACGGACTTAATTACCAGTTCAAAATAAAATGAAAGAATCAATGTATTAATTTAAGAATAAAACTGTAAATACAAATACTTAATTTTTTTTATTTATTTTTTTTTTTTTTTTTTTTTTATTGTTTTTTTATTTTGTTTTAATTTGTTTTTTTGTTTCATGCCGTTAAATGTAACTGTAAAATAATAAACTAAAAAGTCAGATTTTATTGGTTTTTAACAGGAATAAAATACAAATACCACATATTAATTACATTTATCAAAAAAGTCACATTTTTAAATAATAATAATAATAATAATAAATTAAAGTATTTTTTAAATGTTAAAGTATTTATTTGAATATTAAAAAATGTAGTTAAATAATAAATTTAATAAATAAAAAAATTAAATTGAGAAATAAATAAACATTTTAAACTACATTCATGTTTAAAAATGTATTAGTGAAATAATACATTTAGAAATATAATTTTCTATAAATTGACAAATAAATAGACATTTAAACAAATTATTTATTGTTTAAAAATGTAATGTAACAGCAAAATAATTAATTAATAAAACTGTTTTTTTTTTTTTTTTTACTTTAAATTGGGTATAAAACATTACTTAAGTTAAACCATAAAATAATAACTCACTTTGAACTTGTAGTCCAAAGTTCACTGACTGCTTCCATGTATGGTGTTTTTTGTTTGGTATAATGGTTCTGCTGTGCTCTCTCAGGTGGATCAGTGACATGTGGTGGAGGAAGTGGACAGCAGCAGTATCACAACCCCCCTCTGATATTTGACCTCTCACTGGACGAGGCAGAGGAGACCCCTCTGAACCCTGAGAGTGAAGAGTACAGATCTGTCCTGAAGGAAGTGGAGAGAGAGAGGGAGGCTCTGCTATGGGACATCGCCACAGATAAGTTATCATCGGCCGTCTACACTGTAAATCCAGCTGCAGTCCCCTGCTGCCAGCCACACAACCCCGCCTGCCGATGTCACCGTTTAAAATGAGGTCAGTCGGCTCAGCCTTGAACTCAGCACTGTTTGTCCATGGGCTAGATCACATCAGCATATAGAAAGCAGTTTTTTCCTACACTGGGAAGAGCGTAGTTCAAATATTCAACGCAATGTCTCAGAAAACCACACTAGACTACAAAGAAGATATGTTGTTGATGTGTAAAGCTAAGACTGTGTAACAGGAAACTATAGATTCCAAGATGTTGCAATCTATTTCTACTCTGCTTTTTCATTTTAAGCTTACAAACTGGGGTCAAACTGATTTTTATATTTCTAAAGAAATCATGAGATTAATAATTTGACCATATGAGTATATAAAGGACAAAATGAATGAAAAAGTGTTACATTAAAAAAAGTATTATAACAACTGACTGTCCCTTTCCCTAGTTTGATACCATGTCTCCATCTTGTGGTAATACTGTTGCCATAACTGTGACTGTATAACTGTTTTGTTAATTACTTTGAAAAAAATGGCTAATCACCATAACAAAAAAATCATTAATCATATTACCAGCATTTCTGACAACAGGTCATGAATCTAAAATCTATATCCAATTTATGTTTTAACACACATGTGAACATAAATATTTTATTAATAACTCGTTTTAAAATGCAGTTTTAGAATTAGTCCAACTTTCGTTTGCTGTGTGAACTGTCCGGTGGCATTTTAAAACTTATTTGGTCTGTTAAAATAATAACTTATTTTACTGATATTGGTTGGTATAGTGAACGCACTCATGGTTTCCAACGTGTTCTCTCGGGTGAATCAGTGGACACTGAGTTTCATTTCAGCCTCTTGCTCTTTATTGGTTTGCTGTTAGTAAGCACATTGGTGAATCCAAACATACATACAGTAAAGAACACCTGCTCTGGCATTCATGTACCTACAGTGTAATCTAGACTGACAGATGTGGTGCATTCAAATGAACTTGAAAATGACACATTATAAGTGGAGCCGAGACATTCTTATACCCTTCACAACTTACTGGTAAAGATGTAACTTTAACTTAAATCCTTAAAAAACAAATAAAAAAAAATTAAGGATGTGCATTCATAATTGTTACTGTGTTGATTTGGATAAAAATAACATCTGTGTGTAATAAAAGATCAACTTATCTAAGAAAATAAAGAAGTACTCCTTTCTGTCAATCTATTCCCTTTTAAGTATGTTTCGGTTCCCATATTAGTATTACAGGCAGCCACTGTAACACATCATCACAGCAGAATATAGAAGAACAGTCAACGAGCAGCTTACATGACCTAGTGCAACATTAAATCAGGATGGGGAAAATTAAATATATTATAATTCCAAACAATCTGCACCAGCATTTTCTATGCATTTGGGTTATTTTCTTTAGCTCATAACGTTTCTGTATGGAAATTAGTGTTCTGACCATAAATGAAGCAACAAAGAAATTAGACACCTGAAATAATAAAAAAAAATTGTATTCTTAAAGGGATACTCCACCCCAAAATGAAATTTTTTCATTAATCACTTACCCCCATGTCATTCCAAACCCGCAAAAGCTGCGTTCGTCTTCGGAACACAATTTAAGATATTTTGGATGAAAATCTGGAGGCTTGAGACTGTCCCATAGAGTCACACTTTTTGTTCCCGTCACTTCATATAACCCAGATTGCGGATCTGATGGCAGATGGAGTATTCTGACGATGACTTTCATATCTTTCCTGGACCTTGACACTGTTATTTACTTGGCAGTCTATGGGACAGTCACAGGCCTCCCGGTTTTCATCCAAAATATCTTAAATTGTGTTCCGAAGACGAACAGAGCTTTTACGTCTTTGGAACGACATGGGGGTAAGTGATTAATGAAAAAAACACACTAACACTAAACATACCAATATAATTTAATTATATTAAAAGGATTGTTCACCCCTAAATTAAAATTCTGTCATCACTTACTCATCTTTGTAATCTTCGTAAATTTATTAAATGACAAAGGAAGATACTTAGAAGAATGTTTTTTCTTTCACCTGTACAATGAGCTTAAGTTGGGTCCAAAACAACACTGGATAGAAAAACACTCCAAGACATTTTTCCAAATATCATCCTGCGGTCCACAGAAGAAAGTCATTCAGGTTTGGAAGAACATGAGGGTGAGTAAAAGTTGACAGAATTTTTGATTTAGGCTAAACTATCCCTTAAATTACCAAAAGTTCCAGTAGAGCACACGTGAGAGCAACATGTTTTTACAGTTGGGAGAAAAAGGACGTGCCAGTTAAAATCTGGTTTTGCTAAAATAGATCAGCAACATGTCACGGGGTAATTCCTGTTGCTAAAATCATACAAACACAGAAATATTTTGATTAAGGATGGTGAATATTAGAATCAAGGTGCCACAGTGACGTACACTGCTTTTTCTCACCCGCTACCGTGGATTCATAACTATTCATTGCATGTGCAATTTGCTCACAATCCTGAATGGCACATTAGTCAGTGCATTATCTGTGTTTGTTCACATTGTTTGTAGGATAAAACTACAGCCCGGTCAAATCATTCAGTGTATCTTCTGTAAACAGTCTGTAACTGAACACGTCAACAGTGGATCAATGCAAAACAGTTACATGCACTCACTCACTCACACAGTAGAAAAACCTCTTGGATGTTGACTGGGAAAGAGCTGAAGGGAGGACTTTTTGACAACTCTGTCCAATCTATGACTGTACTAATTCCCATGAGAATTAGTATCTGTTTGGTGGGTAGTGATGGTCGTATGACTGTCCGTCTCGTGACATTGCATTGAATCCATCTCTATGGCTTGTAAAACAAGCATGTTGACATCAGCAGTATTGGCATCGAGGTTACCGACAGTCTCTGCCACGGGGGGCGTTTGCATGCTCACAGCTTCCTCAGTTCCCTCAAGTATCAAAATGGCACTGCCAGGTTGAAGACATTTTGCATTGAGCTTGTTCACTTCGCCAACATGCACTTCATTCTCATTCATGGCCTCTTCCTGGGCAGCAGCATCGTCATCACTGACTCCATTCTCCCGGACCACATGCTCCTCTGTTGTGTCAGATTCATCTTGATCTTCAATATCTGGTGTGTTCTTCTCACAAGCATCATGGAGTGTAACATCTTCTGCAGTTTCCTTCTCAGCATCAGCACTGAGATCAATAGAAACTTCATTTTTATGGATCCTTTCTCCTGGATCTTCTTCATGAAGGATCTTGTCAGGGGTTTGTCTCACAGTGCTATCCTGCTCAAGTCCAACATCTTGACTTCCCTTCTTCGCTTCATTGATATCATCAATCTTTTTCTCGATGACTTCGTCTACTGAGGTAACATCAACTGCGTCTTCGGCAACAGATGTTTCTTGATCAAGATCTTCTTCATTGTGGGCTTCTCCTTGCTGAAGCTTGTCTTCAATGAGTCCGGCTATCTGTGGAGCTAGATACTCACAATCATAACTTTGTAGATCTTTGGCATCTTCATCAAGCCTTTGTGTTTCTTTTGAGCCAATGTTTCCATCCTCTTCCTCAGTTTCTACAGAAACAACAAGGTTTGGGTGGACTTCAACTACTAGTTTAATGTAACTCTCTTCCTCTTGAGGCAGCTGCTCATGGCCGATTCCATGCTTCAGGTCAAGTGCAGTCTGTTCTGCATCACTCAGTCTCGACTCGGAGTCTAAAACATCTGTAAGTTCATTTAGAGGCCCACTGGAAGTGGCTCTAGGACTTTGTAATGAAGGGAGGTGAGGAGCAGGACTGTAAAGAGAAGTAGGTAATCTTAATATTACATCAGCAAGTGCTTTATGTATTTGCCACTGTTTTTTTTTTTTTTACCTCTCTACAGATTCATATGGAAGAGGGGAGGGCCATAATTTTTGAGCCCTGTCCACGTCCCCTTCCTCCTGCACCCAGCCACGGTTAGAGGAAGCATAAGTCAGAATGGCTTCAGTCACAGAGTAAGGGGTGTGACCCTGCACACAATCCTCAATGTGCTTGACAGGAAGCTGAGTCTGCAGGAAGAGATGGAGCTGGCTATCTGACAGGCATACTGTCATGTGCAGCACTCTGTACATGAAGACAAAATATTGTGTGTTAAAATTAACATTACTGTATTATTTTACATGCTATTTTTAACGATGCAATTTTTAAAATGTTTGTAAGAAGCAAGCACTAGAAGATTTTAAATAAAGTAGGGGTGCACGATAAATATTGGCCGATAATTAATGCGCATCTCGTTCATTATCAGCGTGGATTTGCGCAGCTTATCAATTAACAACGGCTCTGTGTAGTAACAGCTGCTCTATGTGAAATCACGCACCTGATGGAATTTACCGCTGATTAGAGAACCGGCTTTACTGACGAGATGCGCATTAATTATCGGCCAATATTTATTGTGGACCCCTAAAATAAAGAGCTGGAACTGACTCATCCAAGAAGCTCTGAAGACCTTTTCTTCTCCTTTCAATGAAGTCATCATTAATAAATGAGAAGAAAGTCTTTTTCGGCAGATCAGGAACAGGTCTGTGGGAAATACAGTGATGCATTATGGGTTACTATAAAGATAAAAAAAGAGGCATACAATGCAGAAAAGTCCCTACTACACAGCAAATTGTTAATATTGCTTGCAGTAAATTTAAACAGAATTTCTAACTGGCGTATTAAAAAAAAGTAAATACTTTTTTTCTTTTTTTTTTGAGGTGCACCGTCTGAGACATATATGCAGCTATACAGTCATGTGTTTGTGCAAAGGAACTTACACCAGACCAGCGTACTTCTGCAGTTTTTTCTTCAACCACACAAACTCGCTGTATCGCCGCCTCACACAGGATGTTTTGGCAGTGAATGCTTTACTGTTTGTCTGGTGACAGAAACCAAGTAACCAGATGAGATAACACAAGGGCTTATAAAACAAGTGTTGAACAACAGAAGAATAAAAATGCATATAGTGAAAGACTGATATATCGGCCAGTATTTGGCTATTAAGATGGTGTCTGCTTATCTACAGATGTTTCATGCATCTTCAAAATACCAGTTTCAATAGAAGCAGTTTTGTGTTCATTTTATTTGCTGTGCATTAAATTGCATTATGTACAATATATCAGACACAGCCCGTCCTGCCCTTTAAATATCATTATACATATAGATTATGTTCATTGAAATGCAATGAACTAAAAAAAAAAAAAAACATCTAGCAAGGAAACCACCATGAAGCAATAATGATAGAAGATCATGGCTGTGATTTAATTAACACCAAAACTGTACAATTATTTAAATATGGGGGGGGGTCTGTCTACAGAAGTATTAAAAAAAGACTTTGGTAGTTGGAAAGGGTCACATTATTTGATTACAATCTAATAATACTAACAAAAATACTCACATGAAGGAAAATTTTGAAGTCCACGTATGAGTTCCACGATCCTTCGTTTTGAATGCGAGGATCCTGAACCCTCACAGCAATGAACTCTTTTAAAAAAAATTAAAGAAACATTTTCAAGACCAAAATATACAAATATCAAACATTTATGACATATAATACCTTCAAAAGGACAATCCTGCGGCCTGTTGTTATCAACAGCAAAACCTTTAGTGTCAAATCAGCTGTTTTGTAATCTGCTGTGTCTCAATATCTGACTGACTTAAACCCATAAGATCTCACTGCTTAAGTGCAGTATTCAGATCTGTTATTGCACATCACACAGACAAACTGGAAAGAATAAGAAAGAGATCTTACATCTGGCTCTTGACTTTTGATCATCCTACCAGAGGTAACACGACACAATGGGCATCTGTGGAAAAACAGTGAGTCATCAATGACAATGAGTCATCAACCACAACAAAAACATCCCTCATCATGCATGTTTTGCTAAGTTTTTTTTTTTTTTTTTTTTTTTTTACTTACATGATTTTGTCTTTTCTATCTCTGTTTTGCCATAACTTAAGGAAAGCAAATGTTTTCACAAATCCATAAAGGGAGAAATCAACAGATTCCCCAGACCTGGTACTGTCTACTCTCCAAAACATCACTAATTGTTGATTTGAGTATCTAGGGGAAAAATATCTCCTGACTTGCTCTTTTAACCCCTGTGATGAATAACCTGCCCCTCCTCCTCCTCCTCCTCTAAACGGCCATTAATCAGAGTAGGGGGAGGCTGCAGACCTTGAGCAGGCAATTCTACGCCCCTGTTGTTCCTGAGGCGTCCAGTAGGTCCAGCTGTACTATGAGCCATCAGAACAGAAGCGACACGAATAATCATGCCTTGTCATTGTTTTCATAATCACCTCAGTAAAATTCCCAAATGGCAATACACACATTTCTGTTCTTGATAACCAACATTCAAAAAATTGAACTGAAATTAAAACATTTTAATTAAGAATCTGTCTGTTTATTGTCAATAACTAGAGTTGTCGTATGGGGGGGGGGTCAGCAAATTAAAAGACACGAATAATCATGCCTTGTCATTGTTTTCTTTCTTTTGAAAGGCAAGGTAGTGGCCAAAAGAATATCAGATTCAGATTGTTTTTAATGTCAAGTAGTTTATCCTTAAGGTGAGACCATTGCTCTAAAAAGAATGTTTTTTGTGGTTATTATAGATATTATATCACTCCATCACCTGTATATATGAAAACCTACAGTGAATATAATTAGTTAGATCTACATACAGGTAGAATATAACTACAGTAGATCCTGTATCATAACATTCTCCATTTGACCAAAATTTGTGTAATATTAATGTATTATTATATTTTTTTTTTTCAAAAACACTAATTCAGTTGTCTCCTGTGGCTATGTATGTAGACCAAAAGTGAATACTTTTTAATCCGTTAGTGCAGATCATCTGATATCTTAATGTAATGTTTATATTTAAATCCACACAAACAACAACAAACCTCTCAATGAGTCAGTGTCTATGGACGGGACGGTTATTAATGAAGTCTCGAGCGTAGGGGCGTGAACCCGTCTGGGCCCTAGATCTGCCTGCTCCGAAAAAGGTTCTGCCCGCAGCCTCCTCGTATAGATTAATCATGAATATTTGTCAGTTCTGTGATTAATAATGTGATTTACCCGTGATTAGAGTAAACACATACATACTGGACATACTTTTAGCAATCCTGTGTAGAGGGTTTCTTTGGCATTAGTGTAACGTTAGTGGCTTTTAATTCGTTAACTTGTCTGCTATCTGTCACAGCTCTTTTTACTCAAGAAAATAACTAAAAGATACATGTATTGGTATGATACTTACAGTAATAGTGCTCTATTTCCAGGTGAGGTTAGTTTTCAGGTAGCGTTAGCGCAAGTTAATGTGCTCATAGATACGAATGTCAAAAAATAAAAAAGTTAATTTCGTACCTTCATCCCATCCGTCCGTTATGAATTGTGATTTTTCTTAAATGTCACTTAGACTGTATTACACATACAGATAAAACAGATTAGAAGTATAAAAAAAACACGTCAAAACATTACTGCGAGTATGCGAGTAACGTGATCAGTTTCGTTTTTCTTCAGCTGTGAATATATATAAACAAGCTGAGGTGAGATCTATGGGTGAGATACTGCCATCTAGGGCACGGGAAGTTAATCTGCTTATGAGTTATGCTTATGATGCTCATACTAGCAAGTGGGGTCACTAGGTTTTGATACACAGCCAGTATGTATTGCTTATCTTTTCCCACCACGGCAAAATACCACAGGTGAATATAATAAACATTTTAACTAATAGATAACATACTTGTAAAACTATTTTGCAACTGGCCTGAAAGGCTAATAAAGGTTCAAAATCCTTGTTTCATTTTATTATCATATTAGAATTAAAGGTTTTAAAGAGGGAATTTTGTATATGTCTTTATATAACTCCATTCATTTAAATGATTAAATAAATAAAATAATTTTTTAGGTGTGAAATGTTACATAAATCAGGCAATTGATACATTAACTAGTCAGTGCATGAGAAAAAACTCATTTAGAGGAAACAACTTTTAAAAATAGCCTATGTATTGTAATTGAAATTGACAGACACAATAGTGTATTTAGGATGTTTTCTTCCCACAAGTCTGAAAATAGACAAGTTAAGGAAGAAAAATCTCAAAATGGACCAGCGCCTTAATAAACAATGGTTAGTCTTGCATAAAAGACTTACATAAAATGCTTATTTTTACTGGAATTTACAGAAATATATATTAGTTTCAGGTATTATACTACCAATATCTTAATGTAGTGACACTGGTGCTGTTTTCAGTAATGATGAAGGATCTGTTCTACATGGCGTCTCATTGGAGCGTTGAGTGTAAGAACTTTATCCGCTGTAATCTTCTTTAGCTTCTGTTGCATGCAGGTGGGGATGTCATATGGAGCTGCAGAGACAGACAGGGACAATGAGACATCGCTTTGATAGCTGATTTGAGCGTGCATTCTGCCTGGTGAGTTTAAGACAACAAAAACATAGTGGATTCTTTATCAAAATGTTGATATTTGTTCTTTTCCAACACAAGAAATGGAGGACGCAGAGGTCCGACAACAGAAGCTGGACAATCAGGTAAGTATCTCAGAAATGAATGTCTTTGGATTAGACACCTGCATATTTTATCATCAGGGTTTTCTTTCAATATTATTTTACCTTTGACATTATAGTCATGCTTAACATCATGCTTAAAAGCATAGCTCTAGATTCTCTGCTTCATTAGGTTTTGAGGACCTGTATCTATACTAATGGCATTACTGGGTAGTTATATATATTTGATGTTTAACAGCACTTCATATCATGTCAATTCTCACAGCGTTCGCTTTTGATCAAGAAACAACAAAGAAGAAGGACAGATGCCCGGATGATCACAGCGAACTGTGACATTCGTCCCAAGACACATAAACAGAAAGCTGACTCTGACGATACAGCTTTATTAATAAGCCAATCTCAGAGCAACATTTCCCTCAGTGGTTTGTAATCACTTACTTTTTTTGTTGTATTGTTAAATAACACGTGATGTTGTTTATTAGTGATTAGTTTTACAGAAAATAACACCCTGCCTATTTATTGTCAGACACACAGCCTGAGCAGATTTACGAAAACACAGTGGAAGAGATTTGTTTAGGAGAGCTGACTATTTCATCCAGGACAGAAGAGGCTTCTGAAGATGCGGCTCAATCTGTTCCAGTCATCACTAAGAAAATCGATCTAGAGATCAGCCCACAGCACAGCGCTAAATGCACTTTAGACACAGAAGGCCAGGGAGATGGAAAGAAAACTAAGAAGAAGGGTGTTAAAAAAGGGCTAACAAAATGTAAGAGTTTTTTCTATTTTCAATTATAACTTTTGTATCTGCCTTTGCGTGATATGCCTTTACATTTGGTTGAATTGCACATTCTAGTACTTGAAGCCAAACCTGCATTAGAAGCGGAGGAACATGAGGGGAAAGAGAAAAAAACTGTGAAAAAGAAGGATAAGACAAACGAATCCAAGGAGAAAGGGAAGACAGAGGAACAGTCTTGTAAGTGTACCGGAGATGTGTGTCCATTGTTAGGCATGATACAAGTTAAAGGCCGTTTCCTGTCACACAGCCCAGTGCTTCATCCATAAATAGGAAATAACCTGACATTGGCATTGTTAACATTCCAACTCGGGGTATTTTCCAGCAATTCAGACTGATTCGGTTGTGGAAATCAACATTAATGAAGAGAAAAAACCTGAATCAGAGAGCAAGGATGAAAGAAAAGACTGGACAGAGAGCCCTGTCCCTCCAACACCAAAGAAAAAACAACATCCCAAACCAAGTATAAAATCTGATACATGTCTTCATATTTACCTTTTTGTTTCATGATGGTTTCTTTTGATCTGGATTGGTTGTTAATATTAGTTTTCTGTCGTTGTAGTGAGATGTCATCTCAGTGACAGTGAGGAAGAAAAAGAGGATGAAGAGGAGGAGAACAAAAAGAGGGAAGCTAAAAAAACACCAAAGAAGTCTAAAAAAGAAGCGAAAAATGATGACAGTATTGCTTCTTTAAACTCCAACTATAAGGAGCCGGTCTCTGATAGTGATTCTTTAGACATGGGAAAAGTAAGATGTAGTCTAAATTTATTTGTTTAGTGTTATATACACTGTGTGTGTGTATAATTTATACATTTTAATTTTCTATTTTAATTTTAAAGCTAATAAGTTATTTTGTTTTGTCCTTTTTATGAGTTAATGGTGCTGTATGTAAGTGTTTGACTCTACTAAAGCATAAAAATACCATAAAATGTTTGCAAATATTTAAGAAACATGCTAAGTTAACATACATGTTTATCTGAAAAACAATGCTGCAGTCAGTTATTCTCCTTTGAAAATGTGCGTTCTGGGCCGGAATGTCATCTCTGTTTTGGTTTCTGAAACCCGCTCACTGCCAATTTACCCAATTGTATTTCGGCACGCCGGGTTGCCAGTTGGTGGAAAACTCAGCGTATTTAATTTCATTCATCGTCAAGTGTGTTCGTTCCTGTTTGTGTCGTCAATCAGGCAACCTGCATCTGCGTCAAGTCTGAGGAGGAAGGACTGGGTGAAAAAAAACGTCTCCAATGTTTTGAATTTGGACTGCAATACCTAGTTCAAGCACTCGGTGTCAATCCTACATACAGCACCTTTTAACATGTCTTTTTTTTTTTAGTTTGTTCTGGTTTAGTTTTTTTTTTTAGTTATTTTAGTACTTCAACTTAAACTAAATTTTTTTTTTTTTTTTGTATTTCACTTTAATATTTCAAGCAAAGAAAATTACATTTTTTAATGGTTTTAGGTTTAGTTGAAGTTAATACAATAACCCTGATCTTTTTTCTTTCTTGTCCAGTCCTCTCCGATGTCTTTGGAGGATCTGGAACAGTTTGCCATGCGTCCTGCTCCAAGAGATGTGACTATTCAGTGCAGGATCACCAGAGACAGGAGGGGAGTGGAGAAGGGCATCTTTCCCACATATTACCTCCATATGGAAAAGGAGGATGGGAAAAGGGTTAGCAGAAGTGCGAATAAATAAAAACATGAGAAATAATTTTTTCATTCCTTAACATATCATTGTTCTCTTGTCCAATGTTTCGAATGGGCAGGTCTTTCTAATGGCTGGCAGAAAAAGAAAGAAGTGCAAAACCTCGAATTATTTGATATCAATCGATCCTACCGATTTATCCAGAGATACTGAGAGCTACATAGGCAAACTAAGGTCAGTACCATTACAGTGCCTTATTACAAATATTGTTTGCAATTCTGCCCATGCTAAAAATCTGTCTCCTCAGATCAAATGTCTTGGGGACTAAATTCACTGTGTATGATAATGGAGAGAATCCAGAAAGGAAACCATTCATTAAAGAAACAGATACGCTGCGACAAGAGCTAGCAGCAATATGTTATGTAAGATGCTAACTTTGTACTGTTTTTTCTTTAGATGTCAGTATATATATATATATATATATATATATATATATATATATATATATATATAAAGATATAACAGTATATATATATATATATATATAAATCTTACTTTGTTCTTTACTGTCACACAGGAGAAAAATGTTTTGGGTTTCAAAGGACCTAGAAAAATGACAGTAATTATTCCTGGTATGCATGAGAACGATGAGAGAGTTGTTATTCGACCAAAAAATGTGAGTATTATGTAGTTGATCACTTTTTTTTTTATTTATAATAAGATGCAATATTACGTTACTTCCTTTGGATATATATTGCCATTCAAAAGTTTGAGGTCCAAAAACATTTTTTTTTTATGTTTTTGAAAGAAGTCTCTTATGCTCACCAAGGCTGCATTTATTTGATCAGAAATAAAGTGAAAATTGTAATATTGAGAATTTTTTATTATCAGTGTTGTGCTGCTTAATATTTTATGGGAAACTGAAATACAGTTTTTTTTTAAGAAGTTTTGGATGAATATAATGATCAAAAGAACAGCATTTATTTGAAATAGAATTCTTTTGTATTCTTTTAATGTAACATTTGACCAGTTTAATGCGCTTTTTCTGTATAAATGTAGACTCCAAACCTTTGAATGGTGGTGTTTTTTATGTCTTGGAAATTTGTGTTACGCTTCATGTAGATAAAATCTAATTATGTGTTTGGTTCACTGATTAAATCAGCTGTTTTATATATATTTCTATATAATGAAAATGACATCTCTTTTGCATGTCCCAGGAGCTGGAGGCTCTGTTCACCCGATATGAGAACGGAAACAAAGAGAATCTTGTCACCCTTGTAAATAAATCACCCAGCTGGAATGAGCAAACTCAGTCATATGTGCTGAATTTTCATGGCAGAGTAACTCAGGCATCTGTGAAAAACTTTCAAATTGTCCATCCAGATAATGGTGAGTTGTTCTTTTTACTCATTTGTAGTTGCTATATTATATAATATATAAAAATATTACAATTCCTAATTCTAATTCTAAATCTAATATCAATGAATATCTCTCTCCAGTGGACTACATTGCGATGCAGTTTGGGCGGGTAGCAGAAGATGTGTTCTCCATGGATTACAGCTTTCCCATGTGTGCTCTACAGGCATTCGCCATCACTCTGTCTTCCTTCGATGGCAAACTGGCTTGTGAATGAGCCTCATTCATCTGCATTTTTTTTTTTATTCGTTCAAAAAGGAAAACTTGGCGTTAATTTGAGATTTGAATGTTCTTGCAGTAATTTTAATGAACTTTAGAATTTTGCTATTATCCACAATATTATCCACAGATCTGTTTTACTAATTATGAATCTACAATTAGACATGTATGAATTTCTCTTGTATTTATTCTCTCTTTAATTGTTCAATTGGCTGTTCTCCAAGACTGTTTAAAAAATAATTTTGTTAGATACTTTAATTTCCTTTGTTTACATGAAAAAAGAAAGTCTGACATTGTTAAATAAAAACCTGTTGAATTTATATAAGGCTATAGTTACTCCTCATAAAGTTACATTCCCCAACTTACTGTACAGACCTTCATTGCGCTTTTGCAAAGTGAAATAATAAACAGTAGGTCTATATAGCTTTCCAACGGGGGGCAGTAAAAGCCTTGGTCGTTTTTTCATACCTCTGCAAACTAAAACAGAAGAAGAAAGCGACAAATTCGTATACATCTACATCGCCCCATTTTGAACTCCATGCATAATTGAAGTTCATCCGTATTATTTTAATATCGTCATTTAGGCACCTCACAAGCGCCCGTCAACAATCAGCTCTGAAAGTTATTTGTGGAAGTTGGCTGGCGTGAAATGTGACTTTGAATGGAAACTCCCTCTTTTCGGTTTTGAAAATTTGAGTTTACAGACAGATGAGCTACGCCTCTTAAGACAAGAACTTTTCATCTGAGTTGGATATAAGATACATCGAGAATGCGGGACCGGACCAAAGAATTAGGCAATGTGAGTACAAAGTAGGGCAGTGCACTCAGGAAACCGGCTAGCGTGCTAACGAGCTAACCAGCGGATACTGTACGCTACCCACAGCTGCAACCGCGGTTTATTAATACTTTCACATATATTCTCACGGCTCGCAGTCTGCTGCTATGTGACTATTTATGTATCTTTATAGAGATTATTAAAATAAAATCATCAGTCAAATCCCACAAATTGGAAGCTAACACCACCACCGCTATAGTATTGCAGTGTAGGTGGGGTGTAACTCTATTTAGTCTACAAACAAACCAGAGGCCAAGAATGTTTGCACTTGATTCAGTGATTTTTTTTTCACCTAAATATTTCTAAATGCCTGTTGAAATGGAACTCATTTCAGCCATATTTAGCACTGTAAATGAACCGTTGGATATGTGCTCTTAACTTTGTCTGACACTTTTTTCCTCATTTGTAACGCGAGTTAAGCAGTTTATAAATAAATATTTCATACGTTTAACAAATTCTTAATGTATACCTTATTCTTCTCTTCTCACTAGACTGCTGATGCCTCAGATGAAGATGAAGAAACCACCGCTCTCATGATAAAGCCCGGATCTGGGAGCTCGGCTAACGAAGAGAAAGAAAATGAGGCTTTCTTTAAAAAGGTTTACATACATTATTAGGGCACTGTGGGGTTGTTGTGTAAACAGCTCCAGAAATGAGTCACTGCCTCCAAACTCACAAATACTTGTGAGCTTGGGGGCATCAATTGTTCACCGTGAATTACATTTTTGTTACTTAAATTGTGTGGGTTAGGATTGCAATGTTTGCTGAATCAAACTTAATTACCTTCATAATACCCTACTTTTTTTTCTATATAGGTTCAGGAGATTCGAGAGGGACTTGAAACAATTAAAAAGAAGATGTCTGAATTGGAGAACAAACAGAAAACGGTGTTAGGAGTCGCACTTCCAGAGGAAAGTGAGTTGCTCAGCTTAGCTTTGGGTGTTTTTAAATTCCAACACATTCCTATGAAATAAAAAAATGGTTCTTCATAGAGATTATTATTTTTTTTTTTCCGTTTATGATTTATGATCCAACAAAATGTTTAAATCAATAAATATATATATAAAAAAAAAATCTCCTTGCCAATATAGGTATGAAAAAGGAACTGCAGTCCCTCAGAGAAGACATCAAAGTCATGGCCAGCCAGATCCAAAGGAAGTTAAAAAGTGAGAATGATTAATAAACATAGGTGGTTATTATTGAACGTTTTCTGCTGGACCTACTGGATGTGAAAAATTTGAATTTGTCACAGGCATCGAACCTAAGAAAGCTGAAGGTGAAGACAAATATATTCCAATAAACGTTAGAATGCGGAGAACCCAGGTCGGTTGCTTTTTAATACGTATATTATAAATATTTGTAAATATAATACATGAACACTGTTGTTTTGGCTCAGAGTAATCTGCTCCTCCCTTTTTTCCCTCAACATCCTTTAAACATGGTGTCTTGTCCCGTGAATTTCTGGAAGTGATGGGTCACTGTAATACAATTCAAGCCCAATACAGAGACAGAAATGTGGAGAGGATACAAAGACAACTCAAAATCAGTATGTGCCTTTTCTGTCTATTGTTAATACTAGCATTATCACACAGGTCTCTCATAATAGCCTTTTTAAATGTGCGCCATATAATTTCTCCCCCTCATTTTAGAGTTTCCATTTGTATGATCCACAGTGCGAGGCGTCAGTACAAGTCCAAGACTACTGCAGTATTAGCCAGTGCAACATCGCTTTCTTTTGCATTATTTCTACAAGATAAATAAAACTAATGTGAATGTGGTTTCCTTCACAGCTGGTAACAATGTGACAGATGAAGAGCTAGAATCCATGCTTGAGAGTGGACAAACTGATGTTTTCACGCAAAACGTGAGTGTGTTGTTTTGTGTGCATGCATTGATTTGAATGCACAGGTGTAAGTCAATTGATATTCAGTGCTTTTTTCTTCTACAATTACCTGAAGAAGAATTACCTGAAGTGCATGCACACTAAAAAAAAGTCTGTCAAACAGTGCCTGATCACTGGATTAAGTTTTCTTTCGTGTCTGATTGCGCTAATATTGTCAAAAACACACAAGGTTTACATATAAGTTGGTTATGTCTGAACTAAATAGTTGAGAGAAAAGTGGATGCGTGCAGGTCTTAAAGTGACAGCAGACTGATAGTACTAAACATGCTGATGCTTGTCATTAAAGGCATAGTTCACCCAAAAATTAAAATTATGTAATTATTTACTCACTCTCATGTTGTCCCAAACCTGTATTAATTTCTTTCTTGTGCTGAACAAAAATGAAGATATATTGAAGGATGTGGGTAACCAAACAGTTGCTGGTCCCCATTAAATTTAATAGTAGGAAAAATATTATACAAGTCACTGGGGCCAGCAACTGTTTGGTCAACCACATTCTTCAAAATAATTTTCATGTTCAACAGAAGAAAAAAACTCATTCATGTTGAGAGTGAGTAAATAATGACAGAATTTTCATTTTTGGGTAATCTATCCCTTGAATGTTAATAAAACAACAAAACAGAGAGAAATCACTCACTGCTCTATAATAAGAATCAATATATACTTTAAAATGTAAAAATCTTTTTTTTTCTTGTAGATTTTGAATGATGCTAAAGCTACCAGACAGGCTCTGAACGAGATTGAGTCACGGCATGATGAGATCATCAAGCTAGAGAAAAGTATTAAAGAGCTACATGATATGTTTCAGTACCTTGCAATGGAGGTGGAAGCACAGGTGAGATGAACACACTGGTTAGTTCATTCCTCAGATGTCATGTAAATTAAAAACCATTATGTTTTATCATTTAAAAAACATTGTTTAATTTAATGTTATGTTTGTCCATATTTTAATTTAAATCCGTATTCTACATTAAATATATTATTTTTTTTCAGGGTGAAATGGTGGACCGGATTGAGGAGAACATAAAGAGTTCCCATAACTATGTGGAGAAAGCTGTTGCCGAGACAGCTGCTGCTGTAGAAACTTCAAAAAAAGTGCGCAAGGTGAGTAACTAATATTATTATTTATTTGTTGACATAATATCATTACATTATTGACCAGTGTTGAATTATCACATTTCTTCTTCACAGAAAAAAATATGGATTGCCATATGCTTTGCTATTTTACTTATAATAATAATCATTATCCTGGCTATCACCTTTGGTTGAGGTAGGTTCCATCAATTTTATGAATTTGAATGTTAACTTTATGCAAGCTATTTAAAGGTATAGCTCACCCAAAAATTTAACATTTCCTCACACCAAGGCCATCTAAGATGCAGGTGATTTTCTTTTCTTCAGTAGAACAGATTTTTAGCTGAAACCATGGTTCTTGGTGATGCATAACATGCAACTCAGTGAATGCCCATCTTTGAGATTAAAAAAAATCATATCAAGGTGCACCAAATTAACACCTGTGGCTCCTGACCATATACTGAGGTCTTATGAAGCGAAACAATCAGTCTGTACAAGAAACTAAACATTATTTACAACATTACCTGTAACCAATAGCCTCAGGCTACAGGGAAATCACTTCTTTTCCACAAATAGTTTTTTTTTTTTTTCGGACAGTTTCAATTAACTGGTTCAATTCACTAGTTTTTTTACATAATCACACAAGGATGTAACATATATGCAATCGTATTATTAAAGCACCCAATAATAATGTGAAATGTGGATGTTTTACATGTCTAATGCATATGCAGTGACCAAACTTGTTCATCAGCTATATAATTTCATTTCGCCCCTTCATACAAGTGCTTGGTTCATGCACACATCACCGGCTCATTGGTCTTCGGTCCGAGTCAGGACCGTTTTCACATTTTAGTGATTGTTAGAGGACTGGATCGCTGAATGAGTTGGCAAAAAACATCATAGAATCATATACACCTATATATTGGATGATTTCAAGTCAGAGTGACTGTCAGTCACGTCCAAAAGTGAGTTTTGATTGAGTAACTTGTAGATCTGTGCTGCTCAACTGACCGTTCAGTTCAACTGGTTCAAAAGAATGATAGTTTGCAAACCGGACATCACTCAGGACCATTTAACTGAGGCTATGGATTACAGGTAATAATGTTGTTTAAAAAAAAAACCAAAAAACTTTAGTTTCATGCACAGACTGATCATTTCACTTCATAAGACCTCACAATATAGTCAGGAGCCACTGGTATTAATTTTGTGTTCCTTGATATGCCTTTTTTGAATTTGCAATGACAGGCAGCAACTGATTTGCCTTTTATGAATCATCAAGGATCACAGTTTCAGCTAAAAATCCTCTTTACTTTTCTCCTGAAGAAAAAAACGACACCTAACGACCTGAGGGTGAGTAAACGTAAATGAGTAAATTTTTTGGGTGAACTATCCCTTTGTGCCCAAATGTGTTACAGTTCTGTCATTTGTATTCATATTTATTCGATATTTAAATCATGTGTCCATTTTCTTTACAGTGTTTTCCTTTATTAGACTTCTTTTTACCCGTCGAGCACTGGGTTTTGTCTACCTAAACTGTCTTCTTAAAGTCCCTCTAACAACATGGCCATGTATAAACATGATCAGTATTGGTATCCCAACTGTTTTGGTAGCTACATTTGTTTAAATTTTACATTGTTGATTTGTTGTTTTAGCTGCTTTGTCCTACAATTTCCTTAAAATGTGTCTGCTGCACCACTTGGACATTTAAAAAGTTACATGGTAACAACGGTTTGAATTAAGTGATTGCTTTACTGACTGCATTTCCAAGATGGTGGACTTAATTTGCAACACCAACACTAAAGCATGGTCATGTAGGGTAGATGAAGAAAAAATGCTAATGAGATTCCTAATATATACCGCTTCCATTCGGAGACAAGCTCAAGAACTCTGAGTGATGGGCTATTTGTCTTTGCCCTAATATGTTTATAAGATGTATTTTGTGTTATATGTTGTGATTTATCTTTTTGTAATGTCATTTCAAACTTGAAATTCACTAAAATAGCATTCAAGGTCATCTGTATATATATATATGTAACAACTAATTTTATACTCTGCTTTGCATTATAGTAGCTACCTTTCAAAATACTACTTCTTTTGGTCTCATAATGACATGTCGCATATGTATATTTTAACTCATGTGCTCTGTCTTTAAGAACTGATTATGTACAGTTACTTGTTTAGTGCCTCAACCTTGGTGCCTTTTCTTGAGCAGTAACATATGGAGTGCCCAGTGTGTGTCACTATAAATACTGAGATCACCAAGAATGCAGTTTATTTGGTTTCAGTTTGCAGCCTGTAAACGTACAGCCACACATTTAATTCATTCTGATGTAAAATTGTCATTTTTAAATAAAGTACGTATTATATATTTGATTGTTTTGTAATGGTTTTCTTGTCTTATGCTATTTTTTAATCAATTTGATATTTGAATTCCCTTTTTACTGTTCAGATACATCTGATTGGATCATATACAGTTGAAGTCAGAAGTTTACATAGACCTTGCAGAATCTGCAAAATGTTAATTATTTTACCAAAATAAGACGGATCATACTTATCGTTTATTTAGTACTGACCTAAATAAGATATTTAACATAAAATGTTTAAATATAGTCCACAAGAGAAAATAAGTTGAATTTATAAAAATGACACCGTTCAAAAGTTTACATCCCCATTATTTTTAATACTGTCAATGATCCACAAGGTGTTGTTTTATTTTTTTTATTTTTATTTTTTTAGTGATAGTTGTTCATGAGTCCCTTGTTTGTCCTGAACAGTTAAACTGCTTGCTGTTCTTTAAAATAGGGGGAAAAAAAAAAAATCCATCAGGTCTCACAAATTCTTTGGTTATCCAGCATTTTTATGTATTTGAACGCTTTCCAGCAATGACTGTATGATTTTGACATCCATCTTTTCACTCTGAGGACAACTGAGGGACTCATATGCAACTATTACAGAAGGTTCAAACGCTCACTGATGCTCCAGAAGGAAAAACGACGAGACTGTAGTCTCCTCATAACTCTGGATGTCATAATACACGGGAATCCCCAGTAGTTTGGTTTGGGCAGTCGTAGGTGGCACCGACCTGCGCACAGAACTACATCCCCCAGATTGTGTTTACTAGTTTGCTCCCATTTATAGCAACAGCTGTGTATCTCGCCGCCTGTTCAACACGGTCTGGACTGCGACAGAAGGAGCTTCAGGTAACATTTTATTTATGGAAGTTGTTTATTATGAAAATATCACCAAATTAACACGTCAAAGCGTTGGTTTGTCCATTGTTTTATACTGATTTGAAACTATAAAAAGTTTTCATTTTAAGATTACAAGCCGTGTCGTGTTTGCTTAAACATTTTTGTGTGTGTGTGTGTGTGTTTAAACAATATTTTGATTTGACTACAAACTATGTAACAAAATCAAACAACTTAAGCATGTTGTCAGTCGAGTCGCTTTTGTTTGTCCTCGTTAATAGTTACGCCCTTTCGTAAATGAAAGTGAAAGAATAACTCAACAACGGCAAAAACACGCATAAAGAAGCCTTTGACTAAAATAATATTTTGGGGCATTTAAAGGTGACTGTGTCCCACATAAACACAGGGATGAATGACGGAACGGAGGAAGAGACGGTCCCCGTTATGATGGAGACCTCGTCGTACTCGCAGGTAGTTTTCAACGATGTCCCTCCATCATATCCGCCAAACACCGCAGTTACCTGCCGGTACACTCTCACCGGTGCTCTGGAGCCCAGCACGAGGGACTGGATCGGTATCTACAAGGTGTGTAAGAAGTAACAGCACGCACTATATTTTCTGTATTGCATTTCTTAAAAAAAAAGAGAAAAAAAAGATTAAATCTGTGAAATGGCCCAGGTTGGTTGGATTTCAACACAGAAGTATTATACCTACGTATGGGTGACTCCTTCCCTGGACCATGTCGGACCTGAACCTCTTGTGCTACAAGTGGTTTTCTCAGGTAGGAATCACAATCACTGCACATTTTAGATTTCTGTTTTACCTATCAAATCTTTCCAGTATTTTGCCCCATAACCTGAGTTGTGTTTTAGTGCCAGAACCTGAGAAGCGAGACAGAGGCTTACAACAGTGTCTAAAATGTTATTGTGATGTAAACATGGTTGTGACAGGCAAATATTCAATACTGCTGGAAACTGAAGGTAAAAAGGGGCTTGATGTGTCCCCCTCAGGTTATCATGCTATCATGTCTGTGGTAACTTTAGTTGTGGCCCCGGTGTAATTAATGTGCACCAATGTGGATGTGACGTTGTGCTGCTATTTTAAAAGGCTGAATCACTAACTTGAGTGGTCCACATCTAGGCTAGGCTACTCATCACGTTACTCAGGGCAAGGATCCTAAATCAAGGGACCTTGTGATGTGTCAAGTGTCTGAAGAATTTGATTTCCTTCCCTGTGCCACTTCCTTGGCAATTAATTATGTGTGGGATGCACATGGTGAGGATTACTTGAAAATGGCAGAGTAGTTTATATATATCTCTTGGTCTCTCTTGGTCTTGAGTGAGTGTAGACTTTAAACTTTGGCATATACTAAACCAGATAAACAATAAATAATATTAAAATTCTGTGCTATTTAATCTAAATAAATAATACATACAACTACACTAAAATTACATTAAAATTAATTATTTATGGATTTGAAATGTATACAAAATTACCATCCATTTAGATTTCGTTTTAGCATAAACTAATAAACTTAATGTGATATATATGCATATTTGTCAGTTATACATAAATAAAACAGGTAAGAAAAGATTAAGATTTCTGTTGTACTACCAAAAAACTAAATTTGTATTAAATATTATATATTTATCACCAAGAAATCCAATTTGTTGTCTCCTATATTTTAAATAATTGAATATCACTTTTTCCACAGCTAGCCATAGTTTAACAAATTGATGTTTTTGAGTACAAAAAAAAATCTTTCTTACTGATTTCATTTATGATTCGCAAATCATATGCATCACATAAAGTTTATTATGCTGTTAAGTGTGTATTCTTGTTTGTTGGATTTTTTTTATGCATTTCTTATTGTTAAATCTTACATTTAAGCCTAAATATTTAAATATTAAATGCTATACAAGTGAATTTAGGCATCAAAAATATAAATTACAATAAAATATCCAAAATTAACAATCAAATATCCAATATCAAACAATACAGATAGATTAAAAAAAAAATCTTAACTACTGGATCATAACCAATATAGTGTAACCCTATACCAGTCTCAGCCATGGGGCTTAGGCCCACTAGTAATTTTAATTATTATTAATATATTATAATAACGATTAACTTAATTAAACTGCTTTTGTGGTTAATTACTAATTTGAACACTCCCAGTTTCTGTTAATAATTTATTATATAGGGGGCCTTTGAGTATTGTGTTGAGAACCACTTCCCTATATATTAAACTCTAGTGATACTGATTTTTTCCTCAGAGAGCTACCTGCCCAAGGATGATGGGGAGTTTTACCAGTTCTGCTATGTGGACAGCTTTGGTCATGTCAAAGGAGCCAGCACCCCATTCTGCTTTCAAAACCCAGCAGAAGCAAGCCTTGGCTGCAGCTTGGAGAAGGACCTGTTAGTCATAACAACACAGGTAGTATTTTTTATTTTGTAGTATTTTTACTTTCTGCTAGCCACTTAAATTTAATATTAATACTAACTGGCCAAAAAAGTAATTCATCGAATGTCCTTGTGAGTAGGAGCAGACAGAAAAGATGGAGAAGGAGAAAGAAGACTTTATGAAAGAGATTGTGTCTTTAAAAGAAACAAATGTGATCCTGAAAAAAGAGTTGGATGAAAGACTGCATGAGATCTGCCGTCTCAGGGTTAGTCAGATTCGCTTTCTTTTACTGTACACATATGTAAAAATGTAAGCACTTATTATTTACAATATTAATTGTAGACTTCAATGAAGGCCAACTGATCGTCTGATCCATTATCTAATGCCTTTTGTTTTTTGATCCCTGTCTTTGTGCGCTGTACCCATTATGTAGTGGGAATGTTGTACTACTTGTTCTACTTAGTCTTATTTCTAGCTTATGTATGTATGTGTATGTATGTGTGTATGTGTGTGTGTGTATGTTCTGTATGTGTGTGTGTGTGTGTGTATGTATATATATATATATATATATATATATATATATATAAAATTTATTACTTATATGTTATTTATATTTTATTATATTTTTGTTTTTATTTTTTTTATGTTGTTTATTATTGTATTTTTGTTTTTTTGTTTTATTTATAATAGGTATTCAGTTAGCTTTTTTATATTTTCGGTTGTTATTTTTAGTTTTAGTCTTTTATAGTAATTTTATTAATTTTTGTCTTTTGTCATTTCTGTTAGTTTTTTTATATTTCTGTAGCTTTAATTTTTTTTAATTTTATTTATTTATTTCTCAGTTTTGGTTTTAGAACTTCTACTTAAACTTAATAATTTTAGTTATTTGTCAAGGCAACATTTTTAATTTTCATTTAAGTTTTTTATTTAATATTTATATTTTATTTTATTTAATTACACTTTTAACATTTAAACAATAATAACACATTTACTGCATTGTTCTTGTACTGTCCATCATTGCAAAACACTATTGGTGAATAAAGAGTTTGTAAATGTGCCTTTATACTAAACTGCAGAGCTCCATAGAGGATTTAAAGTCAAAGGATAAACCAGAATCGCCACTGCCAGATGTACCCAGTTTTACCTCCACTGAAGAGGTAAAGAAAGAACTAAGCTTTTGCAAACAACCAGTGGAAACACTGACACAGCTGAATATTTTAGCTACAGTATCTCTATAATTTAATCTGTATGATTTTATTTAAGCAAAATTATGCACAGTCACTGACATCTCTGCAAGAAAAGTACGATAGAGCTGTTCAAAAGATCCACTTGCTTAAGAGAGATCGGACAGAGTTACAGGAACAGCTTGAACTCAAGAATGGGGAAGTCCTCAGGTGAGTGTCCTCAATATGGAAATCTTGTTGTTTTATGTACAAAAAGTTTATGGAAATTTTCATCTATTTTTTCTACAGGCTAAACACCTTGTTGAAAGAAACAGAGCAAAATTACAACAAAGGACTGGACCAAGTTAAGCTGCTACAGGTTTGCAAATGTGTTCTTAATATGTGTTATTACTGTTTAATGATAAAATAATGAAAAATAGTGCCTCTAAACAAAGACGCTTCATAATTCATGACATTACAAATACCAAGACAAAAATAGAGTAAGAATCGAAAAGAAAACACAACCAAATGAATGCAAAAAAGGTTGTGGTCTAGGAAGCTTCACATTTATTCTGTTTTAGGTGGATGTGCAAAGCAGCAGGAAAGACTATGAGAAATTGCAGACTGAAATCCAGGAGCTCAGGATGTGAAAGAATATTGTGGATGGTAGGGGTGATGAAAAAGAATTATTAAAATCCTTCTCAGAGCATGAAACCCAACTGAAAGAAGAAAACTGTAAAGTGAGGCTTGTCACTGAGGCTAATCCATTTGGAAGTTTGAAGACTTCAAATCATTAATCAAAAATCACTGTATTGTCATGACGTAACCTCTTTGTGACTCAGGTACAGATTCAAGCCCTGCTCAGTCAGCTGACAGAGGCCAGAGGGCTGCTTCGCAGTGAGGTGCAGAGTTGCAAAGAAGCCTGCAAACGTGCAGAAACCGCTGAGCGGGAATTGAAGGAAGTGACAAGGAAGCTGGAGGAGATAACCTTGAAACAGACCGAGGACGAAGAAAACAATCAAATCCAGGTATTTTTCAATATAGTGTCATGTTTTTTAATCTTTTACATTCTATTTTCAGCTTTAGTCTGATTTTTTAAGTACGTTTAGGAATAATAATCAAGATTTCAATTCTGATTCCACACGATTTTGTCATTACAGGCACAGCTTCAGCAGGCACAGCTTCAGCAGGCACAAGACAAAATTTATGAAATGGCGGAGACATCAAGATTAGACAGAGAGAAGCTTGTGGAAAGGAATGAGGTGATCTGTTTTGTTATGACACATTAAACATCACTGTTAGCTAAACTACAAGTTCAAAAGTTTGGGATTGGTGAGATTTCAAGTCTATCATACTCACCAAGGCTGCATTTACCTATTTAAAAACACAGTTAAAACAATAGAGTGAAATATTATTACAATTTAATTTTTTTATTTTTATTTTACTATATTTTAAAATGTATAATAAAAATTAAAACAAGGTAATTGCGACTTTTTATCTTGCAATTCTGATAAAAAGTCATAATTACCTTGTTTTATTTTATATATATATATATATATATATATATATATATATTTTTTTTTATTAGTTTATATATTCTGACTTAACTCGAAATTGCGAGTTTATATCTCGCAATTCTGACTTCTTTTCTCAAAAGAGTTCATATCTTGCAATTCTGATTTTTTTCTCGGAATTGCAAGTTTATTTTTCGCAATTCTAACTTTTTTTCTCTGAATTGCGAGTTTATATCTTGCAATTCTGAATTTATTTTTTCTCACAGTTGTGAGTTCATATCTCGCAATTCTGACTTTTTTTCTCAGAATTAACTCGCATTTGTGAGAAAAAAAAACAGTCAGAATCGCGAGATATAAACTTGCAATTCTAACTATTTTTCTCAGAATTGCGAGTTTATATCTCCCAATTCTGAATTTCTTTTTTCTCTCAATTGCGAGTTCATATCTCACAATTCTGACTTTTTTTTCTCAGTATTAACTCACATTTGTGAGAAAAAAAGAAAGTCAGAATTGCGAGATATAAATTAGCAATTACCTTGTTTTATTTTATATTTAGTGGCGGAAACGGACTTCCATGAAAATGTCATTTATTCCTGTGATGGAAATGCTTAATTTTCAGCAGCAATTACACCAGTCTTCGGTGTCACATGATCCTTCAGAAATCATTCTAATATGCTGATTTGATGCTCAAGAAACCTTATTATCTATGTTGAAAATTTGTGCTTCTTAATATTTTTTTGAAAAATGAATACCAAAGATGTTGTGGGGCACTGAATGACATGCCAGTAAATAATTATTTCATGGAGACTTTTTTCTTTTTATCTTTAGGAACTGCAAGCTGAAGTAAATAAGCTTAAAAGGGCGTTGTTTGACTACCAGGTCGCATCTGTTGCCGCAATGTCTGATCAAATATCCAACCCTCAAAGCCCATCAGCCTCTCTGGAGCAAACATACTCACCTGACTCTCATCTCTATGACAACATTGATGACTTGACAGGTTGGTACAATAACAGTCAACGAAAAAGGAAACTGTAACATTTACGCAAGCATTTCTCTAACTTGTCTTAAAATTAGAGTATTAAACTCATAACGTATTTCATTTCTACATTACAGCAAATCCTTCAGATCCAGAAAAACAGGTAATTACTTTTTTAATGAATACAATATTTCAAGAATGAGGTCAAAATGATTCAACTGTATGCATTTCCTTTCGTGTAGATTAGGGTGTGCCAGCATTGTCATGAAGTCTTTCCTGGCATCAACGAGGTTGAACTGGAAGAACATGAGCAGTCTCACAAAGTGTGTCCACTCTGCACTCTGATCTGTGATGATATGGAACAGCAGGAGTTTGAAGATCACGTCTATAGTCATGAGGATTAGTCCATTCTTTTTTCTTTATCTGATATACTGTCTTTGGGAAAGTATGGTGGCACTTTTTAAAGTACTGAATAGACCAGGATTTTCTAGATATGCAGCACTTCTCTTTCATTATTAGCTGTTATCTATCTAAAATAGGGACTTTTTTATTATTATTAGGTAAAGATTGTAATATCACTAAAGAAACTGGAAGCAAATGTCCAATTAAGTAATAAAGAAATATAATAGTAGATATAATACAGATGCAAGATAAACTGCACTTATATAACAACAACTGGCATGGTCTTATTTACCCAAACTTTTTCCAGTTGTTAATCAAGCATTGGAATAATAAACATATCATGAGAAATGTGACTAAATAGATGCTTTTATTCTCCATTTTCACTGCAACATTCTTTGACTTTCGCCTCTATCCACCATGACAATGTATTTACAAAATAATGTCTTATTCTCAAGGTGTCATTTGGTTGGCCTCCTCAGGCGTAACGTCTCGAGATAACAGCTCCGAGAACAGAGCAGGAAGCCAGTACTGTGGCTCCCCCGCAGCTTGGGAGTCCAGCCATGCTAAGCCTTCTTTCAGCAGGTGATCCTGAAAAACAGTGCAAAAGGTATTATTACTATATGATATAGAAAGCATTCAGAGTGGTGTTTCGTTTTTCCTGCACACTTACAAGAACGTGACTGGCCCGCTCTCTTTCCCACTTGAGGCTGTCTCTGATCTCGCTCACTGTCACATAGCCCTTTTTCTGTGAAACATGGCCAATAATCAGATCTGACGTCATGGAAGTGTAAAGGTCTCAGGCTTTGTTTGGTATTGATTACCTCTGCTAGCTGAAGGACAACAGTGTGATCCATGTTGAGCTCTGCTGGGACTGACTGGACTAGATAAGAGCCTCCAACGGGAATCATCCCGAAGCCATTTCCCATAGCCTTGAGCTTCTTGATGGCCCGCACCAAGTCATCCCTGAGTGACAACGGTAATGGTTGGTAAGAGAATTCATGTGTTCAGAACAGCTAGAGAACACTATATACACTCACTGGCTCACATCTTGTGCAAACTTCCCTCTTCCTTTCAAGACACGGTGGTGAAGTTCATCCAGTGTGATGAGACCTGCAAAAATAAAGTAATTCTTTGGTTAATATTTACATTTATATATTATTTTCATAGAGAAAGTTTTAGAACGGCATATTAGACATTTGTGACCCTGGCCCACAAAACCAGTCATGTGTCATTTTTTTTTTAGAAATTGAGATTTATACATCATCTGAAATCTGAATAAATAAGCTTTCCATTAATGGTTTGTTAGGACAATATTTGGCTGAGATGCAACTTTTTGAAAATCTGGAATCTTAGGGTGGAAAAAAATCTAAATATTGAGGAAAATCGCCTTTAGAGTTGTCCAAATTAAGTTCTTAGCAATGCATATTACTAATCAAAAATTAAGTTTTGATATATTTATGGTAGGAAATTTACAAAATATCTTCATGCAACATGATCTTTACTTAATATCCTAATGATTTTTGGCAAAAAAGAGAAATTGATCATTCTGACCCATATAATGTATTGTTGGCTATTGCTACAAATATACCCATGCTACTTATGACTCGTTTTGTGGTTTAGGGTCACATTTAGACAGTCATTATTGTCAAACACTGACAAGCTTATCAGGTCTTTTATGGTGTTTTTATATACAAAGAAGGAGACCATTGTCATCATAATTTAGAACTGACTAATGAGAACCAAGTATACCAGAGAGCCTTGTATTAAGTATTTCATATATATTTAAGAAGAGAATATGCATTTTGTTTTGCGACACACATAATATCTTAAAAACACAGGCTTGTCCTATTGATTTGTAAAACTGAATTATCACTTTTAACACTTTTAAACTGGCAAAACTTACCGCCATTTCTGTGTTTTAGAGCTAAACAGACTTCAATGATCTGTACTCCAAGCTCATAGTAGAAATCTCCAACTCCAAGCATCTCTGACCAAAATCCTTTTCCAGCTGCACACATACAGCAAAAAAAGTTCATAAGGACATATAACTTTTTCTTTGAAATTATTATTAATTATAATATAATTATTTATCATTTTAAGTTATAAATGAATTCAATTTTACTTAATTATAATGCATCCACACAGTTTTCATTAAAAATTGAAAATAATGAAATTATAATTATAAATAGTTTTAATAATTTATACTAGTTGATTAGTAATTATAATGTATCCACATTTTTAATCCCTTATATTAAATCATAAAAATTCTGTATAATTATAATTACTTACAAATGCAATAATTAATTATTTATTATTATAATTGACAATAATAGTGTTATAATTAATTATAAATATAATATTTATATAATAATTCCTAATAATTATAATACATTCACAGTTTTCATATAGGGTCAAAGTATCAACGCACAAAAAAAGTTCTCTCCATACATTAGAATGTGTCCTGCTTAATTGTGTGTGTGTGTGTATTTCCCCCCCAATTATATATTTAATTTATTTATTTTTGAGCAAAAATGGGACGTCTCGTCTTTGACCCATGAACATATAAAAAAAAGACATATCAATTTCAGCTTTAAGGGAAACATTTATGATGGGAAACCCGTACATGCCAGTGGATCGACGCCTATGGTGGCACACATCTCTTGGAACTGCACCCTGAACTGAGAGTTCTTACGGATTTCTTGTTTGTGTTTGCTGGCAAACTCTTCCAAATGGGTCTTAAAGGTTTCCAGTTGTTTTGACATCTACAAGGGCAACACATACGCTCTGATTATAATAATTAATTAATGGGGTCAGTGCTGTTTTAAGTTAACTTATATCTGTGTGGTTTGCTCAGTAGGCTATACGCACCTGTGCAATTTGATCCTCAGCAAGGACAGTTCCTCTCTCTTTATACTTTGCCTGTGACAGTAAACAAATTAGCTGAATCATTATGCCAAAATATTTGCCTAGTTCCCAAATCTCGCAGAAGAGATGTCATCATACCTCTGCAAGTTTCTTTTTGGCGATCGCTCCAGCTCCGACTCCTCTTCTGTGCATGATGCCTAAATAAAAACGCCTAAAATACTATAATACTACAAAATGAAACTCTATAATTTCCCTGATCTGATAATAACTGTAGTAATTTACTTCCTAATCAGCTGAACAGCTCTCGAGCTACATAGTTAACGTATACATCGAGACAGAATACGACAAAACAGACTAACTAAATTAAATATATTACAATAAAACAAACCAATAGGGTTGTACTCTTTCAGTTAACGTTGTGCTCTTCTCATCTAACGTTACTACGTTGCAAGCAGTCCAGGAAGAAAACACAGTAATGTTTTGGTGAATGTGTCCGATATAACGCCACCCGTCGGTCTGGAGAACAAAGTCTAGGTATGCAGGGTATATCGTGCATATGGGCCCTGGATGACTGAGGGCCCACAGAGGGGGACTTTTAAATTAAAACGAGGGAATGTATTCTTCTTACTTTTATATATATCCGCGGGCTTTTTTAATTGAAACGAGGGAACGTATTGTTCTTAATCTTAAACAACAAGGACATTGTGGATGAATTTGCTGAAAGAAAGGCAATTAAATAAAATTCATTACAACAAAAATGTGAGTAGTGAGTAGTTTTTATTTAATTTATTTCTGTCTTTCTACATTTTGGCCCGCTGTGCCAAGAGTGTGTTTGCGTTAGTATGGCAGCATCACAATATTTTCAGAATAAAGTCAAAATTACGAGATTAAAATTGTGTTATTTTGCATTAATAAAGTTAATCAGTGTGGAAATTCCATGTACTCCAAAAATGAATGAATAAATAAAAATAAATAAATAAATAAAACAATGTTGGCAAAGTTATATTGTTGCCATTTCTTAGGAAAATATTATGTTACAACTGTTATGACTAGCCTATTTACACACTGTTTTATTTACAGTTTTCAAAACACAGATTGATCATTACATGAGACATTTGTTTTTATTTAAATTGTTCTGATTTTTCAACATGTCTTCTGATATTCATTTATTTCATGCTGTAAAAAGTAGAAAAGAGGAAAAGATGACTGATTCACAATACAGTGATTTCATTAAAGAGTGGAAAAACACATTTATTGTTTGTATTTTGAGATTAAATTAACCGAAATTTAAAGGATATGATTTGTGTTATAAAAAAAAAAAAAAAAAAAAAAACCCTTATTGTGATTATTGGGTGCTGGTGCACTACAAATAGCCTAATGAATAGACTTGAAAACATTAAATAGCCTATTATTTCCAAGCATTCATACATTCAAACTAGTCAGTAAAACAGCTGAATAGTCATGTATGTGATTTACCTCAGAAAAGATGACAAAGAAGCGCTGGAGCCCACATTAACATAATGTTTGGAGGGGCTGTACAAATGTATTTGCATATGTGCCCGGGGTTGAGTATACGCCACTGATTTCCTTTACAGTGAACATAGGCTGGCCTGCAGTCCAGTCCTCATAAGATTTATTTGTTTTTTTGTATTCTGTCTACTATATTTTCAAGTTTATGTATGCACCAAAGTCTTTGGATGCTGCATCACATCTTGCTGGATTTGAATCAGTTTGAAGTGTTTAAATCAAGAAATCATTTAGTTTCAGCTCTGAGTTTATTGTATTTCACTGAAAATCATTTAATGTATTTTGAACTCTTTGGGGAGGCAACTATACCAAATTCACGTGATTTTATATACCACAGGGGGTCTGCATGTGAAGCTGGGTGCAAACTCGTGCCGGTCACCAGGTAAAGTAACACGGAGTTACAGAGAAATGTGACAGTAATCCCGTGAGGAGAACAGGTACATCATCCGCTGAACAAGAAGGATGACTTCCTCCAGTAAAAATTCTGTAAATCTGAGGCCAATCAAGTTTATTACCGAATTTTTCATGTGTTAGAATGTGCTGCTGCTGTCTTACACTGAAAAAACAACAACAACATTTCGGTCACTGAAGCTGTCTGTCTGTCTGGGTTCAAAGTGAAATGTATTTTTAATATGTAGCCTTTTCAACTGTAGCTTCACATGTTCACAACTAGATGTCCTACCATTCTAATAATGATTTCTGGATATTGATGCGATGTGCTGAAATGAGTTCAAATGGAAATCAATGTTTACTTCATTCTATTCTACCACATCAGTGAAAGAATGTGTACGCAAGACCCAGAGAGTGTGCCCAAATTTACAGCGTTTATGTTTTATTTTTTCAAATCCATGTGCATGGCAAGGTTTACACATCAAGCCCCTGACGTTCTGGATGGTTCAAAATGCTGAGAACAGGATCAGTAGTATGTTCAACCCACAAATGACTCTGTTTTTGGTGACTAATAGTGATAATAAAGTACAAACCACAATTTATGATTCTGAAAAACAATTTAATTATAATTAAGAGATTTTCATTTAGAGATAGATTAGATAGACATTCAGTACATTGATTAACTTAACATTTCCAGTACACTCTTCAAATCGAACTTGGATTCGGTCTGTTCTCCAAGGCGCTTTAGAGGCATGTTCTGTTTAGCTTTATTGATTCCTGTTAGCCAAGGAAAAAAAAAATATGGTAAATGCAGTTTACATGGTAAATCACACTTGCAGAAGGCAACTTACTTGAATGCATCGCCTTTTCTCTGAATCCACATCACAAACTCTTTTTTCAGCAGGTCATTGAAGATCCGGGTGTCTGGATCTTCTATAGTTGGTCTGTAGAAACAAGCATCATATCCTGCCTGTTACTTTATAAAACCTGAATATTGTAACATACATGCTGCCCATTTCCCCAAACTTACTCGCTTTTCTTCTCCCTCTGATTGAGCAGAAAGTTTACAAAGTTTTTCTGAACCATCGAGTCCACAATTTTGCTGATGTCACTTGCAATGGTTGATTCAGCGTAACGGCGGCTAAACTTCTGGATCTCATTTCGCGAACTATTAGTGAAATTTGAAAAAACAAATAGAGCATAAAATCAAAACAAAAGCTTCTCTTTAATTGTCATGTGACTTCTGTTGTCTGTACATACACATTTTGGTAACACTTATAAAGCTTCTCTTTAATTGTCATGTGACTTCTGTTGTCTGTACATACACATTTTGGTAACACTTATAATGTTAGTTAATGCATTAAAGCTTTAGCTAATAAAAATGTAATCGGATTTGCAAACTGTTTATTTCATTCATAAAATGTGGAACTCATACCCTCACGCTTCTTGCAATTATAGTAGCAGTCAGTCCATCCAAGATGTAGAAGAGTTTGTTTCTTCATCAGAACAGATTTCGAGAAATGTTTAACATTACATCACTTGCTCACCAATGGAGGAAGTGTCCCGGACCATTTTGGCCAGAAGGGGTGGTTTAAAATAAAATGTATTAATGATAAATTTGTTTATTACAAACACACAGCTTTTGGATTACTTACATTACTTGTGGATTTTTGTATTGCATTTATCAGTTTTTTGGACTCTCATTCTGACGGCACCCATTCACTGCAGAGGATCCATTGGTGAGCAAGTGTTGTAATGCCAAATATGTTCCCATGAGCTAACAAGTTTATCTACTTGGATGGCTCAGGGGGTGAGTAAATGTTTAGCCAATTATCATTTTTGGCTGAACTATTTCTGTTAACAAATAGAAGCTTATTGTAAAATGTTACCACATTTTTATATGCATACAGTTTATACATTTTTAATTTGAAAAAGATCTGATAATGCTTAATTATTTTCTTACCTGCTATCAAGAGGCTGGGAACCCACGCATGACCATGCATTGCCCAGGCAAATCAAAACCAGCGCAAATACTGCAACCTTCATTTCTCCTTTAATACTTCTTACAAGATGGGTGAGAAAGATATATATAATTCTTGCAGCTCTTATAACAAAACAGCTGAATGCAAATAGATTTAGATCTACCTTTTCTGGTTCTGGTCCTGTTATGATGGTTCTGCTTCTGGCCCCTGTATTGGCTAAAACTGACGCACAAGTCTACAGCAAACTGCACTGGTCTTTTATACAGTGCGAGTGACATTAACACCAGAACAACAACTTATTTCCACATCATTTAAACAATTAATAATGAGGGCAATGCATAGACATAAAAGCTGATAAGGCTATTTTTTTCATACAATCTTAGGTGTCAAATCTATTTGCACCCTTTGTGGTTTGTACTAGACAAATAACATGTTCGTGGAGCTGAAAATAGATAAATGACCCCATTAAACCATTAGTTTTTAAAGGCAAACATATTTTCATTATGCAAATCAGACAAGTATTGGCTGATGTGAGGAAATGTTCCAAGCTAATGACTCGAGGTGTACATTTTCAGGCATTTTAAGAAAAGTCAACAGATTATATTTTCCAAAGGTTCCTATGTCCTTGTGGCAATAATAACAGTGGTGATGGATATGCAGTTATTAAAGGAAAGGCTAGTGAAAATGTATTTTTAGACTTTTGGAAAAAATAAAAAAACAAAATATTCATATTTCTACTTCATTAATATTTTAAACATGATTGCCTCAAAACAAATAAGGTAAAGACAAGATTTTAACTGAACATTTATATATGTTCTGTAAATATTCCTTTTCATATTCATTCATATAGCCTACATACGCTGTATTAAAAAAACAAGCATGCTTTTGACATTTTTTTTGGACTGCTTGTTTCCCAAGCTTTTATTTTGAAATCAGAACTTCCGCTGTGAGTAGCTCCAAAAAATCAGTGTATAATTCTGCATTGACATATATATAGAGTCAAGTGTAGTGTTTTCAAAAACAGATAAATTCGTCGCAGTTGCATGTTGTTAAAATATGCATTTATTAAAATAAACGTGTATGTTGTTAATTTATGGATTTATTTATTTTTGGGTAATAATAAAATTAAAGTTAATCGTTTGTTTTAGATTAAGAAAGTTATTTCATTCATAGGTAAGATGGATGGAACCTCATATTTGTTTTGGCCGGCGATTCTGTTTACGCTTCTTGCAATTATAGTAGCAGCAGTTTTTATGGGAAGAAATAAAGCTCCTGCGCCGTCAAAGTGCTCCCATCAAACTAGCGCTGTTATGGAGGAGAGAGCTGGTCCAGACCCTGGAGTTTCCACACACTGTCATGAAAAACAAAACAATGAAAGCAACCAACATGTCATTCCTCCAAAATCTAATGCAAAGAGCCTCAAAGCCAAAGGTGAAACTAAACTTGTAAAGGTAAGGATTTATTCTGCTTTATGGATGCTTCCCTGTTGAAAAAAAAAACAAAAAAACAGCACATGCTGGTTAGGTATGTTTTGACGCTGGGATGCTGGTTCATACTGGTCCTTTGCTGGTTTATGCTGGTCCTTTTGTTGGTTTATTCTTGTCCTTTGCTAGCATAAACCAGCACATGACCAGCATAAACCATCAAAGGACCAGCATAAACCAGCAAAAGGACCAGCATGAACCAGCACATGACCAGCAAAGGACCAGCACATGACCAGCATAAACCAGCAAAGGACCAGCATAAACCAGCAAAAGGACCAGCATAAACCAGCACATGACCAGCATAAACCATCAAAGGACCAGCAAAAACCAGCAAAGGACCAGCATAAACCAGCAAAAGGACCAGCATAAACCAGCACATGACCAGCATAAACCATCAAAGGACCAGCAAAAACCAGCAAAGGACCAGCATAAACCAGCATCTCAGCATCAAAACATACCTAACCAGCATGTGCTGTTTTTTTTCAGCAGGGTTTTGTAATTGTTTACAATCCAACAGAAAATGACAAACCAATGAAAACATTAAGGAAATGTTTCTTTAATGAACCCTTTATACTTTCTATCTTTTCCTCAGGATTCAAACTCAGATAATGTGGAAAAAGTTTGCAAGTCAGATTCTCCAGTTCACACCTCCACTGGTTGGGGAGAGGATTTCTCCGAGTCTGGGATAAGGAATGCCCTGAGGAATTATGCTCAGTCACCTGGTATGAGAAAGATGATGATAATAATAATAACAACATTTTTACTAGCTTCCTGTTTATCAGTCTTATTATTGTTTATTATTACAAATTGTAGAAAATATTTTTGGGTTACTGTTTCATAAGTATTATATGAAAGTATTTTTGAATCCCTGATTGTGAATATAAATGTATTCACAGATGCTACTTCAATCAATATTTATAGGAATTGAACTTTTTGTATTAAATGTGCACTTGTTGTGTATTTAAAATATTAAAAGGATATTTTTAAAAACAGTACTTGCTAATATATAAAAAGCCACTTAAGCGTACTTAAAGACACTTTTATGACTACGTTTTTTAACATGTACACTTAAAAAGTGCACTTTGTAACAATGTCAAACTAAACATTTTAAATCATTATCATATGTCATACTTTAAAGAAGTACTGTACTCTTATTTTGATGTGTTGACTAACATACTAAAGCGCATGATTGCAATTTAAACTGTAGTGTGTTATCTGATATTACATGCATATATTTAAAATGTATTGCCACTTCATCATTACAAATGTGTAATTACAAATAATTTAAATACATGACTTACAAGTTTCAATGAAATCACATCAAAGTATATTTTAGCATAAATATTTTGCATAAATGCTTGTCAGTAATTCAGCAACCATATTTCAAAGACAATAGAAGTAATTCTGAAGTAACATATAAAATATACTACTTAAGCGGGTAAAAAGGCACTTACATTTATATCTATCCAGTTAGCAGATGCTTATCGCAAGTGACTTACAAATGAGGAACAAATCAATTTGTTAAAGAGCCAACAGTTGTTATAGTACACAATACTAGATTAATTAGACAACCAGACAAGAAAAACAAGCTAGAGAAGAGAAGTACAGAGTTTTTATTGTGTTTGTGTGTAAGTGGATTGGGTTAAGAGTAATTGCATTTAATATCAGTTTAAACTATGGTACATTTTTATTTAATAACATGCAGTTAAGTGTCTGAAACATTACAATCAGTTTGCCCTTATTTATATTATTTTCAAGTATTTTATTTCCATAAGAAGTACTTAATTTTTTATTTTTATTTTTTTTAAGTATGCTAAAGTCTGCTTCTTCTTCAGAGGTTTTGGTATAGTGCTTAATACGTATTGTAATTTCCTGCATCATGTCATACATGCATTTTCTATAGTAGTTTTTTTTTAGTGGTTTTTGTGTATTGTTTTTTACTTATTGTTGTTTTATGTGCTCTGACGCCCCTGCATGTGTCACAAAAGTGAGTCAGTGTTAAAAATTAAGATGATAAAAAAAACAAAAATGTCCTAGACCTATACTAATGCAAATAATGTTCAAGGCAAATTTAATATGAATTTTCTTTAAAAAAAATTTTTAAAATAAATAAAATGAACAATTCAGTTTGAGCAGGTTTTGACAAAATCTTAATTTTGCAGGCTTCACAAGTATTACTATTTGGTTAAGTAAGTAAGTTTGTCACTCCATAACTTCCGCTCTGCAGTAGATGCGGAGAAGAAACCATTGAGGTACATGGCCGGCATGCTGAGGACCTGTCAGCTTGAGAAGATGATGAGCAGAGAAGAACTGGAGGAAGAGCAGAGGTGATTTCTTCTTAACTGAATGTCTTGTAATATCAGCAATCCTTGCTAAAATGCTGTTGGATAGTAAAAACATAAACCAGTATCAGGAGGATACCTGGCTTTTGTCCACAATGTACACCACCATTCAAAGATTTGAGGTTGATTTTTTTTTTTTTTTACTGTTTTTGTAAGAAGTCTCTTTAATGCTCATCCAGACTGCATTTATTTGATAAAACTTTTCTATTTTAATATATTTTAAAATGTAATTTATACTTGTGATATTCTAATATGCTGATTTGGTTCAAGAAACATTTCTTATTTTTATCAGTGTTAAAAATGATCATGCTGCTTTTAGTTTTTATATATATATATAAATTCAAGTTCAAAAGAGAATTGTGAAATTGAATTGTTTTGTAGCATTATAAATTTCTTCACTGCCACGTTTGTTCAGTATAATGCATCATGTCTAAAATGCAAGGTTCACTCGGAGTAATTTGTCAAGGCTTACTCTTGTTTGCTTTGTATTTTGCTTTTCTAGTTTGCTCTCAGAGAGACACAGGATGTGTTGTAATATCTTGATGATATATGACCCATCCATTACAAACAGTTTCAATGTTTTCACTCCACCCATAACCAACATTTTAAAATAAAGTTTCTTTAGTAGTCTGCAAACAGTTCTGTTTGGCATGTTCACTTCAATGTTGTAGTTTCACATAGTTCAAATGTGCTCCTGTATGCATTATTGCATGAAATTTGTTGATTATTCAAATAGGTAAACAAGACATTTTCTGTTTGAACAGCGTACACTGTAACATCTCAGTGGTCATGTTAGATAAACTCACCATTACATAGTGAAGGTTTTCATTCTGTTTTTCTGTTTGCCACTTGTTCCTTTAGACCCGGATAAGCACGTCATGCCTGTATGAATGTGAGTGTATTATTTGGATAGGATGTAAAATAATTTGATTATTTTAACTCAACTAAATGAAACTGCTCAAGTTTTATTTGTACATCTCTTTTCATATATATATATATATATATATATATATATATATATATATATATATATATATATATATAGGTTATAAAGAATCTGCAAAATGATAATAATATGATAATAAGAGGATAATAAAAAATCACATTCCACAAGACAAAATAACTTTATAAAAATGACCCCATTCAAAAATGTACATGCACTTTATTCCTAATATTGTGTGTCGTTACCTGTTCAATGACTGTTTTTATGTGTCCCTTGTTAAACTGCTCTCTTTTGTTCAGAAAAATCTTCCAGGTCCTGCACATTCTTTGCTTTTCCAGAATTGTTTGCATATGTAAACCAGACTGAGAATCTGTGATATGTATTTAATAAAGTGTATGTGTTTTGTTTCAGGGTTCAGCGAGAGCAGTTAGCTGCCATCTTCCAGCTGCTCAGAGAGAAACAAGACACGTTTGGTGAGGTGACAGAGAGCGATTTACAAGAACAGCTTAAACTCTATTCTATTTGAGAGTGTGGTTATGTGGATTATAGATTCAAATACCATTTTAAGGAGAGTTCAAGTTGAAATCAGTGACTTCAGTTAACCTAAAAGAGGGGTTGTTTTTTACTTATATGTATATATATATGTATTTATTACTCATTATTATACATAATATAAGTAGTGAGGAATCAGAATCTGGAAAAGTTTAGTAAAAAAAATCAGTAGTAGTGCTTTAGCTTGACTTACTGTAATGGTTATAGTGCATGTCAGTTCAAATCCTTGTTAAATACAGTATGAACTAAACTGAAATAAAATTCAAAATCTGCTAATATTACTCACTCTAGCTGTCAGCTGTCTATCTTACATATCGACACTGTGCTTCTTTAAGTTACTAGTATGAAAAATACACAAATTATGCATGTTATTTTTATTTTTATAAATAAAAAAACACTTTTTGCTTTATATTTTTATTTATAAACTGTGTTAGGTTTAAACGCTGCTCTTAGAAAAGTGCAGGCCATTGGACAATATTGTCATTCATAGCAAAGGGCGGACTGTAATCCAGAAATAAACACCTGGTTTGATGATGTAATAAATTTAAATAGGTAGGTTATAAAACAGTGAATCTTTCACATGAATAGGGCCAGACTGATAACATGAGTGGAAATCGGTCATGAAATATGCAGAAAGCTTGGGGTGTTATTAGTCTCATTCTGACTTGTTGCGTGCTGCTCTATTTAATGCTTTGGATGAATCTCTCTGAACAGTTTCACAGGTAAGAAAATGAGTGAATCTTTTGCAAATATTCTACATTTGTCTTAAAAGGTGTAAGTATGATATTCTAATGACTGGCATATGGGATTCATTACTGTTTTATTAGATATTTGTCTGTCTGGATTACCACAAAACGTTTATTCCTGTTTTTGCTATACACTTTCCTCCTAATTAGCAAAACTGTTGTCATTTCTGCATTGATTTTATCAAAACTTGGAACTACTAGTTTGTACAAAACTGAAAAACCCAGTTACTCCACTGAGCAAGAAATCAACATAACACCTATTCCGGTTCTCTATAAGAAAAATTTTACAAAACTTCCAGTGTGGGATTTTGAAGAAGTTTATTTGCGAAACAATGAAGCAAGAAAACCTGTAAGTCCTTCTTCTGTAATACCATTCTCACTGTGAAGTTGTGAAATCGTTTTAATCCTTTGAAAAAATAAATAAATCACCTTTTCCGTAGACCTGTCCAAATTCTCTTCAAAACACAGAGGATCCCGAGTTCAAGGAGGCTGTTCTTCCTGACGTTCAGCTGTGGCTGTACAAAGGTCTACTCAACATAACAGAATGGAATCGATTAGCACACTTCAACAATCCCTTCGGCTTCATGGAATACAAGTACAATGGTGATAACCAACAAATGAGAGATTTGACGTAATATGTTTGTGTAGAGTCTTGCATGAGTTTGAGAAAGGGGTGCAGCAGGTCGTTATATTGATGTCATTATTAGCTTGATGGGATTTAGTAGGAAAGAAAACATGTTTTTAACTTCCATTTCATGCTGACAAAAAAAATAAAAAAACCTTCTGGGTTAGTAAAATGGTAGTAAATATGGTTAATCAGTCAATACATTTGTTCACTCTATAAATATTCACTCTTTCAGTACTGCAGCTTTAAAACATAATAAGTGTTAACATTATTTTAGTGTGAAAAAAATTACTGATTTATCCTTTTTTCTGAATTAACATCTAATTTTACAACTTTTTTTCCATGACATTGTAACCCTAAAACAATGTAAAAATTATGAGAACAGTTTGTAAACAGAATTATTATTAGTAGTATTTTTTCTTTTTAAGTAAGCATTTAAAAATTTGCGCCATTAGCTTTGACTCTTAAATGTTTCACTGTAATCTTGATTTAAAAAAGGAACAGCTTTTTTTTCTCTTTCTTTAAATAACCATAAGGCCACAAACACTATTGATTAAGCTAAACTTCACCCAAAATAGTTCACCCAAAAATGAATAGTTACTAAAAAAAAATGACTCTTCCTCAGGCTATCCAAGATGTAGATGAGTTTGTTTCTTAATTGAAACAGATTTGGAGACTTTTTATCACTTGCTCACCAGTCCTCTGGAGTGAATGGGTGCCATCAGACTGCTGGCGTCAAACTGCTGCTAAAACATCACAATAATCCACACAACTCCAGACCCTCAATTAACATGTTGTGAAGTGAAAAGCTGCGTGTTTGTAATAAACAAATCCATCAAGATGTTTTCTCCTTGCTCTCTCCAGTGAAAAAGGTTTCTCATCTGAATCAGGAGAGAAATATGTACAGATTAAAGTCACACAGTGACAACAAATATGTGGATTTTACAGACATCAGAGATGGACTCAAGGAAGAGTTATTATGGATTATGAAGTTAAATTATTTAATGGACTGGAGTCATTTGGATTACTTGTAGATTACTTGTGATGTTTATCAGCTGTTTAATCTCTCATTGTGATGGCACCCATTCACTACAAAGGATCCACTGGTGAACAAGGTAATGCTAAATCGATGAAGAAACAAACTCATCTACATTTCGGATGGCTGAAGGGCGAGTACATCTTCAGCAAGTTTCATTTTTTAGGTCAAATATTCCTTTAGATGAACTTCTGTCCCCACTATGCACTTTACATTTCATAAACTGCGTTTTTTGTCTTTCACTGAGAGGTAAAAAGAGCAGTGGATTTGATACCAAAGCCTAAGTCTTCAATATTACTGCCTGTGCCTGAAAGTTCAAAGGATGGCTGTATCCGCTGTGCTGTTGTGGGCTCTGGTGGGATTCTCAATAACTCAAAGATGGGCAAAGAGATAGACTCCCATGAGTATGTTTTTCGGTAAGAGTTAAAACATGTAAATGTTTATTAATAAAATCACTTAGCTTAGTCAAAAATGGCAAGGGAGAGTTGACAACTGAATGAAAGAGTTTGTTAATGATAATACATGCCAATAACAGACTGCTTTACTGAGGTCTTGACTGTGTGTGTTCTGAAACAGAGTAAATGGGGCTGTTACTCAAGGTTTCGAGGAGGATGTTGGAAATAGAACATCAGTTTATGTACATACAGCTTTTTCCTTGTATTCCAACATTCTGTCGTTAGAAAAGTATGGCTTTAACAGTATTCCACAAGATGAGGTCAGTACTGTATATTCTGTATAGTCTTAAAAAGCAAATATTCAGTACAATTTGCTTGTGCTGCTGTGTTTTTCATTCAGAATTATTTATATAAATACACTACACACCGTACACTACCGTTCAACAGTATGAGGTTAAAATCTTTTTTGTTTTTGTGTTTTTTTTTTTTTAAAGAAGTCTCTTATGCTCACCAAGGTTTATTTGATTAAATCTTTTTAATAGGGTATCAAATATGTAATGATCCCTGAAGGCCTGAGGGACTTTGAGTGGATCCAAGGCCTTTTGCAGGGAAAAGAAGCCAATGGGTCATTCAAGGGTGTGAGGTACAGTATCCAGCTCTAGTTCTCTCAAACCGAGCCAGAATAGCATTGCAACAGTGGCTCCACCTCAGCATAATAAGGAGTGAAAATGTATTACTATGTTATATGATTTATAAAAAAAAAAAAAAAAAAAAAAACATTTGCATTTATTCTTGCATAGGCCACTGAAATATTTCGAAGGGAAATTTAACGAGAGTAGATTCTATGTTCTTCACCCTGACTTTCTTCGATATATTCGCAACAGGTAACATTTATGTTACAGTGACCAGTTTGTCTAATCATACAACAATCTAAATGTGATCTATCTCTTTTTAATGACCCCTGTTTTTTAAAAAACAGATTCATGCCATCCAAACAAATGCAGGACATTCACTGGGCAATGTACAGACCGACCAATGGAGCATTTGCTTTGTTCTTGGCTCTTCACACATGTGATATTGTAAGTAAACGCTGTAGTTAATTTCTTTTCGTTCAAGTTGTTTGTGGCTATTTAACACAGGAAGTACTCTAAAATACTATTTTCTGTTATCATTGGTAATTGTACTGGACATATATTACTAATACATTATAATTATTACTTGAAAATGCTTCATTGCTCAATATCAGGTGGACGCCTATGGATTTATTACAGAAGACCATCATAAGTACTCCAACTATTATTATGAAAAGTTCAAAAAAACCCATGTCATTTTCTATATTAACCATGACTATGGCCTGGAGATAAAGACTTGGAAGAAACTGCATGACTCTGGAATCATTAGACTTTTCCAAAGACACTAACTGTGTTCTGTCAACAGGTGTTATTTTAAAAGATATGATTCTTAAACAGGCTGTGGACTAAAATTAAATCAAACATCTGTAATATGCTTCAAGAGAAAGGTTGTATCAGTTTTATCTTTTTTTAAAAGGAGAGGAAGGTGATATTTCTATTTTAAAATGGTCTTGGTTTGTTTGTTCGATCTTTATTCTTCATTACATTTTCAATACATTACAAATTCCCAACATAAATCTATGTTTTATTTATTCTGCATATTTTTATTCTAATATTTATTTTCTTAATTTGATTAAAGAATTTATTAATTTTTCTCAGAAATGCAAAATACTTATTTTTCCTAAACCTGGGTTACTAATAGCCATACAAAAATATAGGACCAACTTTAAAGAAAATAGTTATTTATCTATATCTATATCAAAATTATATTTTTTATAGCTCATCCTATATAGCAGATGTTCTTCCAGAACTGTGTATTGATAAGCATCATCAAACTTGAGAAACAACATGAATGAACATGAACAGGATAGAATGATCAAAAGACCATTGTGAAGTTGTTTATTTATTGATTTATCTAAAGTATACTTCTTTGGAAGATACTTCTTTGGAAGCATACTTCTTTGGAAGACTTCATTGTTTAGCTACAGTTTGTTTGAATTGTAATATGCCAGTAAAAATTCAATGCATCATTAAACCATGTGTTTATTTTAGGATTGGGAGAGAACAGAATGGAATATTTGTCAGGGTGTCATAAAGACATCCCAGAAATATTGATAAACTAATAAAGATTTGTGGGGAGAGATGGTTCTAAATTGGTCAAAAGTCTTATAAGCAGTTACAGAAAATGTTTACTAGGTGACTTTCTTCGCCCTGCATGTGAACGATTACTTAATGTATTCAATAAAACTTGGAAAATACACTTCTCTGTGTTATTCAGATTGTTCATCTATAATTGTTAGAAAAAGACCGAAGATTTTATGAATAATCAATGTAGAAATTTTTTTATTTTTTAAAGAGTTTACAAACTTATTCTTGCCACAGGCCTGAAAAACTGAAGACTTTGAAGAAACTGTGTGACTGTAGAATCAATAGACTTTACCAAAGACACAAACACATCAAAGACAGAAAGAGACTCTGTATTCTGTTAGTCTTTGTGAAGAACAAACTGTGTCTGAAGTTCTGAACATTATTCTTTTATGTGTACCCTTTGACAAGATTTTTTTTTCCAAAGCCAACTCTATTAGACAGCCATGTCAGTAGTCAGAGTTTTCATGGGAAAGTCTTTCTCCTTGTCCAATTGCAAAGAAAATGTCCAATTCAAAACTAAAACTCAATATCATTCTGCGTTCTGTATATAGACCACCTATGTTGGTTACAAATGAATAGGGAATAAACCTACACATAATAATAACTTTTCTATTACTGCTTTTCCTCTGTAAATTTGTGGTTCTTGGAAAACATTTGTGTCTGTATAAGAGAAAGTACAACAACCTCCACCTCTGCCATTGAAATTTGGCACGAGCTCCAAATAAGGAAAAGAAGGCGGAGAAGAAACTGCACACAAACCTCATTGGTTCTCACATGGATCTTCTGTTTAACTATGCAAACATAAACGAAATTCTTGAGAACTAGGCAATGTTTAGACACTGCTCACTATATTTTTGACATCAACCCTTTAACGTGCATTGTAACCCATTTTTTGTGATCAAATTACTTTAATTAAAACTCGCCAAACCCGATTTTTGGCCATTTGTCCATTGAATAGAGTATGTACTGGCAATTATATCCACTGGGTGGCACCGCAGCAAAAATATATTTACTAGTTTGCTCTATTTTTTTTCTATTCTATCGGTTTTATTTTTTTTGTTATATAATAAAAATTAAAATAAAAACCTTGCTATGTGTACTGTGGTAGGCTAACTGAGACTTAGTACTTGCATATCATTGTTCTTTTGTTGATTTTGATTGAAACACACTTTCTTTGGAAATCCCAAATGTTGTGAAAACCAGAGCCAAAGAGAGAGAGAGTTGCCACAACTCCACTCCAATGGATCAGTTTTTTACAGTAATGGCGGATCGTGGGAAAAGGATATAACTGCAGCCTTGAGATTTCCAAATGGTGGAGGGAACTCCAAAACGGGGTGGGAGATCCAAAATAGGGCCTGGCTTCCTCTCATTGACAGACAGGCACATGACACGCATGCACAGTTTTTTTTCTCCAAATCAACTTCAGCGCAAACTCAGCCCCACAGCTGATTCTAAAGATTTTATTGGTTGTGTCAATGAATCACTATGCTGCAAAAATGCTACTTGTCCACTTTTGGAGTTCATGCGCTATCAGCGCTGTAGAGATGCAGCAGAAGAGACCACTGTGACGTAAAAAAACTTTACCAACTTTTAAGATAGACATTTTTAACCAAAAAAAAACCCCCATTGCATTATATTTGATATGTGAATTTCCAAGCCCTAATTGTCAACATAAACAACAGTTTTTTTTTCTTTCAAATAAAAAGGCCTTATAGTGTGAATACCTTTTTTATTAGTAGTAATATTTTATGATGAACATATACTAGATTGAAACAACTTAAGCCCTATTCGCACGGGATTAGTATTACCTGGTGACCTTCAGTCATTTGTAATAATTGCAGAGGTTGTCTGATCTTAATCCCGTGCAAATCGGCCATGTCTGTAATTTGTAAAGTAAAAATTCCCCTGCAAAAGACGTACCATATTTCGCCGAACACCCAGGTCCTGTGATAATATTAGTTCTATCAAAAATGACTCCGGATGTGAAGATAATGCCAAAAGGATTTTACAAAACCAATACAAAGAACAGAATTATTTTGGCGTAGGCCCCATCTGTAGCTTGAATCAGATGTTGTAGATTCCAGCTAATCCTGCCGAAGACGTAGGCAGGGCGAAGCATACCCCTGCATGGATGGGGCTAACCTGGTGGTGGTGGGGAGGATGGAGGGAAACGTCGTGGCAGTATCTGCAAACACAATGAAGGGTGAGTAGAGGACTTTTATATTTGTCATGATGAGTGCCGATTGGCTAGATCTAATTGTAATACGTGATGTGGCATTAAGTCTTTCTAGTAGAACTTGCGCTGAAGCTTCCATTTCTACCAGAAAGACTCCGGAGGTCAAGATAAAGCCAAAAGTATTTATTTACAAAACCAATACAAAGAACAGAATTATTTTGGTGTAGGCCCCATCTGTAGCTTGAATCAGACGTTGTAGATTCCAACTAATCCTGCCGAAGATGAAGGCAGGGTGGAGCATACCCCAAAAGGAAGATTAATACCCACCAGACTAAGTAGTACTTCTTACAAGATCCTAGAACATATGGACAAAAATAAGATGAATTAGTTATAATTAAAGTAATGAAAGCACTTAACAATGTATCAGATTATATCTTAAAGGATTTAGCTTATAGAGTAGAGGAGATCGGCTACTATAGGCCGGACCGTTATAGAAGCCAAGATAGGCCGGATATTGATAGACGCCCCGATAGGCCGGATAGAGCCATGATAGGCCGGATAGAGGCCACGATAGGCCAGACGGTGATAGAGGCCGGATAGGCCATACTGAGAGTTAGGCCACAATAGGCCACAGAAAGGCCCCGGCGGGCCAAAGAAGATGGAACGGCCCCGATAGGCCTTAAAGAAAAGCCACAATGGCCACGGAATAAAAGCCAAACTAGGCCACAGATGGAGATGCCCAGATGGGCCATAGTGAGAAAGCCAAGAGGCCGTAGAATGAAATGCCTCAGAAGGCACAGTGAGCCATGTAAATAGACCATGGTGGGAAATGCCACGAGATGGGTAACAGAGGGGAAGGCCATGAAAGACGGGCCACAGAAAGAAAGGCCAAGTTAAGCCGCAGAAAACCAAAAAGGGTTGTTCTGAGTAATATGAATAGGTATTGTACCACCACCAGTAATTGCATATAGATTACCTTGAGGACAGCTTGATATTCTTTGAGATGGTTTGTAGTTCAGGTCTAATGTAGGATTTGAATGCAGAGGATGACCGTCTTCCCAGTAGCTTGATAGCTGATGTTTGAACTCCAAGTTCAACAGCAGTAGTGGTCAGTGTATAGAAGCGGTGACAGACCGCAGCTTCTAAGGTGAATAATAGAGCTGAACCAGCTGAGAGAAACGCCTTGATAGGCCATGAGAGAAAGGATACAAGAGGTCGTAGAGAGTAAAGCTGCTAAGGCCGTGACGGAAGGCCAGGAGAGGTGGTGAAAGAGTAGATGTAATGAATAGGTGTGACGCCACCACCACCAGTATTTGCTTAATTTACCTTAAACTTACAGCATTACATTTAGCAAAATGCATACATATTACAAGCGAATGTCTGTTATCTAAGAGCATATACACTGATACATAAACTGAGAGAACCTGCAGAGGAAACAAATCCCCTCCCAAAAAAATAGAAAATGAGCCAGATCAGCAGGACCATAAAAAGAGGAGATACTCAATGTTAAGCGAAGACCTCGATAGGCTGATGAAGTGATGAAGGCAAGATGCCGAAGGAGACCGGCAGCCTTGTTTCCGTCTGCAGGCCCGGAAAGACTTCATGCGTGCAGGTTCACGTGAGCATACAGATTAAATATTTTGTTGATTGAGACCTGTTTTTATACAGTCTATGATTGAGACCCAAGCAGCGCCAACGTGACAGCTCGGAAAGCATCGGCGTTGCCAAGTTTGCGTTTTTTTTTAACATTGTTGCTGCAGGTTGTTTTTCATGTCCGCGGGTTGAAGTGACCCCAATAATGTGATATTAAGCGCCTGGAATGGGATTTTTACCGGGGAAGCCCTTTTCGAAACGCGATTGGGCTAGATTTGAGTAGCAACCTGGCAATCCTGGAAAGCACTCGAACTCCGCCAATGTTTCACGTCCTCTGCCGAGAAAACTCCAAGCCTGTATATCATCCAACACTACCAAACGACTGCAACATTCACTGTGACACCAGAGCAATGCCAACGATCTCGTGTGCATCTTGAGAGGAATGTCAAACTCGCAATAGACTGCAGGAGACAAACTTAACTATATGCAAGTAACTCAGGGAAAGTCAGGCAATAGGTCATGCAACAGTTTGCCCAAGAAATGTCGCGGCAGTATCTGCAAACACAAAGAAGGGTGAGTAGAGGGCTTTTATATTCTTTGGGTTGAGTGCCGATTGGCTAGATCTAATTGTAATACGTGACGTGGCATTAAGTCTTCCTAATAGAACTCGCGCTGAAGCTTCCATTCCCGTGCGAATCGGATTGTATTTGTATTATTGTTATTGGTGTTTTTGAGTTAAGTGTTTTTGATAGATTAATCGACTTGTATCGGTAAGCATGTGATCCAGCTATATGGCAATTAACTACCAATTAGCATTTGATTAAACAACATTCAGAGAAGTAACCGGTCAGGAAAGTTGTCATTAATGTCTAGGGTTATTTTCAACATGTTATTATCCATTCTATGGTACTTTCCATAACAACTAAACGACCACAGAAGCATTCTCGTGTTGTCTTGTAAATTATTGCTTGCTTATTTATTGTAAATAAAATACAGTTGTATACAAATTCAACATCATACACTGTTTTCTTCAAAAACATACGTGTTTAAATGTACAAACATAATGTTAAAGTGTATTAAAATGTATAGAGCCATGATAAAACAGCATGTCTGTTTTCCCCATAGGTGTCCTTGTGATGTTTCTGGCTGTAAGGATGGCTTAAAATCAGGATATTCTCGCTTCTTAAGAGCAATCATAAACTTTATTTAGCATAGGAGTTTAAAAACAACACAAAAACAAATTAAAAGCTGAAGGTGCTAAATGTTTAGATCATGTGTGTAAAAAACAATAAGGTAAACCAAAAGCCAAGTCTAAAGTTTAATGAACAGAGAATCATGACATTGTGAATCCAGATTATAATCCAGACAAGAGCCATGGGCACGCAGCAGGACCTACTTCTGGCTGTGAAGAATGGAGACCTTCCTTTAGCTCATAAACTTCTGGCCAAGATCAAGACCAACCGAAATAGTAAGTAGGCTGCTTTTTAAATTTCTTCTTTTGGCAGCTGTTATTGTGCATTGAAGAAGCAAACTATAAAGATTTGAAAACTACAACAAAACACAGAAGTAACAAACGCAGGCTTAACAACACCAACATTTCCATAACACATGTCTGTTGGGTACCCTGGTAATGAACAGCACAAGTGTTATGGGTGTATGTCTGTAAGAACATGTTTATCTAGCAAACTGATTAGCCTGTGACAATAATGAAATAGAAATCTATGCAAACATAATTTGAAAGCAAATTATTTGTGAATATTCCAAGTGAGGTGGTGTTTACAGTGCTTGCAGTAATATTTATACATTTTAATATTTACAGTATTTTAAGCACCTGGGTTTGTGTAGTTTTATCTTTAATTATTATTCATTACATTTTCTAATTTCTACTTTCTACACCCTGGCCTGCACTGTAACGATTATTCAATGTATTCAATAAAAGTGTGAAAAATACAATGATTTTTGTATTATTAGTTTAGTCAGTTTGTGTTTATCTATAATTTTTAAGAAAGATTTAAGATCATTTAGCAATGCAGAAATTCAGATGTTTTTAAAGGGTTCACAAACTTATTCTTTCAGCTGCCCTGGAGACTAAAGACTGAATAAACTGTGTGACTCTGGAATCATTAGACTCTTCCAAAAACACAAACACATCAAAACCAGAAGGAAGCTCTCTATTCTTTTAGTCTTTGTGAAGAACAGACTGTTGAATATTAATCATTAATTTTTTACCAAAAAATTTCCCCCAAAGTCAACTCTGTTATACAACCATCTCAAGAATGTATCTTTGTCCAATTCAAAACAATGAACTGAAATTCTGTATAATTTTCTGCATGATTTCTTTGTATTTAGTTGAATAGGGGATTAAAATCCACACATAATCACTTACATATTAACATACCACTGTTTGCTACTTGCGGCTATTTGCACTAAGTGTAATTAGCAAAAGAGGCTATTTACAATAAGTATAAATAGCAATTAGATGCAATTTACACAGTGCAAATAGATTCTAGCAGTATTTTCTGCTATTTATACTACTTATTGCAAATAGTGGCAATCATCTGCACCTCAGAATTGTAGTACATTATAAAACAGTATGCAGTAATAACTTATTGAGTGTCAATTTTAATTTTAATTCAAATTATTAAATGGATGCCACTTTATTGGAACAATAAAGCCCTCCCTACACCTACCCTAACCCTACCATAACCCTACCCGATACTTTATTGTAAACTTTTGATTATTTCCTTCATTTTCATTGAAAATAAATCCTTTTATGATGTGACTTGAAATTTGAAAAGGAAGAAAAATGTTCGCAAAAAAAAGGTAGGTAACACGGTTTACCATCTGCGCCACTGGAACTGGCGGTTATTTCCTGTCTTGCAGTGTTGACTTGCTGAATCACACGTTGAGGGGCAGAGTTAGTGTAAATAACCTCTGGCAATAATGCGGGCTATTTGCACTTAGTGTGAATAGACACTCCCGCCTCTTTATTAGACAGTTTCCACCTCCGTTAGTGGAATCTGCCGCAATACACGCGAGTGTTTTTGACACACCTCTGCACACTTCTTGATTCCAAATAAGGAAAAGAAGGAGGAGAAGAAAATGTTAACAAACCTCATTAGTTCTCGCCTCTATCGCCTATTTAAATATGCAAAAGTAAAGAGTTGTGAGAACTAGCGCGCGCTACTCTTATAATACAATGTAATATAACAAGCCTAAGTATTTTTTTTTTTTTTTAAATGTGTGCGTTCATATCAGAGTGGACAGCTTATGCCCATATCCAAAAATGTTGCCTAGATAGGCAGCTCGCATGATTCGTCGGTAATAAGCGTAATCAAGCTGTATACTCTCAGATGCGCTCACGAGGATGTTTCTTCTGAGGATATTCTTGGCCGTATCCCTTATAACGTTACTTCTGTTTATTTTTGTAACATTGCACAGTGGAACCTGTATTCTTAAGGTACATTCGGGGTAAGAAACACACACATTTTCTAGTTTGTTCAACTGATTTCTTCTACCGAAATGTTTCCGTCATGTAAAGCAATGACAGAATGGAGTCCGTTAACTCTACTACCCTCCTCCTTGGACAATATGATTGTATGGGTGGAGGAAGGCAATGTCGTAGATTGTTTGCAGAGAGTTAAGGAGACACAACCAACAACCAACAGTTCAGCTGTGACTGACACTGGAGCAAACACTACAATGAGCCCTGATCCTCTTGGGAGTGAATCGGTCCTTGTACCAGTTATGGACAAGCACAACTTTACCTCTCTGCCCCAGTGGACATTTGATGATGATATATATATATATATATATATATATATATATATATATATATATATATATATATATATATATATATATATATATATCGCTGTGACTGACACGGGAGCAAACGTGTAAGTATGGTGGACAACAATAACTAGAGAAAAATTTGTGAACATCCTGCTAATACGGCTGATGCTACCCTGCTTTAAAATAAACATCTTAAACCAGCCTAATGGTTTGCTGGTTTTCCAGATTTCTCTGTTAACTGGTTTTACAGGGTTTTTTTTCACTCTTGGTCATTTCTTCATTGATTAATTTTGGACTTTTTAAATAGGACACACATATATATTTATATATATTTTTTGATTCTGTAAGCATGGGTACAGTTAATAATAGATAAAAGCAATCTTGACCAACTTACTTTTAGATAAACAAATCCTACTGCATCATGTTTGATACATTTTAGGACTCAACATGATTAAAAATTTGCTGAAAAACAATCTACTACATGCCTTCTGATAGTTTTTATCTTTTGCAAGTAAAAGGCATTTTAGTATAATTCTAAAAATGTCCATGGTAAATGTCTCTTAACAGCCTAATTTTCAGTGATTTTTGCAAAGAAAATGTAAAAACTTTCCCATTAGTAATATCTTAAAATGAAAATTTACAGAACTGAGGCAACTTACTGTAGGTGTGCATGATTTCTCCATGCTTCATTTTTTTGCCCTAGAAAACGACCCCATTTTCAAAAATAGTGGTACATTTTGTAAATTGTTTGCACAAAAATATTTCATTTGGTAATTTTATTTAATTCTCTTTCTCATCGGTTAATCCTTATTTAAATGACTAAACTACAAAGAAAAGATTTACAATATTTGACTGATCAACTTAATTATATTAAATTGTGAACTAAAAGAAATTTTTAATTTTGATGGCTGAATCACATTCTGGAAAAGTCGAGACAGGTGAAATAAAAGTGAAATGTTTATAGAGTATCCAAGTTAAAAAATGTTAAGCATTCAACAATAAGCAGGTGAACTGGTGATAGGTGAGGGTAACCATACCAAACAGCAGATTTTTGCTTAGTTTGGGCTCTGAATAAAATAGTTTTTTTCCCTCAAGCATGAGCTCCATATTCTCGCTATATCATCATATATCATGTAAAACATGCAACTTTTCAAATTGTTTTTCATTTGTCTTCGACATTTTCAATATGTTTTTCAGAAATGAATGGCGTATTTGCGAAATTCCTCTAATCCTGTGTTTAAGGAGAAGTTTATTCCAAACATTCAGCTGTTTTAACAAAGTGATCATCTCAACATGAGTGAGTGGAACTGACTTTATCACTTCAACAACCCCCTTTGGCTATATGGGACTCAATTACACAGGTTTGTTTAATCCGAAAGCATAAATGTGATAATTTATAGGGTTTATGAAGACATGGATTTAGAATAATGCAATATTTTTCTTTTTTATAGCCAAAAAAGCAGCTGTTGACACCATCCCTAAACTAGCATCTACCCAGTTACTACAAGTACCCATAAGAGCGAAGGATGGCTGTATTCGCTGTGCTATTGTTGGGGATGGCGAGATTATGTTATGTTGTATACATCAGTATATCTTGTCAAAGGCCTCTTAAAGGGCTAATTCACCCAAAAATGAATATTACCCCATCATTTACTGACCCTCAAGCCATCCTAGGTGTATATGACTTTCTACTTTCAGACAAATACAGTATATTAAAAATGTCCTGGCTCTTCCAAGCTTTATAATGGCAGTGAATAGGGGTCAAGATTTTGAAGCTGAAAAATAGTGCATCCATCCATCATAAAAAGTACTCCACATGGAGCATAATTTCAATATAAGCCAAGATGAAACTGTTTTTTCTTTGCTGTAAACAAAACTTGGTTCTCACGAGACTAGCATATTCTCACTGGAGCTTATGCTACGTCTGCATTACATGTCATCTGCTGGAACGCCACTCTCTCATGAATGTGGAAGCTAGAGATAACGATTTATAAAGTTTTAAATATGGATATATTTCTTACACAAATTTCATTAGTTAACTTCAGAAGGCTTTTACTCTCCAGAGCCATGTGGAATACTTATTATGATGGATTGATGCACTACTTTGGATTTTAAAATCTCAACCACCATTCACTGCAATTATATATCTTGAAAGAGTCCGGACAGTTTTAATGTTACTCCGATTGTAGCCATATATACATACCTAGGATGGCTTAAGGGTGAGTAAATCATGGAGTAATTCTCATTTTTTAGGGTGACCCTTTCCTTTAATCACTTGTTTGTTTCTGCTAGGGTGAATGCAGCCATTATAGCAGGCCATGATGAGGATGTTGGGAAAAGGACATTTGTTTATGTGCACACAGCACATTCCTTAATCCAGTCCCTCTTGGTAAACAAAAAGAGAGGTTTCAAACAGATTCCTACTGACAAGGTGTCTATGCGATCACATGTTCCTGTGTGTGGGCTACTTTGGCTGAACCTCTGATAGTTTTTTTTTTTTTTTTTTATGGAAGGACATTAAATATGTTCTAATCCCTGAGGCTCCAAGAGACTACAACTTTTTTGAGTCCCTTATGAAGAATAGAAAAATACCATCAGGAGCATATCGTGGAGGAACGTAAGTCATCCTAACAGAAAAGTAATTATCAATCAGTATTTGTTATCATGAACCCATAGTGCAAAATATACAGCCCACTTGAGCCTTCTTTTGGGCCACAGGCCAAGATACCAAAAGTGCCGAATTAACAACACAATGGTTGCAATGTTGCAGTTACCAAACGAGAAGGTCCACACTATTTTTTTTTTTTTTTGAGTGTACATACACCGGCAGCTCTGAAGGCTGCTCAAAATGCAGCCATGTGGCATTTTTATATAGGGTCTTTATCTTATTTTTAATTTAAATAAAATGCAGTTTTCTTACTGCCCAATGGTGATTCTGAAATAAACATGCCAGGATCCTACTGAAACTACTGCTGTAACGAACGTAACTTTTATGCACAAGATTGCCAGATAAACAGAGCCGTCTTATTTCGGTGTTCTTATTAATGTTGTGGTGAAGTTTGCTTTGCACATTCAATTTAACATCATTAAAAATGGCAAACCTTATCATTCAATTTTAGACACTTAATGTATATTCTTGCTGCATCCGCATGATAAATGCACACCCTTCACTGGATACACAGGTGTATCCTATGCGTAAGTCTTTCTTGTTGCAAAAACTGATGCACAATCTCCTCCCCCTTCACAATTGTCATAATTTTAATTTGTTTTACCTTCACAGTTTAAATAAACCGTACATCTCACGTATTTCACCAGGGCATTTTGCTATGATAGTAGTTATTATGTCTTAAACTTTAACAACATAAGGCCAGATCTCATGAATGCAGCTGATGGTGCTTTGAAGTGACACTTGAGTGATCAAAAATATTTTAATATACTAATTAACTTGATTCCTCTGTCCTCTTTTTCTCTCCTTGCATACTTCCCTCACATCATAAGGGGGGTGGAGAAACAAGGATGCACAAATAAGAAATGAGAAGCACCCTTAGATTTGTGTTTTTTCCCCATTATGCATCCGCTTTTGTATTGTGGTTTTCCTTACAATTAGTTTTCTTTAAATTAATAATTGAAATTTCAGTGTTGTGGTAAAATGATTACCACATCACAATGATCTGCAGTTGTATCCGTTTCATCCTCCAAGCTGTATGTTAGCTGTGGTAGCATGTTTTGTCTTCCATTATGGGTGATGAATCGTTAAATTCAGTTTTCATTGTTTTTGGACGGTCTGATATGATGTTCTGTCCAATGTGGCTACCGACCCCAAATGAGTTCCCCACCCCTGTCATAAGCCAAAAATGAGAGTGATTAATCATTTTCACTTAACTATCCGCCTTGTGTTAGGCTGTTGTGGGATAAGTTCAGTGAGTTATTATAATTTATTATTTTGAAGGCCAAGGAATTATTACAATGGGCATTTTAATGAAACTTCTTACTACTTCCTCCATCCAGACTTTCTCAGATATGTGCGAAACAGGTAAGAACTGAAATTTCCATACACCCATATATTCAGTGCATGATCGTATCGGTACTTGTTTATGGTCATTTCTTACATTTTTCATTTTAGGTTTCTTAGGGCAAAACAATTGAAAATAAAAAGATGTTGGCTAGTCAAGCCAACTAATGGAGCATTTACTCTTCTGCTGGCTATGGACATATGTGACATTGTAAGTGTTATTGTAATAATAGTAATAATACTAGTAGTTCAGATTGATTTTATCAGATAAACTGACCCCTGGGCTTATTGTTTTATAGTAATGTCATGTTTTTTCTGCTCTCCTGCAGGTGAGGGCCTATGGTTTTAGTACTGCTGACTATCAGAAATATCCAAACTACTACTATGACAACAAAAACACTAAACTAGTGTGTTATGCTAATCATGATTATCGTTTGGAGATGAGAACCTGGAAGAAATTTCATGATGACAAATTTATCTGGACGTATTTGGGAAAATCTGATAATCTGAACAAATCTCATCATCTTTGAAATGACCCAAATAATTTCCAGACACAAAATGTTGAGTCAGTGTTTTTTTTTTTTTTTTTTTTTTTTTCTACAATCAGAAAGTTTAAATTGTTGCAAATGTGGTTTTTTTTTTTGACTATATATATTTTTATTGGTAGTTGTGCATTTATATTCTGGAATAAACAATTAATTATTGCATTGCAACTCTAAAGAAGAGAAGATTTAATCCATTTTTAGAAGACAAGGATTATGTTACACACTGATATTATCAGTGTCCCTTTGTCTTTGCAAATAATTTCTGCTTATTGTGACATTAAGGGACACAATCAGTAGATGCCAAATTAACTAGTTCAGGGGTGTCAAATTCAATTCCTGAAGGGCCAGAGCCCTTGAAAGTTTTGTTCCAAATAATTCATTTTCAAATAAGCCTGAATGATTTGATTAGTTGGATCAGATGTGTTTAATAAGGGCGAAATCTCAACTTTGCAGGGCCCTGGCCCTCCAGGAATTGAGTTTGACAAAACCTGAACTAGTTTGTGGTTACTTCCAAGAGCTCTCGGGACATTACAGCGTCCAGGCACCAGATGTCGCACTAACTTTAGAAACGACAACGAATTAACACGGGAGTCCCAGATGTTTTAAATGACTAAATTACAATAAACGAATACGAAGGCCATTGTAAAATTACTGTTAAATTAACAACGAATTAACATTTATGGTATAAACCCAAGCTGTAAATATAACATGAAATGATATAGACATCTTTGGAACATTACATCCAGCAATCTGAACGCACAGAGTATTTTATAGGAGATATTCGTCGTTGATGGAATCATTTTTCTGGAATATAAGAGTCTTCACAGCGCACCTTTCAGGAAGAGAGAGCAGTAGAGAGGCGCGTGACTGATCCGCGCGCGCTCACGCACCGGTTACTTGTGTTGTGTCAAACACGCTCAAGTATGGCATTGCTCTTTTGCGATTTCCCGAGCAGAAACGGACACCACAAACGGGATTATACTTCTTGAACTTCGTCGGTTTCGTGGAATAAGTGGCTTTAAGCGCTTTTATCGACCCGACTCCGCATTGGTGAGTATATGATCCTGCAGCTCTACACGACAAGTGCATTACTTATTTACAATTTGATTAAATAACACCTAGAGAGGTAACGTTAACCGTTTAGGAAAGTTGTCATTAATGCTTAGGGTTATTTTCAACGTCTTATTTTCCGTCCTACTGTACTTTCATAAACAACGAAACGATCACAAGCTCTCAGGTTGTCTTAGAAGTGATTGGTTGCTTGTTTATTGTAAATAAAAATACAGTTTCAAGACGCCATGAGATGTTTTCTTAAAACAACAACATCATCATCAGCAGCAGCAGCAGCAAAGTTTTGTTTTATGTGCAAATATTATGTTAAAGTGTATATGACTGTATAGAGAGCGATGATAATACAGCATGTCTGTTTTTCCCATAGGTTTCCTCGTGATTTTTCTGGCTGTAAGGATGGCTTGTATTCAGTATATTCTCGCTGCTCAAGAGCAGGCATCTACTTTATGTAGCATAGGACCATAAATAAAATACCATAAAAGCTCAGTGTGCTAAATGTTTAGACCATATGTGTAAAAGCAAACCAAAAAGTGATAAGGTAAACCAAAAGCCAAGTCATGAACAGAGAATCATGACATTGTGAATCAAGATAACAACATTTTTCTGGAAGCTGGATGAAAGCCATGGGCAAGGAGCAGGACCTTCTTCTGGCTGTGAAGAATGGAGACCTTCCTTTAGCTCATAAACTTCTGGCCAAGATCAAGACCAACCGAAATAGTAAGTACGCTGCTTTTTGGCATACTTATTTCTTCTTTTGGCAGCAGGCATCTGAAAACATTATCAGCCACAGGTCAGATTAAACACCAATTAAGTATCTTCTTAAAGTTTCTCTTTCATATTTAAAATGAGATGATCTTCAACCTGATAACCTCTACACTCATTCTTGAAAATGCTGTTCTTGTGTCCCAGACTACACTCCAGGTGAAAAATTCATTTTCAAGCCCATAAATTGTTGATTCGACTTGCCTAGATGTTGTTGTGTATAATATTAAGATTAGCCATCAGGGACTCATTTATTTAACATCTGAGCTGCAACAGCAGTGGCAATAACACTTGACTAATTGCTGCATCAGCCCTGTATGACACCAAACAACAGCTGCATCCAAACTGAACATGAAAAGACCATTAGCATCTCTTGACTATTCCAGTAATGTATGCACTTCATGTAAACACTAGATGTAAATAGGTACCTTCAGACATCAATTGCAGTTAGAATGGCACATTAAAGCCTTTTTTGGGGATTGAATCAGTAGTCTACTCACTAGGCGGTCATGGGTCAGTTATTGGCCAAGTTGGTGCAGTGCACCTGCAGAGGATGTTTTCAGGACGGTCTGTCAGTCTTCCCCAAGCAGATGGAGACTGCTTCAACTGGAGGCCAAACAGGGTCAGTTTGTGGAAGGTCAGACGGTCCGTGAACTCCCCTGCATACCTGAAAGCTTAACACTATTGTGGTCATATTCTGCTACAGGATATTGATGGCAGTGTGAAGTCTTTTTATATTAATATTAAATGTGTTTCTTGTCACACAATGCCATATCAATCTTAATCACTTTCATAAAGAAGTGCCTTGGAGATTTTTGGGAGTGGGTTTGGTTTTACAAAACAATCAGTACCTTAGTATATCTATTATTGGACTTCGTCAGCACTACTTCTGAACAATTAAAGTGAATTAAGCACTAAATTAGTTGTTCCAATTTAAGTATACCAGTTTGGTATACCAAAAGTACTATTGTAGGGTATTTTTACAAGTATATAAATATGTAAATATATTTGTAGTATACTTATTTTTCACTAAGGTGTAATTGCTGGTGTTGCCATGTCTGCGGTTTTAACACTGTTGCCACGGGTTGTCATGTCTGCGGGTTTAAGCAACCCCAATAACATAATATTTAGCCCCTAAAACATGAATTTTACAAGGGGATCCCCACCAAAACAACTTGTATTTTGACCCCTGAATGTGATTTTTACTGGGGGACTGAGTGAGAAAGATTATCAGAAATGTGACCCTGGACCACAAAACCAGTCTTAAGTCGCTGGGGTATATTTGTAGCAATAGCCAAAAATACATTGTATGGGTCAAAAAGATTGATTTTTCTTTTATGCCAAAAATCATTAGGACATTAAGTAAAGATCATGTTCCATGAAGATATTTAGTAAATTTTCTACTGTAAATGTATCGAAACTTAATTTTTTATTAATAATCTGCATTGCTAAGAACTTCATTTGGACAACTCTAAAGGCGATATTCTCAATATTTTGATTTTTTTTTGCACCCTCAGATTCCAGATTTTCAAATAGTTGTATCTCGGGCAAATGTTGTCTTATCATAACAAACAATACATCAATGGAAAGCTTATTTATTTGACTTTCATATGATGTTTAAATCTCAATTTAGAAATTTGGTGGTCCAGGGTCTCAAATAGAGGGGACTTGGTTCTATGCATTGTAAATTGATTCAATCATATCTGAATGCAAGCTTGAGCTCGAATTTAAGAAAGTGTTTTAAGCAGATTCCATTTTGCCAAAATCTGAAATCTTGTGTTCATCTCTACCCCCACCTGTCTTGTTACAGATCAGGGATAACCCATATGGCAAACTAACAGATTAACTTTAAAGAGAGCTGGATTTCAGCGCACTGTCATCAGGGCTATTTTGCTTTCAGTCGCTTATTTTCCCTAAAAATGTTGTATCACTTTAAAACACTGGGGTAGAAATACCAATTCCATATGAGCTGACTGAAAGCCATAGAGTTTTTCCACACAGCATGTTTTACACAAGCTTGTACACGTTTTAATACTCTCTCCTCTTGTTCATGACAGATGGGTCAGGCTACTCAGGACTGTTTTGGAATCTGCTCAGTGAGTTAATCCTTGAGCGATGTTGTCAGTCATCACTAGATCTAGTATAAACCGTGTAAGTCAGCCGTTCCTTCAACTTAGCAAACAGGTCCTGCATCTTACAGTCAGCTTTTAAATATTCATCGAAACTAGATTAATTAAAGGACGGACTGTATTATTAGCATTATGTGAGAGCTTGCATACATTTACTATTTTTAGCTTAATTAGTCTACAGAACACAAGGCTACTGTAGAAAACACAAACAGCGTACACATACAACATCTTACATCTAGGTCCTCACATTTATTAGAAATGACTGCATGAGAATACGCTCTTCTGCCTTTGTTTTAATTGTCTTAAAGTGATTGTCGACAGTATAGAGAGGATTTTCTTTTTCCCAAAAGTGCTAAAGTTATCGCACTGGAAAACTTCCTGACTAAAACTTCCTGACTTTGCTCAGTGTTAAATAAATATGTTAAGTAAACCTACTGTATCTGAAAAATGAGTTTAATTTGTATCTCTTTCGTATTAGTAATTTTTTGCTGCTTTTTCAAAAATGATAATTTATATATATGAAATATATTATATATGAACAGCTATAATTTTTATAAGATGCTCCCTTTTCACTACTGTTAAAGGGATAGTTCACCAAAAAATTTAAATTGTCATAATTTATTCAAGTTTTTCCAAATTCAATCCTTGATTCAAATGTCTCATAAACATAATTGATTTGGTCTAAAGAGAGAAGAATTAATGACTATTTTTGTTTGAAACTGCATATAAAATAGCTACCAATATAAATTTTGGTTACTGCAGCTTGACTAAAAGTTATGACTTAAAGTTGACAAAAATGCAATGACTTTTCGTCGGCTAAAACTAGACTTAAACTATGAAAGACTCAAATGACTAAAATGTGACTAAGACTATTAAGCATTTTCGTCTCAAGATAAAGACTAAATCAAAAATGCCTGTCAAAATTAACACTGTAATAAATATGGGCGTGATTTAGTTACTTAACTTTTCAGCTTTGATTGGTCTCACCTTTCCTGCTTCATTTCTGGTTTCATTGTCGATGCAAATGATAATGAATCTCTAAGGGGCTTCAAAAATCTCAACACATTCATATCCTCATTGGCTTATGTAATAAGTAGTACAAGTAATTCAAAAGCAAGAAATCACCACTTTGAATAAGTAATTTCAGAGTAAATGTATTTGAATAAATAATATTGCACTTACACAGACATGCCCTTTGTAGTTTTGCTTTATTATAGTGAGACAATAGCCTGGATTAAATTTGACCTCTGTGACCCGAATGTTCTGTATTGTAAAGCTGAATAATGACCTACATCGAGACTTAACATAATCTTTGGTATCACTATGGCCATTGGTCATATGATCCACTGAGCTTCAGCTCGTTCAGAACAGATTTTCTTTAAACAAGACGTTACTGGCCTAGTTATTTCCAACAGCATTAATTTCACAAAAATTATTAATTGAAGCTTCCATGATAAAAATGTCCTTTTTGGAGAAAAGTCTTTATGCACAGACTAGCAAGGTAAATGTAAGCTTAATTCGAGCTGACTAGTTCTCGGCAGCTTTGTTTACGGTCATCTGCACCAAAACAACCTTACAAAGGCAGGCGAATCCAGGCTATGTGAGAGATATGAAATCAGAACACCATGTGTGCTTTCATTGTAATGATTTTATCTTCCTTCAAGTGAGTGATCAGTATGTAAAGATTATCTTAAATACCTTCTTTCTAATGTCCTCGTACAGGATTGGTTAAAGATTCTTTTATTTTGAAGAGGAATAGAAAGATAACCATCATGGATATGCAGGTAATCTTTGTTAGATGGCCAAAAGCCTTTTTTTTTTTTTTTTTTTTTTTTTTTTTTTTTTCGCGGAATGTTATAGTTTTGAACAGAAATCCGTGTAAGAGAAATATTAAGATATTATAAAATATTTTAGAATTTACAGCATGTTTATCATATGATCCTATGGTCATTCCACGATATCAGTGTCTTTTGCATCCCTAAATAATAATCAAACATAGATTTAATATAACAAATAAATGTGCAATTTAAAACCATAACAATACTATGCATGTTTTCATCAATATTATGTCAAAAAAGTCAAATATTATTTTTAAATTGTTTAAATGGGATTTATGCTGGTAAGGGTAAGGTTTTTGGCCTGTCCCTCACTATGATTTTTTCTTTTTCAACAGGACTTTTAATTTGCAAAATGAAGGCGAAATGATATAAAAATCACATTTGCATATTGTTCTAAATATAGTCTCATTGTTAAGCATTGTTTTTGGCATAAGTATGCATTTTTTTCTATAAAACAAATTATTTTATTGATGTCCCCTGATTTTATGTCAGCCCTGTTACCCTTATAAAAAAACCCTTGTAAAATAATGTACATTCAAGATATATATTTTCTAGGAGGTTACATCATCAGTCAACCAGGATTCCTTCATTTAAAACACAAGCATGTTTCTCTCACTCCTCTATGTTCTATTTTTGATGATTTATGAGGCTTGACTGAGGGGGAGGCATCATGCAATGTCAATCCTGTTACCATTTTTAAATTGTAAATTTAAACAATTATTTCTTACATTTAATATAATCAATATCTATAAGTAAAATCCTTTCAAAGTGTACAATATGTGCTTTTGTGAACTTGACTATAGCTAGCAATTAGCAAACTAGTTTGAAATCGTCAAAACTCCTACTTTTTAGAGTAACAGGTTTTGACGTGGGTAACAGGGATGACATTGATTAGGGTTGACCCTGTTTTTAAAGTTTCAAACTTTTTGAAGTTCACCCTCGGTATATTATTGAGCTAATGCCTATATCATTCAGTGGCATATGAGTTCTAATTAAACTATAGTATCTAGTAACGCTTGTGTCGGTAACAGGGTTGACAAAAATACCAAAACATGAGGTAGTAAAATAGTCATCATAACCTAAGATGACACAATACAATTTCTTGTAATTTTAAGGTCTTCATTTCATGGATATTTAAAAAAATATTGATTAAACTTATTTAAAGGCACCAATTTCGTAGAATGACCCTTATTTCATAATAATTATTATGCAATAATTTAAGTAATAATTAACATTGTGTTGAGGAGTAACTAATTACATGTAACAGAAATATGTAATATAATTACAAATAAATGTAACTGTAATCTGTTACAGTTACTGAGGAAACGTGTAAGTAAATTAGTTACTTAGGAAATGTTAACGATTACAAATGGGGCTACATCTGAATATTTTCACACACATACAGATATTGATTGACTGCTCTAAAATATGAAACACCAATGTTTCAGGAGTTTAGGACACAGAACAGGACACATGCTTATTTGATAACTGTTTCATTTCCTATTTGGGTTGTATGTTTTATTTTTTAAGAATAACTGTTTTTTTTTCCAAGGCATTCTTAGATGCCATTGTTTTCTGTCATGGCTATGCAAAGATTTGATTTCAAAAACAGTAGTTATTAAACAGTTTCTTGTTATTATTTTAAATCTATATTTAATCTCAGAATGATCTCAAAGTAAAAAGAGGTGCTCAAGTCTGATTTTGTGGTGTCTGTGCTTTAAAATTAAATTATTATAATAATTCAAGGGGTGAAGGATTGAAAGTCTGACAGTAATTAGTGTTGAGTGCTACTGTAAGGTTAACGCTGCCTGGTTTAAATGTTTGAAAATGATTAACGGTTAAAAACGTTCATTATAAATTTAGAGTAATCAAATGTAATCAGTTACATTTAATAAAGTAATTGAAGTAGTTACACACACTACTTATTACATTTTAAATAGGGTCACTTGTAATCTGTAATCTACTAAATTTCCAAAGAAACCTTCCCACCACTGTTCATAGCCCAGTGTGGGTAGGATAAATTGTATTTTGCAGAATGACAATTTATGAGTGAAACTTTGCCTTTCAGAATTAGGTTTGTTTGAGTCTTTTGCAAAATCATTTACATTATTTCAAATGTACATTGAGCTAGTAAGTCACCTTTGTGCGCAGTCACGTTGTGCGTGTTACATAACCAGGTCCTTCGTTTATCTCCTCTCATCCACTGACAGTGAGCTCAGACACCTTGAAAATGTTTCAGTTGTTTTGTTCAGGGAGGCTTTCATCTTATGGCAGAACGTTGTTTAAGAAATAAGCCAAGATCCAGTGTTTTGGAAAGGTATTACAGTAAAACCTTTTTGCTATTTTGTGGTGGTAATTCCCTTTGAACATACTGTCACAAAGGCTCATGGGATAACAGTAATGTGACTGCTGGGTCTTGTGCACCAGACATAAAGATGCTGAAATCTATGTTGGTAAAGGTATACGTAACTACGTGGTTCAACCTCATGCAGAGATGAAAAGTCCTTTTTCTACAGTCTTCATTTTTAATGCAAGCTTATTGAGAGGTTGCTAATAAGAGGTTGCTAATAATATTACTAATATGAGAATAAGTTGTTAGCTCGTATTTTACTGTGCTGTTTACTGGAACAAATTGTAGGTAGGTCATTCAACTCGATTACCCCAAATTGCTTCTGGCAAGCCAAACCAAATCACTAGCGATCCATCTAATTAAAGTCATTATCTAATCTGTTGAGAGATTGACCTGCAACACCTGCTTCCGTTCCTGTAAATTTCTGAAAAGTATTTAGTAGGTGTGTGTGCTTGTGGATTTTTGAGTCATGAATATCAAGATGTTTTTCTTAGGGTTATTCTGCTCCATTTGAGATGAACAAAACATGTCTTTTGTTGTCAAAATGTTTTTTTTTTTTTTTTTTTTTTTTTTTATGACGTGCCTACACATTTGTTTTTTTGTCTCATGTCAACAAAATGGCAGGATAGTGGCACAACTTTAATTTGATTGTCAATAGGTTTTCAGGTATTGCTTATGTTTTAAAATTGATCTGCTTTGCAATTTTACTACATTTGTTATTTTTTAATCTTGAAATTATAGTAAAAACATTCCAACTTTTCAGCTTGATAATGTTCTTTACAATTAATTGTTTTTGAACAAATTACTTAATTCAAAAATTGTTTAGAAACATTTTCACTATAGTGTATTCAAGTCTTTTTTTGTATGAATTTTAACAAGTTTTTGACCTAACATTATACTTTTCTTTTATTGACCTATAAGTTCTCTGTAAGTGCTACATCGTGGCTTCTTGTCTTCAGACCTCCAAGTTTTGAAATGTAGTAAAAATGGCAATATTTTGAAATTATTTTGCATTTTATCTTTTTTTTTTTTTAATATAACATTTAATATGCTCCTATGATTGCAAAGCTGAATTTCAGTAACTTTTTAGTGTCACATGATCCTTCAGAAATCATTCTAATATGCTGATTTGGTTCACAAGAAATGTATTTTATTTCATTTATTTGTAAAATGTGTTTATTATAAGTGTTGAAAGCAATTGACTTAATGTTGTTGTGGAGACCATGCTATTTTTTTTTTAGGATTCTTGAATAGAAAATTCAGACGAACAGCTTTTATTTAAACTTTTTTTTTTTTTTTTTTTTTTTTTTTTAGACTTTTAATACATGCAATTTAATGCAGGCTTACTGAATAAAACAAGTATTAATTACTTTTAAAAAATCTTAGTGACAAACTTTTGAATGGTAGTGTACTTGAAAATATAATTAAATCAATTAATATTTTACTTGATTTTATACATATGTATGAAACATTGCAAGTGTGTGCTTAACTGTGCTGCAAAATCTTCAATAAGGTTTTGTTTTTCATCTTAGAATTTGTGTTTGCTAATGGCTTGGCATTAATTAAAGACTAAGAACTGACATTAGTTTGACATTTTCACAGATGCATTTTCAGTGCCATTATTGTCAATGTGTCAAATTCTTAAAATCAGTGTATATTTAAGGCTATTGTTGGTTATACCTTATACACTCTGTCTTCTCACCTGTTTACGGCCAAACTTCAGATTCACTCAGTAGTACCTGTATGATGTTGTGCTTTTAAAGGTTTTTGAGGGGAGATTCTATTCATAAGGAAAGATGGTAAGATGCCTTCAAGCATAAAAAACCCCAACAGGCTGAGTGACAATGAATGACTTGATACAAGGTGTCCTTTAAGTTGGCTCATTATGTTTATTGTGTGGGTTTAGGGAGTGGTTGAGTCCTGTGCGGTTACTGTGGCTCATTTCATTTGAGAGATGCCCACATTAGAAGCAGCTTTTCCATTCAGTGAGAAAAGACCACTGTTGACAGACACAAAGGGTGTTTGTGTTAGCACGCACACTTTTGTGTGGATACTGTGAGCGAGGGATAGAGAGGGGGACATAGATGGAAATTGAGAGATTGGGTGGGTTAGCCATGTCTGGAATGTTGTCTCATGTTGAAACTCGAACTCCTCTTGAAAGGCCCACAGCATTTTTTTTTTCTTTCCCTCCAGCGATATGTAAAGTTCATAGCTCTGTTGGCATCGTTCCCTCTGCCCGCTGGCCATGGTGTATAGCCCTTAGTGGGACGATTCTGTTGGAGTACAACAGGGCTTGTGATTAGCCCAGCTTGAGCCAAAGACATAGCTTACAGACCCTGCAGATCCATATGAAATCAGTGGTGGCAATGTGTGAAGCATACAGTGTTAGGCTTCTTGGATCAGCCAAAATAGGGTATAGCAGGGCTTGAAATTAAACCTTGACGTGTAAATCAGTCATTCATTTGTCAGAGTAAAAAAATTGCTTGTCTGGGGCAAAAAAGTCTTATTTTTATTTATTTATTTTTTTGGCATAAATGTCATTCTGAAGCAATAGTCTCATCACTGCTCTATGAGGTCTTTCTTTAATCAGCATATTTGTGATATTTGCCTTAAATTGATTTCTAGGACACTTTTTTAACATATGAAGGGCAATATTTTCCTAACCTTACTAAATGTATGTCATAATTTACATCAAATTCTTTAATTTTATCAATACATTCAGTTAGAATAATTAGACTCTTTATGGTTGTTACCATTCAAATGAAATCAGTATCAACAAACTCCATCTTTCCAGTGCAGAGGAAACACTAGAGCTGTATTGAAAGTGCCATTTAGGTGTATTTACTCAGACTGTTTAATGAAGATAAAAGGTTTCATAAATGCATTCACACAGTAAAGTTGCAATTGTACAAATATAATGCATATATAAATTAACATATAAATATGAAATGTGTGGTATTGAGTGCTGCTGTGACGTTTTTTTTTATAGGTCAACCCGAAAGTTAGCATCACTCTGGATCCCTTGACAAAAACCCCAGGGCATGCAAAATTGCTAGTTGATGTCCCGGGGCTTTTGTATCTTCCAACCGGGCTACCAAAATGAATCACTGCCCTGCTCGATGGGCTATATTGAATAATGATATAAAATTCCTTCCTTGATTCTTGTTGTTCACTTGCTTGTAGGGGTGAAATGGATCGTAGCTGATCATTTGCATGTGTTTGATGTATAGTAGTTTATAATTTTCACATGTTTTGTATTTAGGAGTTTATGAGTTTTATTCAATTCAGTTATTGTGAGATGTTTTTGTTGGTTTAATTTGGTGTTTGATTCCAAAATTGATTCTTTTTACGCATCTCCTTGAGCTTGAACAGACACATTCACACAAAATTCGCAAAATACATGTCTGGGCAAGTATTCTCGTAATCACAGTCAGTTATGTACTGTATTACTTGAACGTAAAAAGTGGAGAAAGAAATTGCATGTGTATCATTATATTGGATCCATGCAGTTGGTCTTAAAGTGACAGCGACCTATAAAAACCTGCCTTGATGATTCTTACATGTTTTGTTCATCATAATAACTTCACAATTTTGAAGCTTTAATAACACCCCCAGACGTAATGAGCTTATTGTAGATTGTAGATAAACTACACATCAGTCGCAATCACTTCACCATTACCCCATTAAGTTTTTTTTATTAAAAAAAACATTTTCCCTGAAAGTTTAAGTTAGAATAGTTTGCAAGAGTGTGATAAACATAATGAGACTGTAAAAGTTGAATCAGATTTTATGTATATTGTGTGTTGTGAAATGTTTTAAAGACATGCAGTGCATTTCTTCACATTCTAAACGCTATTTCCTTTTTATGTCTTTAACAGTCAACCATGAGAGGCCTTTTCACTTTCTTAAATAAAGCGGTGAAATGTTATAGTTTAAGTGAGCTGATAGCTGCCTCACTTTAGATGCCTATAATCACAGAATAAAAGATGCAGTTTTCACAATAAATAAAATATTTTTTTCTGTTTTTTTTTCTTTAATCCAGAAGGTGTGGGGGGAGGAATTCATCGCATTGTTATGGCTCCCACTTTGCTGGAGGGAACAATAGTTATAGATCCAATTACTTGTGGTTTTCTCTGATTTGGAGCAGGAGAGAGGATCTTTTGTGAGAGTGATATATTTAGATATATGAAATGGATGGAAAGGTTTCTGAGCAGGTGAATGATTGACATGTAGAAGAAAAGTTTAAGTTTGTGACATTTCTTTTAAAGTCAAAATGGGACAGGCAGCTGTGTGTGTACTGACAGGTAAGAAAAGAGTTTCCATTTGCAGTTAAGACTCTTCATTTCCATGTTTGTTTGAAATAAAAGCGGTCAGGATGCTGAGTTGCTCAGAGCTGGTTTTAAATGATGACACCGCTCAGTGTTGTTTAGAGGACAGGCTTGTCTACTGTCACTGACAGTTGGGACAGTCTTGCATTCATCGCTTTTCACTTAGTGACCTAGATCATATTTTCCCTTTAGCGACAGGTGGAGCAAACAATTTTTTCAGTGTTTTGTATTTTTTGATGTTTACAGTGCTTACAAAGCTGCCCTTTGTTCCTTAAATACTCTATTTTTGTTTCCTTTTTCTTCTCCACATCATTAGAACATTCTAACTTACATTATAGAACTGTGTGCCTGCAAATCTAATTGGTCTAGGAGCGTTTTTTAATTCTGATAATTACAGTCCTACATCATTGGGACTTTTAGGGCCCTATGAATTTGTTCATTTATTTTTTCCCAAATTCTGTTTTCTTCTTTTTTTTTCTGGATTCAGTTTTTTTTTCTGTTTATATATTTTTTCTAGACTCTGTTTTAATGGTTAAATTAAAATTTTTATTCATCAGAAGCAGTGCTGATTAATTGAAATCATGAAACTTACAGTATTAAACAGGAATTTATTAAAAGTTTAACAAAAATCACATTTTAAAGCCTTATGAAATAAATGTTGGTTTTTTTTTCTCATTCAGTTGTATTTTTACCAAATTTTACAAAATCTGTTTTCCATAAATTTTCTGGATTCCATTTTAGTGGTTTCATTACATATTAATAATCAAAAGCATCTCTAATTAATTGATTTGATTTATTTTTTCCCCTTAATAAATTCTAGTAAATCATTTTGCTGGTAAATATTCCTTTAGAAATAATATTTTAATAATAATTTTATTATTAGTAGTACTATCATTACATTTAGTATTTCTGTAACTTTTTCTCCAAGTTAAACCAAACTTTTATTTTGACAGGTTGCTTTGAAGACCTTTAGGTTTCTGTTTGTATATGATATGATGATAGTTTTACTCAAAAGAGATGGTAAAATGCTCATGAAATGATTCTCATAGCAGTTCTAGAGATTGTTTGTGTTCATGTACTTATATATTGAGGCGGGTGAGTATACAGTAAATTCCATTTTCACGACTGGATCCCATGATTTCGTCCATGTTTTTCACATCGCAGAAGGCTCTAGACTTCTCACTTCTCACTTTACATGTCTGCATTGACACGTTCCTTAAAAGGAAAAAGAGGAACATTTGTTCTCAGGTTCTGTGTCATTCAGCATTACAATTATTTTTGCTCTTGTCATTATTGTAAACATGGAAAAGTTTATTTAGAAAAATCCTTCCTAATTTGGAATGTTAGGATCCTGCGTGGTTGTTAGGAATTTGTTATTTGGGGTGATTAAATAATAAGACTATCTGTATTTGGTTGATCTCATTGAAGGTGTCTCCATTAAAGGGATAGTTCACATAAAAATGAATTTTCCCTAAATAACTGTCATTTTATGAAAAAGAGCTGTGTGAGGATTCTGATATTCATAGCACACAGGTTTGGAATGCCACGAGTGGGAAAATAATGACAGAAATATAATTTTTAGTGAACTATCCTTTTAAGACCTCTTTGAACTGTTTTAACTTTTCAGTTCTTATGGAAAAAAATGGATTTGTAATGAATGTTTTGTTACTCACAGAAAAAAAAAAACATGATATAACCATCAAGCTACGTTGTTTTTGATTACAAAACAAATGCCTGTTGAAAGTTTGAAACAAGTGCTTTCATGCCATAACATCATCATGCCTCATACCTCTCTAATGGAGGGCTCAGCAGCTGACTGATTTGTTGAAAACATCACATCATGTCCTGACTTTTATTTCCATATGTTTTCCTAGAGTTGCTGGGCTCCACAAAGAGGCTGAATGTGAACTACCAAGACCAAGATGGGTAAGTTCTCACATTTTCCACACAGCTGGTCCAAATTTTGGAGAACAAGGAAACGTGTATTATGTATTATATATGTAATTATATGTATTATATATGTAGTTTTCCACATATGTACATAGAAGATTTTTATTTATTTATTTTTTTAAATGAAGATGATAGTTAATGTTTAATATTTGTTTAAATATTTAATATTTATGCAGTAAACTTAAAGTGAAAAAGTCGTGACATTTGCCAAGTATTGTGACCCATACTCTGAATTGGTGCTCTGCATTTAACCCATCCAAGTGCACTCACACAGCAGTGAGTTGGGAACACACACACACACACACACACACACACACACACACTGTGAATGTATGAATTTTGCATGTTTATAACTGTTGAGAAGCAGATTGAAGCAAACAGAGTCCATCAGACACAGCTACACAAAAGCTTTGGTCACATTTATGTCACTCATCAGAACGTTGCGTGCATGTCCCACCTGTTTAAACACTGGAAATGTGCTGTTGTATCATGTTGACATTCTTCTTTATTACTAGAAGGTAATATGCTTTCCAGTGCCATGACTAGTCAACCCTTATTCAATTTCAAAACCCTTAACGACCTTGTTGAAAATGATCTGTCTCAAAAATATGTATAGGGAAGAAAACACTTTTATTATTTTATTATTTTATGTTTTTATATTATATTATTGTATATTGTTATTTTTTAGTTATTATTAAACATCTATTATAATGTTTAACTATATTAATAATTAAAAAATAAACACCTGTCAAACTAGAATCATGATTGAGCACCGTTTTTTATTATTATGAAAGTCTGTTGCTCCCTGGCTCAAGACAAACCATGGGTCACAGGAGGGGTGGGATGTTGATCAGTACTGGCTTGGTATGGGTGTCATCACACATCTCAACCAATGAGAGGATTTGGGGAAATTAAAAACAGAAAAAAAATAAAAATCCGGTTCACTCCGGCCAGAATTGGTATTTGAACGTTTCTGTTCCTGCATGCCTCTGTTTTATTACTGTTCCGAAACTGGTTTGTGTAGAAAAATACTAGTTAATAATGTTATTTTTAAAAGTGACCTATTATGCCCCTTTTTACAAGATGTAAAATAAGTCTCTGATGTCCCCAGAGTGTGTGTGTGAAGTTATAGTTCAAAATACCTTACAAATAATTTTTTATAGTTTGTTAAAATTGCCACTTTTAGGGTATAAGCCAAAACACAACTTTTTCGTCCTTCCCTTTAAATGCAAATGACCTGGTGCTCGTGGAGAAGAGGGCGGAGTTTCAAGAGCTCAAGCTCTGGCAATACAGGTGCTATAGGCTTTGCATTAGTACAAGCCTGTAATCTTTAAAAAGATTTTTTTCTTTTTTCATGGTTTTATGTTATTTTTATTTCTTTTTTTTTATTGTTTTATTTTTATTTATTTATTTTTACACTATAAATGCTTAAGATATTTAAAAATGTTTGCTATAAACGTTTTGAGAGGAAAAAAACAGCCTAAATTAGAAGGCTGTACATAGAGTATTATTATGTTGTTATTTTTATTTTTGTATTATGATTCAGTAATTTTTTGGGATATGTGTTAAGTTAATATTGAAAGTTTTTTATATTTTAATTTATAACACAGTTAGGCTATTTTAGTTCTCTTCTCTCCACAACAAACAAATCCTAAAGTTGTAAGCCAAAACGAATTAAAAATGAAACTGAAACCTACCTCTCTCATTCTGCACGAATCTAAATGTTTCCATATTCATGACGTATCTGGATGCTACAATAAAGAAAACGGCTTTCCTTTCCGTGGACTTCGGAGCTCCATATTCATGACGTATCTGGATGCTACAATAAAGAAAACGGCTTTCCTCTGTAATGATTTAAGTGAAATATATTTTGTGCATAGGCCTATATATTCCTTTTTATGTAGCCCTATATTTATTCCGTTTTCTCTGTTCACAGAAACGCTGCAAGTGCGTGATGTGACCTTGTGTGAATCCATGTTCTACACGATCCTGCTGGTTTCAAACACACAAAAAGCTGCATATTACCTGCCATTCATTTTCTCTTAAATGTAGGCCTAATGCTTAATTGGCGGTTTGTAACATATCCTCAGATAAACTTATTCTGGGGGCATTGCCACTGTGACTTAACGTTACCAGCTGTAAAATGAATTTACAGCTGAGCGCGGGCGTTTCACTGGTTGGATGTGTCATTTTCATAGGCCGTACTATGCTGTCTGACAAACTATATTTATACTATATATATAGGTTGAAACTAAACTCATTTAAGTTTTGCCAGTTTAAACATTTAAGAGCCAGAAGACTCGAGCAGTGAGAAGAATTGTGCATGCGCTCATCCGAAACGCGCAAACCCACGTCCCGGAACACGCGCAAATATTAAGCTCTCTCTGAAGTATTGCCCGCGTCTCAGAACACAAGCAAATATTAAGCTCTCTCTGAAGTATTGTGTTTGAATGGACAAATTCACACAAAAATTATGTCAAAATGTCCATCTTGGTAAGTATACTGTAGCAGATATAGCCGGCTGAACGTACTATATCAGTGCACTGGATCAGTACATTCTTTTAAAGTGACAGTCTTAATATTATCGAACAGCAGCAACAAATAAATAATTTACTGCTTTTGATTGGATAGCTTTTTTGATCTTGAATGTAGATTTATATTTTATTTTTTAAGTTATATATTCAATTATGTATTGCTTTTTTATATTTTAAAATTTCTTTTTTTTTTTGTTAATAAATAATGATGGTAGAACCTAAAAAACCCTGAAAATCTATAACATTAATTAAACCTAGTATAATATATTAACTGTAGGGCATAACTGAATATTTGACTCATCCACCAATTGTCATTTCCTCAGTGCAGTCTAACAATAATGTTCCCCTAGTAAATGAATAAGTGAAGAAAGATAAAACACTTGGCATTAAGGTAGGTTTAATCACTCATTACAATATGATTTGTATAATTTTGCCTTGCTGTGTGGTTTTTTTTTTTTTTAACTAATTAATGATTTATTAAAGTGTGTGTGTGTTTTTATTTATTAAAGTGTGTGTGTGTGTGTGTGTGTGTGTGTGTGTGATGTGCATTGATTATATCAGATTGCATTGAAGGGATAGTTCACCCAAAAATGAAAATTTTGTCATTAATTACTCGCCCTCATGTCGTTCCAAATCTGTAAGACTTTCATTCATCATCGGAGCACAAATTAATATATTTTTGATGAAATCCCGAGAGCTTTCAGATTCTGCATAGACAGCAATGCAACTGACATGTTCAAAGCCCAGAAAGGTAGTAAGGACATCATTAAAATAGTCCATGTGACATCAGTAGTTCATCTGTAATTTTATGGAGCTATGAGTACTTTTTGTGCACAAAGAAAACAAAAATGACTTTATTCAACAATTGCTTCTCTTCCATGTCAAGTCTTCGATGCGTGTTCACGAGAGTACCACAATGCATGCCCATGTATCCCTAGTAAGAATTAAACATATAATGCGTCCCAATGAATGTAGTAACTTGCCTATTTTTCAGTTTACTGTATGCCTCGAAGATGCATATTAAAGGCTCCATGTCATGACTTGTGATTGTTTGCTGAGCCTAGCTGTGGGTTTTGTCTGCTTTTACAGTGTGTTTGCATAGATTCTATCCAAACATTGTACTGTAACACCTTCCTGTGCAAAGAGGAAAAAGAAAAAGCATAGATGCTTGGCTAAGAGACAAACTTGTAATTATTGTGCCTTTTTTTCCTCAATATACTTCACACACAAGCATTATAGATTTTCTGTGGACTAAAGTGGGGAAAATAATTATATGACCCCCTGTTGATTTTGTAAGTTTGCCCACTTACAAAGAAATAAAAAGGGTCTGTAATTTTTATGGTAGATTTATTTTCACTCATAGAGACAGAATATCAACCAAAAAATCCAGAAAAAAAACATTATATAAAGGTTAGAAATTGATTTGCTTTTCAGTGAGTGAAATAACTGTTTGAACCCTAAGCAAAACATGAATTAGTACTTGGTGCAGAAACCCTTGTTGGCAAGCACAGAGGTAAGACTTAGACTTGTAGTTGGTCATCAGGTTTGTACACATCTCAGGAGGGATTTTGATCCCTTAAGGTTTCTTGGCTGTCGTTTGACTACTCTAAGTTTTTCCATAGATTTTCTATTAGATTGAGGTCTGGAGACTGGCGAGTCCCCTCCATGACCTTAATGTGCTGCTTCTTGAGCCACTCCTTTGTTGTCTTGGCAGTATGTTTCGGGTCATTGTCATTTCTCTCCCTCCAAACACGGTGAGTCGAGTTAATGCCAAAGAGCTCAATTTTGGTCTCATCTGACCACAACACATTTTTCCCAAGCCTTCTCTGAATCATTTAGATGTTATTTGGCAAGCTTTAAATGGGCCTTTACATGTGCTTTCTTGAGCAGAGGACCTTACGGGCGCTGCAGGATTTCAGTCCATTGCGGCGTAGTGTGTTACCAATGTTTTGCTTGGTGACTGTGGTCACAACTGCCTTAAGATCATTAACAAGCTCCTCCCGTATTGTTCGGGGCTAATCCCTCACCTTTCTCATGATCATCCTTACCCCATAAGGCAAGATCTTGCACGGAGCTCCAGACCAAGGCAGATCGATGGTTGTTTTGTATTTCTTCCATTTCCAAATAATCGCACCAACAGTTGTCTCCTCCTCACCAAGCTTCTTGCTGATGGTCTTATAGCCCATTCCAGCCTTGTGCAGATCTACAATCTTGTCTCTGACATCCTTTGACAGCTCTTTGGTCTTACCCATGGTGGTGGGAGAGGTTGGAATGGAAGATGCAGATTGTGTGGACAGATGTCTTATACACCTAACGAGCTGACATTAGGAGTAACTTCTTAAAGTGGCAGGACTAATCTGTGTTCCGCATGGGCACATAACCAATCTTTGGGAGCCAGAATTCTTGCTGGTTGGTAGGGGATCAAATACTTATTTCACTCACTGAAATACAAATCAGTTTCTAACCTTTAAAATTACAGACCCTTCATTTCTTTGTAAGTGGGCAAACTTACAAAATCAGTAGGGGATCAAATAAATATTTTCCCCACTGTGTATCTCGGCATTAGTTAAAAGCAACGTGACATGATTTGACTGGTTTTCCCATGAGTCTTCCCATGATTCCTTTCTGCTTTGAGCTACCAGCACTGTTTGAAATCAAAGCGCAGACTATTAGAGAAAGCCACAGACCCAAAGCTTAACTCTTAAAAATACTGGATAGATGCTATGGGAAATATTGTCTGGGTTTGAAACTGCTCTGTGTATATTTTTTTTGTAGAGTGGAGCTCATAACCAGTAAAGAAAGTTGACAAGAAATGGATTGTGTATTTGATAAAAAAGGATTGAATTCAGATATGCAACGATCCAATCAATAACTGATGGTTAGAACCAAGTCCCGCCCTACTTTTTTTGATAACTTTAATAACCTCACCAACCTTACAGTCCACATATATCATTAAGTAAAAACATGAGCTTATCACCAGTGAACAAATACCCAGCAGTGATGATTAAAACAACAACATAAAATTTAAGTCAGCAAACAGGAAAACAATAATCTTATACGTTCTGCACATCTATCTGTACGTTCATTCTGCAGTGCATGCTAGGAGCTCATGTTCAGGACAATATTGAAATTATTTATAAAGACAACTCTCTTGGGCTATTTGGAACAGCATTTGTGGGAATATTATTCGTTAACGTGTTTTTATGTAATTCTCATTCTCGTTTCTGTGGCTCACTAAGCCCTGTAAGCTGGGTAAAATCTAATTGCTTGTGTGCAGTGTGTGCTGTTGTTGAATCTGGGGTCCCTTTAGTCTTGAGAGACGAAAGTGGCAGAAAGTTGAAAGCACATCTCCATGAAGTTGAGGGCCTCACATTAGCATGAGTGCTAATTTGTGCTTTCAAGAGAAGCAGGGGAAGAACTGAGAAACCGGCTCCTGAGGGACCTGCAGCTGAGGTGGAGGAAAATATTTCATTATTCATCACTGCTACTGGCGCTGTTCGCTTCTTTCTTTCTTTCTTTCTTTCTTTCTTTCTTTCTTTCGTTTGTTTCGTTTGTTTCGTTTGTTTCGTTTGTTCATTCTTTTTCTTTGATCATTCACTTGTTCATTGTTTGCTTTCTTTTTCTTTCTTTCTTTCTTTCTTTCTTTCTTTCTTTCTTTCTTTCTTTCTTTCTTTCTTTCTTTTTTTGTTTTTTTTTTTATTTGTTCATTGTTTGCTCTTTCTTTCTTTCTTTCTTTCTTTCTTTTTTGTTTTTCATTTGCTTATTCAGTTGTTCATTGTTTTTTCTTTCTTTCTTTCTTTTTTGTTTTTTTCGTTTACTCAGTCATTTGTTCATTGTTTGCTCTTTCTTTCTTTCTTTCTTTCTTTCTTTCTTTCTTTTGTTTTTCTTTGCTCATTCATTTGTTCATTGTTTGCTCTTTCTTTCTTTCTTTCTCAATCATTCTTCTTTTTCTTTATCTTTGCTCATTCATTTGTTCATTGTTTTTTCTTTCTTTCTTTCTTTCTTTCTTTCTTTCTTTCTTTCTCTCTTTCTTTCTTTCTTTCTTTCTTCTTTCTTCTTTTCTTTCTTTCTTTCTCTCTTTATCTCTTTCTTTCTTTCTCTCTTTCTTTCTTTCTTTCTCTCTTTCTTTCTTTCTCTCTTTATTTCTTTCTTTCTTTCTCTCTTTCTTTCTTTCTCTCTTTATCTCTTTCTTTCTTTCTCTCTTTCTTTCTTTCTTTCTTTCTTTCTTTCTTTCTCCCTGCCTTCCTGCCTTCCATCCATCCTTCCTTCCATTATAGTATCAGGAAATTTAAATCATACCGCCATCTGTATTATGGGAATAGTATATAATAATTTGTCAAATCCCGGTGAGATATTTTTAGCATGCGCAGTACATGACATACTGATGTGTTTAAGAAGTTTGGATCAGATAGTGTGTGCTGTACCATAGACTGAACACAGCATTCTTCAGATATGTCATATTAATCATAAGCGTTACTCACACTCAACATCTGTGGCTGCTGAACAATAGCTGTAGGGTGCTTTTTCCATCTCTTATTTGTTAGTTTCACAAAATTCTCATATGATTTTAAACCCTCATAAGATTTTAACCAAGTCTCTGCTGAAGATTAAGTATTGGTTGTTATTTTGGTGTATGATCTCTTTGGGAGATGATATGTGTGAAGTTGTGCTCATGTATGAGATCTTTTCTGCATGAAAGGGCTTGTAAGAGCACCGCGGCAATGCAATGAAGGAGAAGACTGGAGGAGGTGTAAAAGGGGTTCAGGGAACCTTGCGTGTCCTAACCTGGAAAAACCTTTAAAAGGGTCATATGATGAGATTTATATTTTTCCTTTCTCTTTGGAGTTATTCTTTATAAAAGTTAAGAGTCAGCCACACCTACCTAAAACAGCTCATCCTAACACGTCCCCACATGTCTATATCACAACGTGGGAAGATTTGCATAACGGCACCCAAATGGTCACGCAAAGAAAGGTGTAATTTTTATACTCTTTGTTGCCGCTGGTGCCATGTCGTGGAGACGCTGTGTGTTTCGTTGTGAAAGCGAAACTACTTTGTTTGTCCTTCCAAAAGAGGACACAACTAGAAATCAGTGTTTAAGTTGTATTTACAACACTGTTCCAGAACAGTTCAACCCAAATATTCAGATGTGTGCGGCGCATTTTATAGAGGACAAGGACTGTTTCCTGGAAGAGTAGCCTACAATGCCGGTGTCTGTTTCTATAAAGAGGGGCAGTTTCAATTTTGCAAGGACAGTCTGGTGCTTTTAACTAGCAGTCTGTAAGTACGTTTACATATTAAAAGAATTTGTCACTGATGATTCAAACGCAAGTTTTGAGCAGTGAAGAGTAGCGCTTGTTGTTTATCATTTCTTCGATCACAAATACAGACATGGGTTTTATGTTTACGCAGCGCGATACGCAACACAACGCATAAAAAGACGTGTGCGTATAAGTCATTATAATCCGTAATTATGTCTCCACTGGATGCAATAAATGCCTCGTTTGTAGTGGGTTTTATTGTTTTTGTCTTTTCGTGCCGGGACACACGGCATCACAGTATGTTAAGGGGCGTAACATTTCAGTCACAGGTATTTGGCCAATCACAGCACACTGGATAGCTTGCCAATAAGCCTACACCTCGCTTTTTAAAACGATGAGCTTTTTAAAAATCAATGGGTTTCAGAAAGGTGGGGCATAGAGGAGCAACAATAATGTACAGTACGTGGAAAATAATGTGTTTTGAACCTTAAACCGCATAAACACATTTCATTGCACCAAATACACAATGTTCTTTTTAGCAACGTCATATGACCCCTTCAAAAATAATTTGTCTGCCCACACTGAATGCAAAAAGTTGAGGTTTAATGTAAAGTTATGAGGAACATAACCTTAATCGCATGTTGACATCACACACAATGGGTCTTTTCTTCTTTATTTTAGGTTGAACTTTGTTACTCAAACAATCCTGAAAAAAAATATTTGCTCTGTTTAGGCCCTGATTCTGCTGTATTTTAGGTGTTTTTTGGTAAAATGAGGCTGTGACAAGTGCACTGTAAAATGCATGAATGTCTCATCCAACATTAAACTCAAGTCAGAGGGATTTTATGGTGATGTCGTTGAGTTACACTTATGGACTGGAAAGGAATTTCTCTGAACTGATCCTTTAAAGTGTTAAATAAATACTGAGCAACTTGAATTGGAGCATCATTGAACCTGTCTATGCTGACACCGAATGACAGTATGGTACAAAGCAGAAGCTGGCTGCTAGTGAAAACAGGGACAACAGTTTCCTCTCTAAGACAAGTACATCTAAAGAAATCTTGGTATTCTCTTCCTGTGATACATTTTTAATACAAATTATATATTTATCTATCGCAGACAGAAGTGCTTTGTTGGGATTTGCACGGCTCGACCAGATTCAGTTTCAGACCCTGGAAACAATCTGAGACTGCAAGGAAAAGTCAGCTTAATATAGGGAGCTAATTATATACTTATTAGCTGCACTGACACATTTTAATAGCCAATCCTAGAACTGAGCGTGAGAATGTTCAAAGGTTTGCCAACTACATGACCACATATTGTCCCATAGATTAGTAAGTGCTAAGCATACTTGTCATCACAGATTTGGGAAATGATAATCCTGTTATTTAGCTCTTTCACTTACAATAACAATCCCTTCAGTATATCATATCTCTTGATCTGTCTCGAACAGCACAATATTTATTACATTTAGGACCATGACTTATTTATGTATGGATAAGATGCAGCTTTATTAGGACTAATCCACATTGGTTGAGTTCAATCCTTTTAAATTATGTTAAGAAATGTTCTTTTATTTATTCTGTTAGTCGTCTGTTCCCTCAAACACATGCGTATTTTAGAAGCTAGACCATCGTCAGTCATGAAGTGACTGTGTAAGGAGGGGTTTTTTTTGTTATTTGGGAGTTGGGTCTAGCTGTGCCATCAGGACTGATCACAGTGTTATACTCGATTGAACCCTGTGACAGACTGGCCAAACATTTCCCTCTATCACACCAGATGGAAAAATTAGATGCATATTTGTCATATTCGGTTTGTAAAATGAACAAATGCCTTTTCTGATATATTGATCATGATCATGACATAAAATACACCATATTTTTCATGTTTACGGTTTATAACTATTCTTTCTTAAATCAGAACAGCTGCTATTTTGCCAAATGTTTTGTGAATATAAGCAATTAGCAATTCAGTTTAGGGGTCTAGGTAGGTAGGCTAACATTCTACTGGAGATTTTTGTGTAGTTTTCAGGACTGTTTCTCTGTTCTTCAGTTTTTCAGCTCTTCATCATGCGGCTCTCAATGGGACCACTGACCTCTTGTCTCTGCTGTTGGAGGCACAGGCCACCGTGGACATCAAAGACAGCAATGGTGAGGCACTTTACCATTTTTATCCATGAGCCAATGAGTTTATAAAACCTTTAGAATGTATTTTCTTACTTTACTATCTTTTGTATAATTACTTTTTAAAAAGTAATGTGTTCTCTGATAAGGTATATAATTCAAGAAATGTGAGGTCCAAAATCAACAGTAAAGTACATTTAAATATATAGAATATATTAGGATATCAAAAATAAATATCCCTGATACAATGATAACTGATAGCTGATAAAATACTAGAAGTCAGAAAATCACAGTGGTCATGCCATATAGGCATAAAGAAAAATATATAAAATGAAAAGTTACAAACATATTAGGACTATCAAATCGATTAATCGGATCCAAAATAAAAGTTTGTGTTTGCATAAAATATATACATTTTATGTATTTGTGTGTGTGTGTGTGTGTGTGTAAAAAAAAAAAAAATTTATTTAATTATATTTTTTTTGTTTTTATATATATATGTATGTGTATATATATGTATATGTGTATATGTATGTGTATATATATGTATATGTGTATATGTTTGTGTATATAATATACACACATACTTGTATATAATAAGATATATATATAATTTCTAAAAGAAATGTATGTAATATTGTGTGTGTATATTTAATAAATCTATATAATATATATATATATAAATGTATTAAATACATACGTGTGTGTATTTATATATACATATAAATGTATATAATACATGCATATCATGTAAACACAAACTTTAATTTTTGATGTGATTAATCACATTTAATCGATTTGACAGCTCTAAGAAATGTTTCAGAGCATAAGGCCAGTAAAACATCTGCACACCTTTCGATAGCAGATCAAGAGCACGGTTGATCAGGTACTCGGTACCACCGGTACTTAAAGGGATAGTTCACCCAAAAATGAAAATTATGTCATTAATGACTCACCCTCATGTCGTTCCAAACCCGTGAGACCTCCGGTCATCTTCGGAACACAGTATAAGATATTTTAGATTTAGTCGGAGAACTTTCTGTTCCTCCATTGAGAATGTATGTACGGTATACTGTCCACGTCCAGAAAGGTAATAAAAACATCTTCAAAGTAGACCATGTGACATCAGGGGGTCCGTTAGAATTTTTTGAAGCATCGAAAATACATTTTGGTCCAAAAATATCAAAAACTACGACTTTATTCATCCTTGTCTTCTCTCCCGGGTCTGTTATGAGCGTGTTCACAACACTAGTTTAGTGATATCCGGTTCGCGAACGAATCACTCGATGTAACCGGATCTTCTTGAACCAGTTCACCAAATCGAACTGAATCGTTTGAAATGGTTTGCGTCAACAATAAGCATTAATCCACAAATGACTTAAGCTGTTAACTTTTTTAACATGGCTGACACTCCCTCTGAGTTCAAATAAACCAATATCCCGGAGTAATTCATTTACTCAAACAGTACACTGACTGAACTGCTGTGAAGAGAGAAGTGAAGATGAACCCCGAGCCGAGCCAGATAACGAACGAAACATTGACTCGTTCTCGAGTCAAGAACCGTTTCTGTCGGACGTGTCCGGTTCGAGAACCGAGGAGCTGATGATACTGCGCATGCGTGATTCAGACTGACACACAGCGCGTCTGAACCGAGCTGGTTCTTTTGGTGATTGATTCTGAACTGATTCTGTGCTAATGAGTGCGGGTAAACCGAAGGCTTGAATCAAGGGCAATCGTCGCCAATGAAGTCATTACGTCGAGCGCAAAAGAACTGGTGAACCGTTTTTCGGCAACCGGTTTATTGAATCAAACTGTCCGAAAGAGAACCGGTTCGCGGAAAAAGAAACAGAACTTCCCATCACTACCGGTGATCCGAAAACCGCTGCAACCGGTTCTTGACTCGAGAACGAGTCAATGTTTCGTTCGTTATTTGGCTCGGATTGGTGTTCATCTTCAGTTCTCTCTTCACAGCAGTTCAGTCAGTGTACTGTTTGAGTAAATGAATTACTCCGGGATATTGGTTTATTTGAACTCAGAGGGAGTGTCAGCCATGTTAAAAAAAGTTAACAGCTTAAGTCATTTGTGGATTAATGCTTTTTGTTGACGTGAACCCTTTCAAACGATTCAGTTCGATTTGGTGAACTGGTTCAAGAAGATCCGGTTACATCGAGTGATTCGTTCGCGAACCGGATATCACTAAACTGCAGTGTTGTGAACGCGCTCATAACAGACCCGGGAGAGAAGACAATGCTGAATAAAGTCGTAGTTTTTGATATTTTTGGACCCAAAATGTATTTTCGATGCTTCAAAAAATTCTAACGGACCCTCTGATGTCACATGGACTACTTTGAAGATGTATTTATTACCCTTTGGACAGTACACTGACTGAACCGAGCCAGATAACGAACGAAACATTGACAATAATCGGACTAAATCTAAAATATCTTATACTGTGTTCCGAAGATGAACGGAGGTCTCACGGGTTTGGAACGACATGAGGGTGAGTCATTAATGACATAATTTTCATTTTTTGGTGAACTATCCCTTTAAACCTGGTACCATAACATTTTCTTTGTTTTTTTTTTTGTACTGAAGTACTGGGTCTTTTGACAACACTAACTGTATGTGAAAGAGCAGCATGGACATTCTGCTAAACATCTTAGTTTGTATTTTGCAGAAGAAACAAAGCTATGCAGGTTTGGAACAACATGAGAATCTTTGGGTCAATATCTCTTTAATGTACCATCAAAACAAATTGGATAAAAAGTCTATAAACAAATTTATACAAATAGTAATTTATCCAAACTCCAAACTTGTGTTGTGTAGACAAGCTAGGTAGTTACAATTTTTCCCATTTCAACAGAAAAATGACTGCACCACCAGAGAAAGAAAGCCCTTTTTTTCCCCCAGTGTAAAAGAACAAGTAGCTGTGAAATAATGATTTTCTGCTTGCTGTTGTAGGTATGCGTCCACTGCACTATGCTGCCTGGCAGGGGAAGGCTGACTCTGTACTTACGCTCCTGAGAGCCGGAGCTTCTGTGAATGGTGCTTCACAAGATGGACAGATCCCTCTTCACCTGGCTGCACAGTATGGACACTATGAGGTGGTATGTAGCACACTGCTCCTCCACTGTTGACCAGTTTGTGCCAGTCTACACTGACAAAAGGAAGAACAATGTCAAGTAGGTTTCAGACTTTCACCTATACCACGATCCATTGTACAAAAGTAGGTATGTTTGACGGGTATGGTGGGGACTTTATGTACTGATGTAGTCTGGGCTGCTTAAAGTGATTTCCATCCAAAGAATGAAAAAAAAAAAACAATCATAGAAGTGCCCAAGCAATGTGGGAAATACATTGTATTTCCATTACAAACTCTGGATTTGCATTTGTTGTATCCAGTGGTGCATCAAAATGAGTTTTTCTTTTTTTTCACGGAAACTGGAAAAAGTTTTAATTTTTAATCATAGAAGTGCATAACATTTACGGAAACTGGAATTAGTTTTATTTTTTTTTTTATAATCAAATTATTTAATTTTATTTGATAATGGAAAAAGTTTTAATTTTTATTTTATAATAATTTATTTAATTTTTTTAATCATCAACAGCTTTTTTGATTATATTATTGTTTCTACTCCAATTCACTCTTGAAAAATAAAAATTTAAATGGTAATGAAATTAACATTTGAGCATTAATAAAAATTAAACTCTAATAACTTTTTATTATTTCAAGATTTATTCAAACTTACATTAAATAATGAAGGCACCAGGTTAAATAATATGATGTATAATACAGTGCAAATATCTAGCAAAATGCTTCTCTCTAGAGTTAATATTTGTAGCTAACTAGCAAACTGTGGACATTGAATGGATTTCTTGAGGTAAATATAAAGCCAGGGCCATTTACATGAAACCAAAAATTTGTGTTCGACAAGCTTTTTTCGGTTGTCGAATTTTCAGTGCATCACTGGTTATGTCACTTACTAGTATCTTCAAAATAAATGAGCAAAAAGGCTGAACGCAGCACTTTGATAGTGACTCAGGAATGTGCTGCGACTCAAACCAAGATATAGCTTTTGAGGCTGTTTACAGATCTCTGGCAGCTAGATAAAAGGGATGCGTACTGTTTTATGTTTTCTAAAGGAAAAGGAAGGAAAATGCAAGACGTGTCGTTGCACGCTCGAGGCAGAAAAGAGGTCCCCTGCAAAGATAGCATTACTTTGCAGGTCCATGGCTTTGTTTAAAAACAATGCATTTTTTAGTTAACTTTGCTGTGTATATGATACCTCTCAGAACCAGGTTAGACTGACCAGTTGTTTGGCTTGAAATGCATAGTATTCCCTTTCCAAATGGCATACCCTTCCTCACAAAACATGTCACAGGGTATAATGTGTGCAATAATGTGCAGTGTTTTTTTAGCCTTTCCCTCTTAGTCCATGACCTTTTTGGATGGTATTTCAGTTTTTCATATATGGATAGATTTAAACTGATATGGCTTTTGACATTGTCTTCTGTTGTGTTATCTCAGAAACGTTATGTAGCCAGGCACAGCCTCTCTGCCTTTTCACAGTATCTCTGTGTGTCTGTGTCTCCCCTCAGTCTGAAATGCTACTACAACACCAGTCCAACCCCTGTACTGTCAACAAGGCCAAGAAGACCCCTCTGGACCTGGCCTGTGAGTTTGGCAGACACAAGGTGAGTCACGAGAGTGTAGTTACAGTACATCTGTTGGGACGTTGTAACTTGACCTGCTGCTATACCACCTCAGTGGGATTAATATGTTTGAATTGTGTTAGTCTCAAAAAAGCATATTAGAGATGACAATGTGGTGTAGCAAAGAGAGAAAGATCCTGACTACCTCAAACAGAAGGCTTATTCTCGCTCTATATTAATAATTACTGAGTGAAAATGCAGGATTTAATCACAATTAAGAAGCAGAATATTCACTTTGCATTTTTAAAGACCCAACAAACACAGAAATAAAAATGTAATTACATTTAATGGATATAAGCTTTTGGGTCTTAAATTGTCTCCACAGACCCATTTGTGTTCAACTAGATGAAAGTTTTGTTGGTAGTAAAATTATTTTATTTAGCTTTATTTGTATATATATATAAAATGTGTATTTTTTTTTTCACTCAAATACTTACAAAGAAATGGCAAGTAACACATTAAATTAAATATTAAATTTTAAAGTAGAAAGACAGTTACTGTAGATTAATCTGTTTTAACTTTGAAAAATCTTTTTTTTTTTTTTACATTTTACCTTTGCCATAATCTAAAAGAATAATTTAAAGACAATAATTAAAATGAGTAGTTTTATACTATTATTGAATGTAACATTTTGCAAATCTCAAAATGGATATCCATTTTACATTCTGTACATTACGGTTTAGTGATGCCAAAATGCATTTAAAATGATTGGGTTTAGTTTTTGGTGTTTTATTTTTATTTTTGACAAAATAGCTTAGAATCTATTATTGACCATTTATTGATTATTGGCCATAAAGTTTAAATAATCATCAGCTTATGCATCAGCCAGTATTTTAATATTCATGTAATATTGATATTTCATTTAACAATATGTGGTTTCCAAAGTAAAACATAACTAGAGAATAAAACTGTATTTTCCAGCAGACATGAGATGACATAGCTGCAGTGGAATTGTTCAGCTAGTGGCATTTCTGCATCAATATAGTTAGGGTGTGCTCTTTATAACATCCATCTGAGTTATCCCAGTCTCAATGCAAGCTCATAGTGCTGAATCTATTTCCACAACGCAATCTCTATTATAATTCTGAGCAGGAGTTCATGACATAACAGCTTGAACGAGGTCTTGTTTATTTTGGTGAAGACTGTATTACATATGCATTCAGCGGCAAAGGATATCAGTAAGCTCATACAAACTGTCTGCATAAGCCCCAAGCTGGACGAATAGAGATGAAAGGCTTTAAAAGATGGCTTTCCTGAAGACAGTTTTATTAATTCATCTTAAACTAGATTTGTCAGAGTGAACTACTTGTATTTAATCTTTTGCCTAAGTCATATGGAATTATAGAATGCAAATGCTGCAGAGAGTCTGGCTGATGGAATGAGTCTAATTTAGCAGCACACCAGCGAGTCAGTTGCTGGGCTTCAGGAGGATTCTGCCCCAGCTGGAAACTGAATTCCATTTGACAGATTCTCAATGCCAGGGAGTACAAAGTCATCTGGTTGCGTACTTGTCGTTTAAATTGGCAGTGACATCTTGTTTAGACTGGAGCACTTTCTGGCTGAAAGTGTTCTAGTTTTGGACGACTTCCTCACTGTGTTTTACTTCTTTTCTCCAGGTGACCCAGCTGTTGTTGAGCAGTAACATGGTGGTAGCTCTCTTAGAGGGGAACGGCAGGGATAACACCCCCCTGCATCTTGCTGCCCGCAATGGTCATAAGGACATCATCAGGTCTGCTTCTCACTAAGCCCTTACTTTTATATCCTGTTGTGCTTTTCAACATCTTCCTTTCAGTCTAAATATTAGCTTTTCAAACTGATGTAGAAATAGTTTCACAGAGGTACAGTAAGTTTGTTTAGAAACCAACTACTAACATAGGCAGGTGTTTTTAGTAGTGCTGTCAAATCGATAAATCACATCCAAAATAAAAGTTTGTTTATTTAATGTGTTTACTGTGTATATTTATGAGTATGTATAAATACACACACATGCATGTATATATTTAAGAAATATTTACGTGTGTGTATGTATATGTATGTGTGTATATGTGTGTATATATATTACACATTTCGTAAATGTATATTTATATAATGGCTTGATAATTCAATAGGTAAAAAAAAAAAAATCATAAACATAACATTACATAAACCCCAGTGCTTATTTTAAATTAAATAAGCACTAAAATTATATTATTATTAAATATGTTAAAAGATTTTTGGTTATTATATTAATTTTAATCATATATATATATATATATATATACACACTGTGTGTGTGTGTATGTATGTGTATATATGTATGTATGTGTATGTATATATGTATGTGTGTGTGTGTGTATGTATATATGTATATATATATATATATTATTAACATTTTATATATGTATGTATATTTTGTATGTATGTATATTTTATAACTATAATAAAAAAATATATTTTTAATAGTAAATTTCACTTTAGTGATATATATTAATAAACACATGCACACAATTTGTAAGTTATCAATGTTATTCTAACTATATATATTAAAATGTATAATCATATTATTATTATTATTATTATTATTATTATTCTTTTTTTATATATATAAATATTATTATATTCAAATTGGGTTCCTGGAATAAAACATTGTGAATATATAAAACCAAAACTGAGAATATTGCTGTGCATCCTAGGATTGCTATATCCACAGTAAATACATACAGTTCCATCTTAAAATTTGGCCAAAGGCTACATGCATGTAAATAAGTTTATCTATGTTTTGATCTGGATCAGGAGCCTGCCTACTATTCCTTAACACACAACCTCTATAGGCAGCAAAGAGAGTGTGAGAATTATGTGTTTATATGCATGCAAGCCTGCCGGGGAGGTTGTCTGTCTTTTTTGCACGGTGTAAAGTTGACAGTTCAGGCAGACTTTGGCTGGGCGCTTTGTTGACTTGTTTGTCGAGCAAGTGAGGTGGAGAGAAGAGGTTGTGGAATGAGTGTAGTGTGTTTGGTGCTGTGTGCATGTGTTGTCCTGGGCTGCCCTCCCCTCTTGAGTGTAATGAGAGGGCTGTGACTGCGCTGTGATGGTAACATCCATAGGAACGAGGCCGAATAGGGTTACACCAGCCAGTCAGCTGCTCAACATGCTTCTCTAGCAGTAACCATATATGAAAGTTCACGCTGCAGCTCTCCCCTCCACTGCCTTTCTGGAATGCTGGAACTTGTAAACATGGGAAAGATGGACAGTGGTAACAGGAGACCGCTCTACAATGCTTAGTATAAGGCATTGGATTCTGAAAAATTTATGAATTCAAGCAGAATTTAACAAGCAATCTATGAATTGCTACTGTTATTATGTTTTTGCTGAGATTAAGAAATGACATGACATACAGCCAAGTATGGTGACCCATACTCAGAATTCATGCTCTGCATTTAACCCATCCAAAGTGCACACACACAGCAGTGAACACACACACAGTGAACACACACCTGGAGCAGTGGGCAGCCATTTATGCTGCAGCGCCCGGGGAGCAGAGGGTTCGGCACCTCAGTCGTGGTATTGCCGGCCCGAGACTCTAACCCACGACCTTAGGGTTAGGAGTCAAACTCTCTAACCATTAGGCCACAACTTCCCCACGGAATAATAATAATACTTGTTATTATTGCCAAATTAACTGCTGACTAATATATGACTTGGTCATATATTAACAAATAATATATTGGTCACTCTTATCCATTTAATAGAAGGTTACTTACAGAAAAGTTCTGAAATGGACTACAAAAATGATCAATAGCAGGCATCATAGGCTCTCACATGTCTTGTGATGTCACTGACACCATATTTGATTTGAGAGTTGCAGCAGGAAAGATTTTCCCACAAACAAATCCTACAGATTTCATATAACTATAGAAGAACTGCTTTTTAATGTTGCTTTTATGGTGATTCTTTTGTGTAACCCAGTCCCTATTCACTTTAATTATATGGAAAAGAGCAGGCTAGACATTAATCACAAATCTTTGGAGCAGCATGAAGGTCAGTAAATGATGACAGAAGTTTCATTTTTCGGTGAACACTTTGGATGACCTTATTTAAAGAGGGAAGGCAGGCTTTTAATCCGTTCAATAGGATGAATCAATTACAGCTAAATGGAAAATGGAGCCTGCACTGCTGCTTTAGATACTGAATCCTGAAGAGAGACACACAATGTAAAACTGATTTATGCAGAGGCTGTTTATGTTACTCAAAAGCTTTAAATTGCCATGACTTTTGACCTATTGCTGGTGGTCTTGAACTCACCTTCATCATGTGGTTTCAGTGCTGCCCACTCACTATGCAATTTCTCATGCTGATTTTGGTTTTGTAGTTGTATTGCTGGAGGCATCACAAAAAAATAAAAATAAAATCCTACATAGTTGTGCCAGTTTCATGTGTCTCATATTGTATGTTTTTACAGCTCGTTTCTTTTCAAATATAATTTCAACTGAAATCAGTATCTAAAAAAAAATCTGTATCTGATATATCATTATCTGAAATTAATATTAATTAAATCAGTGTGTCAGGTTGAATTTTGTGGTAATGAGCAGCTGACTGTACCCCATTGAGTGATTTCGTTGGTGTCTTGTGGACGGTATGGCTCATGTGTCACTGTGGTCTATCACTCATTTTTAGACTGCTGCTAAAAGCTGGGATTGACATCAACAGAACCACTAAATCTGGAACGGCTCTACACGAGGCTGCCCTCTATGGGAAAACGGAAGTAGTAAAATTATTGCTTGATGTAAGTAGATGGATACAAAATATTTGGAAGTGTTGATTATTTTTTTGTTGTTTATTTCTTATGTCAGAGTTATTATCAAGAAAAAATGCTGTGAATTGTAGAACCAGTTTTGGGGGCTTCCTCACAGTGTAGTGCTTGAGTCTGTCATATCAGAGCACAACGATATATCATTTTTTGTATTTCTGCCGGTATACAGTGTTTTTTTTTCTCACCTGAATTAACCCTCACATATCAATCCAACTCTTCATCATCTGACACTTAGGCTGGGATTGATGTGTTCATCAGGGTATTTTATATCTACAGTATATCCATATATAGCTGTTCAGGTTTCCACTTAACATGCGAGAAAAGTAATATAAAAAACTCCTTAGAGGTGAGTCAGAAATCCAAAACTCCTGTTGTTTTCCTTTTACTCTTATTGTTCCTTTCTCTTTTTCTGTTTTGCATTCCTCCTTTTAATTTTTCCTTAGCTTTTTTTTTAGGGATGCACGATAAATATCGACATGCTGCGCAAAACCACAATCATATTTTGCGCATGTTTTGCGCAGTTTGTCAGTGAACAACGGCTCTGTGTAGTAAATGTTGCTCCACGGGAAAGCACACACGTGTAGAGATTTACTGCTAATTACATAACCGGCTTTACTGACGAGATGCGCATCAATATCGTGCCGATATTTATCATGCATCCCTACCTTTTTTTATTTTTCCTCTTTCTTGCTGTTCTTCCCTTCCCTTCCCTTACTTTGTCTTTAATTACTACTTCCATTCCTTTCCTTTTTCCTTTCCATATATTTTTTTTTACCCCTTTCCTTTCCTTTCCTTTCCTTTCCTTTCCTTTCCTTTCCTTTCCTTTCCTTTTCCCATTCTTTACTTTGTCTGTCTTTACTTACTTTTTCCATTACTTTCCTTTTCCTTTCCATACATGTTTTACCCTTTTCCTCCTCCTGGCATTCCCCTTTCTTTCTTTCTTTCTTTCTTTCTTTCTTTCTTTCTTTCTTTCTTTCTTTCTTTCTTTCTTTCTTTCTTTGTTTACTTTTTTTTTTTTTTGTTTATTTATTTCTTTCTTTCTTTCTTTCTTTCTTTCTTTCTTTCTTTCTTTTCTTTATTTGTTTCTTAGTTTTAGTTTCTTTCTTTCTTTCTTTCTTTCTTTCTTTCTTTCTTTCTTTCTTTCTTTCTTTCTTTCTTAACATTACTTTCCCGGGGCAACAGAAATGGCAGCCATGCCTGGAGATTTCGCTAAAAGTTTTGTTTACGTGTTTGTGTGTCTGGGTCTAGGCATACGTCTGAATGTGTTAAGTAGCTGTGCCCTTCTACTATCCCTCCTGTAATCCAGCTGCTTGTTGTCTTTGAAGTGTGCGCTTTGATTCAAAACACTGAAACGGCTGAAGGAGCTGTGTTTGAAGATGAGGGGTGTTTTGCATCCCTGTTCTGGGCTCAGCTCCTCATTAAATTTTCAGAAGATTTGCTAAGTGCTTCAGAGTATTTAAACATTACATTACTTCTCTTTAAATTCTGCTTATTACACTTCTTTATTGCAACAAATCCCACCTGAGTATTGAATTTTTAGGTTTTCCGATAGCAATTTTGTGGACCTTAGTTAATATGAAGACCTCAGAGATTACTTAAACCCATAGTGCATGACTTGTTGACTACTTTCAAGCTTTTTCTCTCTCATTCTTATTCTTTCATGCATTCATTTCCCTGGGTGGTGACATCAGACGCTAGTGGAGCATTGCAGGTGAGAGCTTTGAAGGACTACTGGAATCTCCATGACCCAACTGCACTCAACATCCGGGCAGGAGATATAATCATGGTAGGCTTTTCAAGCCTTATTTCTCACAAGAGTTGTCCTAATTTAATACTGTATAATGTGCATTATGTAAAAGGCCTATATAATTGGTAATGTGCTTGAGCGTTGCCTTGATCTGCATTCTTACCAAATTACTAAACCGTATTCTAATGAATCACAAAAACATCGAAACCCAAAACAACAAATTGGTTTTTGGTTTTGGATTGTTGTTAGATATTAAAGCGGTTTTCAGAATGCTTTAAATATGGAAGACAACACAACAGCATTGCATATGTTTCTTACTGATATAATTATGTCCTTCACATAAGACATAACAGTAACATGAACAAGTGAGTACCGTAATTTGGTGTTCCCTACAGAGAATTCTTTAACATGCTACAACAAGTTCTTACCAATCAACCTTTGGTGTCTCAAATTAATCAACTGTAGCTTGTTGTTTGTGCTATAGTACCGTGTGTTCAGCCTAGTTTGCTTTCATAACAGCGTGCTTCACCCCCAGTAAAAGACTTTGGTTCAGTGTGTGTACTCTAGAGTGCAGCCTGAGGCTCAGTGCCTCATGTATGCTGTTATTGTTCACACCTTGTCTGTCTAGATAGCTTTAGGCGGCCATTTCTGCTAGCATAAAAGACTGCTGTGTTTCTGCGCCAGTGAGACATAACAGACTTCAGGTTTTTTTTAAAAGCTAGCAATGAAAGATACTTTTACTCAGTCTTAACCCCACCTTGAAAATTCACAGTTCCTTTACAGCTTTATTATTAGGGAGTTGAATTGGGGGTAAATTAACATCTCATTATCTCAGGAACTAATACCTTGAGGAAAGGTGATGAACAACATCATGTCTTTCATTTCAAACTCCAATAACTGTTATTTTGTAATGATTTATTTGGGAACATTTTATTGATAAAAATTTTTTTTGACCACCACTCACCCCCCATTACAAAATATTTTTTTGTTGCCTCAGGACAACGTTGTGAAACAATGTTGCAGAATCACAGAGAAAATTCTCCATTCACATATCATAAGACATGTGCAGAGAGCTATACAAAATCAAAAATCTGTCAAAAAATGTCAAGAAATCATTAAGTGAAAAGGGAAAAACACTTGCAACACATTAATATATTGCATTTGATACAGACATAGGTTTGTATCGTAGTGCAGGGCTGGGAAACTTGGGTCCTGGAGGGCCACTGGCCTGCAGAATTTACCTCCAACCCTAATCAAAACACCTGCCTGTAAAAACTTCATGGAATGAGATTTTACTCTGTGTGAAACTTCAAAAAGCAGTTCTCTGCTGTGAAACAGAGGTGCATGTTACACTTTTTGCACATCACTTTGGGTGTTCCTGTGCGCACCCAGGAACCCTGTATCTTCCTGTTTTGTCACACATTATTTACCCTTATGTATTGTCCTTGGGAAATCCTGGTAAGGGATGGGAGTCGTGGGCCCCTGCTTACCCCTTATGAATGTTGCCTGAATTTCTCTACACCTTCATACACACACACACACACACACACACACACACACACACACACACACACACACACATTTTTTATGTACAGTTCATATCATTTTAAATAAGATTACTAAAGCAAATAATCTCTCCTCCTGTCACATCATGTGCTCCTGTGACCACGTGTCAGAAAAGGAAGTCCTGTCTTCAAATGGTGCTTAATAGTGACTCCCACACCTTATTGGAATGTTCTTTGATACTTTTCAAACATTTTAATTGGTTGCAATCATTTTAAAAAAACGTACTGAACATGGGGCATAAGAAAAACTTTATTGCCTAAGGGCAATGCTGTGCTGTAGAGGGTTAAAATAACACTAAATAAATACAGATGTTGACCTTTATGTTGAGCAGTTTTGAAAATGGGGCAAATTTATTTTTATTATTCTCTAATATCAGCAGTACAGTTAAACCAGATACTTAAAATGTTGAAAAAGCACTTTTCTCGCAAATACGGTGGTAAAAGTAGTTTTCTTAAAACTGCTTCCTCATTTTTTGTAGAATTATTTTTTTATATTAATTTTGACTGTCTAAAACTATTAAAAATCCTTTTTGTTAGTTTCAGTAAAGTTAAAATAAAATATTAATATTGGACAATATCCTTAAACTTAAAAACTTTAAATGTTGCGTTAAGTTGTTAAGTACTAAAATGGTGAACTATATCAGAAATAATAATTTATATATATATATATATATATATATATATATATATATATATTTAAAAAAATTATATATATATATACACACACACACACACACACACACACACACACACACACACACACACACACACACACACACACACACACACACACACACACACACACACAAAATTACAAAATGCCTAATAAAATTACACGGGGGGAAAAAACTAAAATAAAAACTATGTAAGAAGACGGTTATAAATATTATAAAATGTGCAAGTATTCAAAGAGCTGAATATCCTGTGATCTTTCTGTTCTGTTCCAGGTCTTAGAGCAGCATATGGATGGACGTTGGAAAGGACACATCCACGACAGTCAGAGAGGCACTGACCGTGTGGGATTCTTCCCTCCCTCCATCGTGGAGGTCATTAGTCGCAGATCAGGTAAACTGAATAATTCTGTTTTATTTTTCAACTTACACAAGCATTTACTACAAATATATGGTCCATTTTCAAAATGAGTTTCTATTTTGTATTTCTTTTTTTTTTTCATTCCAAATTATATTATCAGCATAAAAATTTCAACTCAGATTAAAACTGAAAAATTGTAACGTTTTGCTTTAAAGACAGCAGCACAAGGTTTTGATTTTGAAGTAGTGGAATGTTATTTTTTTAATAACATTTGTTCTTAATCTTTCAAAATCCTAAAACTATATTTTAAGCTTAAAATAGAATTTGAATCCCAGATTTTAAATGCACTCTCTGACATTTGTATCCCACAGTATGCATATCAAAATAATGCATACTTAAGTAGTGCAGTTCTCATAAATTCTTGTGGACATGTAGTCCATTGATAAAGGCACACACAGACACACACTTATGGGATTAACAGGAACATATTGGGGGCAGGCGGATCAGCTTTAGAGCCCTGTGCCTCCATGAAAAATGGGAGCCGGCCATGGATTGCTAGGTTCTGAGCAGAAAATCTATCCCTGAAATTAGCCTGGTATTTTTATTTTTTTTTGTGTGTGAGAGTGAGCGCAGCGGCAGACTCAGCACTCTGTCGTGTCACAGCGTCAACATCCTGCTGCTCACATGAAATTAGCCTCCGCTCTAAGCTTCTGCCTCAATACTGCTGAAGAGACATGATGGAGGCAAGACAGCCAGATTAAGACCCAACCACTTAATCATTGTGCTGGGGTGTTTCTCCCACCTGCATTATCTTATCAGGATGTTAAAGTCTCGCCAGGTTCATCTTAGTTTTTGAAGTTAATGTATGGAAAGAAAAAAAGGGATTTGTCTTTCATGTCATATTCTTGTTTCACCTTTTTATTTTATTATTTATTTATTTAATAAATTAATAAATATTTACACTGCCATTCAAAAGTTTGGGCTTGGTAAGACATTTTTTTTCACACAGCCTCATTCGGTGTGCATTTATTTGATCAAAAATACTGTAAAAACAGTAATAGTGTCAAATATTATTATGATTTAAAATAACTGTTTTGTTTTAATATACTGTATAATGTAATTTATTCCTGTTATGCCAGAGTTTAATTTTCAGTGGCCATTACTCAAATTTTTGGTGTCATAAGATCCTTTAAACATTCTAATTTATTTGGTGCTCAAAAAATAAATAAATAAATAAAAAATCTAATTATTATGACTGTTGAAAATATTTGTGCTGCTATATATTTTTGTGGAATTCTTTATACATATTTTTCTAGATTCTCCAATGAACAGAAAGCTCCAAAGAATATCATTTATTTGAAATGGATCTCTTTTGTAACATCATAAATGGCTTTTCCTGTCCTTTTTGTTCAATTTAATACTTCCTTGCTACATAGAAGAAAAAAAAATAATGACCCAAAACTTTCATAAATGTCCATTATTTTATATTATTTAGAGCATGTCCCTAATGGAAACATCTTGGATGATGTTTCATTTATGTCCATGGTGCCTCATTTTTGTTTCCATGTTGTGTTCATAGGGGGCATTCTCTCCCGGCAGGCCTCACTACCCATTCAGAGACATCACATTCTGTCCAGGGCCCTGTCCTCACACAGTTCTCATCACACCTCTCACACAGACGACTCCTACACCTTATACTCATCCACCCGTCCTGTACTGATTCACCACAATGGGCTGGATCAGCACCCAGGTAGTGTGAGAATTAGACTCTTTGGGGTGAATTCAAAGTACATACACCTACAAACTTACAATCTCATTTCAAGAGCCCGTCCAAGTATCTGTGGAAGCAAAAAAACTCCTCTATCCCTCACCACGTGAGCAACATAAACTGTACTTTAATCCATCGTAGCTACATTTAGACTTTTCCCAAGTTTTCCCAAGTCCAAAGTTTTTATTTTGATCTGCATTAGCCGTAAAGGACATGATATACTCAGAACGGAAGTACATTTCCATTTTTCGCTTTGGGAGAAAATGCTGAGAGCGTAATTTAGATGAATATGTAAATTTAGCTTTGCTCTTTATAAGTAGACAAACACACAACAAAAATGAGAGGGGTGAGAAAGCAGAAGTTAAGAAAGCACCTGATCATAGCGACGTGGATATTATTACACCAGCTCTGTAATTCCACACTCCAGTCAAGTCCTGTTTATGTATGTGGTACTTTATATAATAAATTGGTTTAAAGCAAGCAGCTTTACAGTATAACAGGATTAGTTCACTTCCAGAATAAAAATTTCCTGATAGTTTACTTACCCACATGTCATCCAAGATATTAAAGGGATGCTCCATCCCAAAATGAAAATTTTGTCATTATTCACTTTACCCCATGTCATTCCAAACCCTTAAAAGCTTCATTCGTCTTCGGAACGCAATTTAAGATATTTTGGATGAAAACAGGGAGGCTTGAGACTGTCCCATAGACTGCCAAATAAATAACAGTGTCAAGGTCCAGGAAAGTATGAAAAGCATCCTCAGAATAGTCCATCTGCCATCAGTGATTCAACCGTAATGTTATGAAGCGACAAGAATGCTTTTTGTACATGAAGAAATCAAAAATAATGACCTTATTCAACAATTCCTCTCCTCTCTGTCTCTCAAAATCAGTGTAACGCCATTTTGGCAATACGCTCTTCTGTATCAGCCGCGCAACAAGGATACGTTTTTTACGTGTATTTACATTTTGGTTTGAAAGCAAACAATGCATCGGCGCAATGCGGCTGACACAGAAAAGCATATATATATATATATATAATATATATATATATATATAGATATATATATATATATATATATATATATATATATATATATATATATTTATATATATATATATATATATTATAGTATATCGTTTTCTTAACATTTTCTGACTAAAAGCAACCAACAAGCCATTTTAAAGTGGTTAAGCAAATAATAATAATAATAATAATAATAATCGGCAGGGATTCCCAGACCAATACAATTAGTGTGCCTCTTCTATTTTAAAACTCACAAGCCCCCACTGTTGTTTATTGTTTTTAGAAAATCACAGATTGTAGATTCACTAGATAAGACCCTTATTCCTTGGTTGGGATCGTGTAGAGCCCTTTGAAGCTGCAATGAAACTGCAAGTTGGACCTTAAACCACAATATGGAGAAAAATCCTGGAATGTTTTCCTAAAAAACCTTAATTTCTTTTCGACTGAAAAAAAGACATGAATGTCTTGGATGACATGGGGGTGAGTAAATTATCAGGGAATTTTTGATTTTTGCAAGTGAACTATTACTTTAAACATAAGAGACAGTGGCACTTTCATTTTTAATTAGAATTACAATTTAAATTTTTACTATTAAGCAGCTCTCCAGTATAGTTATGCTTTTACACATGTCTGACCTTGATAGAGTAAACTGAGGAAATGAACCTATTACAGTAGTAATTGCCACGGACCATTGGTAGTTTGAAGGGGTTTACCAGCTGGAGCAAACTTTTCTGGAAAGTTTGGTTAGGCAAGTTGTGTCAAGCTCCAAACAAACTTAGTTTTGGTCTGATTTTGTGCGAAATGACACCACACCAGTTCTTTCTTTGATTTCGCTTTAAGTATACCCGGACTCCCAGAGTTTCCCCCCATGGCCCTTTAAAGTGTTTGTGTTTGCTAGGTGCGATTCCCGTCAGTCCCAGTGCCCTGTGTAAGCCAGCTAGTCCCAAAGAGCCAGAAGATATTTGGGTCCTCAGGACCTCTCGTAATGGTAAGAGTTGTCCGTTTCCCCAGGTTTCTGTTTTGTTACTGTTTTGTTTGTCCAAGGGTGTGCAAAAGAGTGACACACCAGTGACTTTTTCTCTCAATTTTTCCAGCTGTTTCACAGGGCTCCTGTTCACTTAGGCTATATTTGTCCTTAGTTTGTCAGCCTACCATCAGCTTGCCATTCACATTGCTTATGTTCCCTTGTTCCTTCATGTTCCCCTTGTCTACAGAGACCTTGCTGGAGTTCAGAGATCATAGCTGCTAATTTCTTTACCCCATTTGTTGCCCAGTGTGCTGTAAAGCAATCATTTTTAACAGGCAGTGTTTCACCAACTGTTCGTTTTCTTTCTCCTGTCTTTGTTTGTTCCTATTTCTTTCAGCAGGTGACAGGAACAGTGTGGGCAGTGCAGGCAGCATGGGCAGCAGTCGCAGTGCTGGCAGTGGACAGAGCACAGAGGGAAACTTTCCACACAATGGACCCAATCAGTCACCTTCTGCTGTCCAGGACACCACCAAGGTGGGCTTCAGTCTCACACGTCCAATGTTAAGCTGAACCAGAAAAAAAATAGGAGTTTTTATGATTCCGTCTGCATGTCCATTGATTTTCATTCGGGAACTGAAGCTGTGAGAACTGTGCTGAGAAATATGCAGGACTGATTAATTCAGTAGAAAAAAAAGAAAGGGGGAAAAAGAAACTTTCTGACCCCCAAATTTGTCCAAAGGGTTCGGCGAATAGAAAAGGATTTTGCTCAGCAGGAACAGTAATTAGAGCTCATATAGCAGTCACATTGATATTGCCTAATTACATAACACAGTAGACTCTGCATTTTATATGCAGCTGAGCGTACGGTTACTCATACTGCAGCATTTATTTAAACTACCATAGAGAACCTAATGTTGATATCATGCTGCGAGTTACCCCCAATGTTCTCAATCATGGAGTCTGTAAACCTCTGTGACAGAGACTCTTACATGTGAAATTAAAGCGATATTAATTTCTTGCTGATAATTATAATTAATATTCATATGTAGTAATTAGACTCTCTGTGTGAAGTCTTTAACACACAGTAATCATGCCTCTAAGCTATTTCTGCCAGACAGCTGTTGAGTTAAATGTGACAGTGCTGTGGTTTTCGCATATGCAGCTGCCTCCCTCTGCTGGAGAACTGGTGGAACAGTGCAGTCAGGACCCTGACCCCGCAAAACAGACGGACCCTCATTCAGGTCAGAACCTCTGCTGTTATATATGAATTTCATTTGTTTTAATTTCTGAATGTCTTAAAATTATTTAAGAACTTTTATTGTTTAATTGATTTCAACATTTTAATTGCTACTTGGCTTAATATCATATATTAAACATCTAATGCAGTACTTAAGTGTGCCTTAAGTATCCAAATACATTTACAAGGCTCTGTATATTAAAGTGTAAAACCATTCATTGAAAGTTTAATGCTCTCAAATTAAAAAGCCTCATGCACTGTCCTTCAGATTACTCATATATTTTTTTTTAATATCCTTGAGCATGTCCACTTGTTGTGTCTTTTCCATGAACAGGGCATTGAGAGAATCATTTAATACAAATATCACCTCAGACATGTGTATTCATTAGTTTTATTCATCTAAAAAAAATAGCCATGTTTTTCATAAATACATAAATACAGTTTAAAGGGAGAAAAGGTTCCTTCCCAAGACCGCTTTAAAAACATGAGCAAGGCAGCTTAAAATACCTGCTCATTTTTACTTAAAGACAGATACTGTGCAGTGTCATATTTCACTAGAAGGGAAGGACGCAATGACGGAGGCAAAGTTGTATGTAAGTCAGAAAATTTGAGAAGGAGAGAAGTGACACGGACACAAGGGAGTGTTTTTGTAGTGTCTTTGACTCGAAGAGGATCTAAAAATAAGCATGAGATCAACAAACTCTCCTAAAATCGGCTTATTTTCTGGAGGTGAGTTAAATGGGGGTATATTTACATGTGTGTTATTGCCACTGCAGACATTTAAAAAAATCTTAATGCCTGGTTATGAGTTAATGGGTTATCATTATATGGATTTTTGTTATTTAATAACTGTAAATGTTTGTTTCTTGCCAAGCACGTCTTTGGAGTACTGTTTGTTATCAAGGAAGAAATGTATATGCATGTCT